>NC_133617.1:184168441-184500316 GCF_048593235.1 Sminthopsis crassicaudata | reverse complement strand
GAGGGCAAGCAATCTAATATATGTTAAACATATTAAAATATATGTTAAATCCAATATATGTAAACATATTTTTACAATTCTCTTGTTGTACAAGAAAAATCAGAACAAAAAGGAAAGAAAAAAAGGAATAAGAAAACAAAATACAAGTGAACAACATTAAAAAAGAGTGAGAATGTTATGTTGTGATCCATATTCCGTTTCCACAGTCCTCTCTCTAAATGTAGATGGCTCTATTTATCACAAGATCATTGGAATTGGCCCGAATCATCTCATTGTTGGAAAGAGTCACATTCATCAGAATTGATCGTTGTATAATATTGATGTTGCTGTGTACATTGATGTCCTGGTTCTGCTCATTTCACTTCGCATTAGTAAAATTTCATGATATTATAAAGGAAAAGTTTATTAAGAGGAGAAAAAAATAGCCTTAGAGCAATAATTAGTTTAAAATAGAGGTGATGATGATGATATTGTTAACATTATATATTATTTGTAAGCACTTTGTATATATTATACTATATGTATATGTACACATATCCATACACAACATACATTCTTTTAATTGAGAGGAGTGGAAGTGACTTATCCAGTGTCACACATCTGGGAAGTGTGAGAGGCAACATTAGAATTTAGATCTTCCTGACTTCTTCAAGTTCAACTCTCTAAAACTCCCACTCATACTTTGGAACACATTTCCTTAGAACTATACAAATCTCCTTAGAACTACTATCCTAAGTAGTTCTTTCTGACTGCTACTCCATGTCATCTAATGCTTTCCTCTAAGGGTTGCCACTGTATCTCAAGCTCACAATGAAGACGACTACCTGGGCTCAAGATAGAAGAAATCAGTTTTCTTTCCTTTTCTACTATCTTGCTCTTAGGCAAGAGCCAACTGGCCATAGTGGGGTTAAATGTATCAAGGCATATTTAGGAATATGCCAACCATGAGAAGGGCTCCATATATGTTTACTGAATTTGAACCAAGCAAATTAAAAGGGAGAAACTAAACTAAAAGTTCATTAATGCACTTCCACTTTGACATATCCCAGGAATTGCTATAAGGGTGTTGTATCCTTCTCCCTACCTTGTTGAAACCAATGGAAGCACCCCAGTAATCATATTAGCCTTAGAATTACTGAAGAAAATTTTCATTTTCCCAAGAGTTTTCTTCTGAATGTAACATTTAAAAAATAAACTTCTAAGTTATGAATAGCATCTAAATTTTACCCACTAGAATGCTAATTTCTTTTCCATTTCCTTTTTTTTTTTTTTTTTTTTTTTTTGGTGGGGGGGAGCAGGGAGGAGAAATGTCTGTCCTCTTGGATTTGCAGATAAGAATGGTGTCCAAAGGACCTTTTGGTTGAGTTAATTGGGAAAGTTTTCTAGGCTCCTGACTCACTTTAGTTAGGGGACAGCTTTCCTTTATGGGGGTGAGGGAACACGATAGGAAGGGATCTAATCAGGTCAGACAGGGAGTGTCAGGGGCAGCAGGTTCTTAGTGATGAAGTGAGCAGGGTCAGGAAATACGTCTTTTCCCTGCCCCAACCCCCTCAGGACTCAGAAAAGTTTCAATTAGACATCAGACAGGAAGGCATTTGTTTTTTTTTCTAATGAACAGGTATCCAGCTGGAAATGCCCAACAGACAAAAGTCTATGGCAGGAAAAGAATAGGCAGAGTTCCTACTGAAATGTTCCCAGAGGTCACTTCTCAACTTTCAGGAATCTAACACTGTATTTTTCCATTACAAAAAGAATACACAAGGGGACTAAAAAGGGAAAAAAAGTGAAAGACTAAAAGTTGGTGCCAGGACAAATCAATTGTACCAAAATTGTATTAAAGCAAGTCATTTTGCAGTACTCCCTCTCTAGCCTCCCAGTTGAACCACACTGCTTCATGTCAATTAACATATATATATATATATATATATATATATATATATATATATATATATATATATATATATATAGTATTATATATGGGAAGCTTGGTTTAAGGCCTGATCCTTAAGAAAGAAATCTAGCAAGTAAACCCCAAGATATCTTGGAAGGATTCAGAGGTGCAAAAAGAGAAAAAAAAAATGCTTTTAAGAGCATCTGGAAGTAACAGTATGATACTCTATGTGGAAAGAGAGAGGAAGAGGAGGAGAGATGAAGAGAAGGAAGGAAGAAAGGAAGGAAGGAAGGAAGGAAGGAAGGAAGGAAGGAAGGAAGGAAGGAAGGAAGGAAGGAAGGAAGGAAGGAAGGAAGGAAGGAAGGAAGGGAGGGAGGGAGGGAGGAAAGAAAAAAAGAGTCTTCCAACTAAACAATTCTAGGTCAGTTTTACTTATAGAGGTTGTTGTTTGTCCTTAGATTAGTTCTGGAAGAGAACCATGACTTCAAGAAGGTGATGCCATGGCATGCAAATGAATTGGATTTAAGTAAGAGAGGGCTGTGCAATGTCACCTGCCTCCCTTCATACACTTGAACACCTTCTGAAGTCCTACTAAATACCAAACAGGGATATTACATTCATATGCTACAATTTCTTTAGCCATTCTTAAATTGGCAACCTTCTTAGTTTGCATTTTTTTTGTTGTTGTTTAATAATTTCAATCTTCAGTAGTGTTAGACTCTTTGTGGCCCTATTTTGGAGTTTTCTTGGCAAAGATACTGGAATAGTTTATTTTTTTCTCCAGCTCATTTTACAGATGAAGAAACTAAGGCAAAATGGATTAAGTGACTTGCCTAGGGTCACATAGCTAGTAAGTGTTTTAGTCTGGATTTAAGATCACAAAGATAAAACTTCCTTATTTCAGGGTCAGCAGTCTATCCACCTAGTTGCTTTCCTACTACAAAAATAACTGTTAATTTTTTTTTACATTTAATTCTTTTTCTCTTAGTAGATTGTACAACCTTTCCTAATAATGTTCAACTGTCTAGAGTTAATTTCTTGGCCACTGGGAAAACATTGGCACATAACATTTTCTTCTCCCCACCAGGAAGAAGAGTAACCGTTGTGCTTCAGAGGGCATAGAAAATTCTTCTGTGCTTTAGCACAGAATTTTGTACATAGGAAGCACTTGATGAAAGTGTTTTCATTCATTCATTCAAAATCTTTATCTCATTGTGGACATGGACAGATGTGACTACCAACCTTCTATATTTTAAAGATGTGTTTCTTGCCCCCATTTATATTCCAGAGAAAGGAATAACGGTGGGACAAGTTTTTTCACTTCTATGTAATCACAGTTTGGGACTTAAAACAAAGGCTAGTAACACAGAATTAGACAATTCTTTAAGACTAGGATGCCCTGCTAAGACC
Organism: Sminthopsis crassicaudata; assembly: GCF_048593235.1. NCBI lineage: Eukaryota > Metazoa > Chordata > Mammalia > Dasyuromorphia > Dasyuridae > Sminthopsis > Sminthopsis crassicaudata. Next base: position 184,497,015 of record NC_133617.1, on the reverse strand, counting down.
CATGCTGGCAGGGGAACCCTAATCTTTCTCAACATTTGTTTCCCATTGCAATGAAAGCATTCCCATTCTAAATGTTTCATATAAAGGCAATCATTTGTTTCCAGCTGGTACAATTGTTTAATAAAATGCCTGCTGGGTCTCCAGAAATAATATTCTCTCTCCTCAGCAACAAGGGTAATTACCCAGGCTTTGGGGCCACCGGCTCACTCCATCCCCAAATGTTCTCAACTTTAAGCACAAGGTTTTCAATGACAGTAATTTGCCATATGGAGAAGTGAAAAAAAGTTTGGGAGACATTTAGCAAATAGGGAGATATCTTAGCAGAAGGCTGAAGCCCCTTCTCCATTGTAATAATTATTCTTCTAATGTTTTAATCAAAGAAACCAGCCTGTCTCTCGCCTCTCATCTATATTCAAGACACCACATTTTGTAGGTGTTAATCTCCACACCTCCAGGCGTAAGAGGGGAGAGAAAATTGGCAGCCCCTGAATTCCATGAGCCGGGAAGATAACGCTACCTGGCACTGCCCTTAATTATCTCGATTATGTAAATGCCTGTTGTTTGTCAACAGTAGGAAGAGATGAAATGGTCTGGTTGTATAGGGAGCCTTGGAGAAGCAAGCTTAGGAAGGGAAGATTTTTTTAAAAGCTTTTTGCCAAATAGAGATTTTGTATTTTTCTCACTTCCTCCCTTGAATGACCTATTAAAAGAATTATAATTAGCATCACTATTTATAACAGCAACATAGGGGAAGGGAAAGAGTTTCGTTGTGTACATACTTAAGAGATCTAACTGAATATGCTCTACAGATCAATCCACTGATAGTATAGACTTTTTAAATGCAATCAGGAAATACTTTTTATTGACCCAGTCTTGTCAATAGCACATTGTTTGTTAGTATTCAGAGTCCTTAAAGAGATATGTATGTTTTTGAGAGCATCATTAGTGTCTTTCATTTCCCCAGGTACATATAACAAATAGAATGGTTTTTGGCCATCTACTTAGGGATGTATCTAGAAGAAAATTTGGCCAATTGGGTCATGGATTCATTTGGCAACGCCTATGGACTCTTTCTTAGAATTGTTTTTAAATGCATAAAATGAAATACATAAGATTATAAAAGAAACCAGTTCTAACAAAATATAGTTGTCTCCAGGTATATTGGTACATGTCTATAAGCTGCAGTAAGCTAAAGTTGATTGGAAGGAAAGAAGGAAGGAAGGAAGAGAGGGAGGGAGGGAGGAAGAGAGGGAGGGAGAGAGGGAAGAAGTAGAAGGGAAGGAGAAAAGGAAAAAAAGAGAAAGAAAGGTAGGAAGAAAAATATCAAAACATTTATTTTAATTTTTTGTTATTATAGTTTTTTATTTTCCAGATACATGCATGGGTAATTTTACAGCACTGATAATTGCCAAGCCTTTTGTTCCAATTTTTCCCCTCCTTCCCCCCACCCCCCTCCCCCAGATGGCAGGTTGACCAATACATGTTACATATGCTAAAGTATAAATTAAATACAATATATGTATACATGACCAAACAGTTGTTTTGCTGTACAAAAAGAATCAGACTTTGAAATAGTGTACAATTAGCCTGTGAAGGAAATAAAAAATTCAGGCGGACAAAAATAGGAGTATTGGGAATTCTATGTAGTTGTTCATAGTCATCTCCCAGAGTTCTTTCGCTGGGTGTAGCTGGTTCAGTTCATTACTGCTCTATTGGAATTGATTTGGTTCATCTCATTGCTGAAGAGGGCCACGCCCATCAGAATTGATCATCATATAGTATTATTGTTGAAGTATATAATGATCTCCTGGTCCTGATCATTTCACTCAGCATCAGCTCATGTAAGTCTCTCCAGGCCTTTCTGAAATCATCCTGCTGGTCATTTCTTACAGAACAGTAATATTCCATAATATTCATATACCACAATTTATTCAGTCATTCTCCAATTGATGGGCATCCACTCAGTTTCCAGTTTCTAGACACCACAAAGAAGGCTGCCACAAACATCAAAACACTTTTTAAAACAAACCTAGATCTCCCAGGTTAAGAATTCCTGTGTCTAATGTCCTTTCCAAAAGAAAAACCAATAGTCCTTTGAAGTTATATATAATCACTCATCAAGCACATTTTTCCTCCCACATGAAAAACAGAAGGAAAAAAAATCATATTTTGGACACTTAATAGCTGTGTAACTCTAAACATGACTTTCCTTATAATCACAAGCGGTAAATACTAACAGCTGTAATTTATTTCAGCAATGAATATCCATTAATTTATTTAATCTTCACTCTGTGAGGTATTAGGAAACTAGGGTTCAATGATTTGCCCATGACCATGGAGCCAGACATTTACTAGGAAAGCCAAGAGTAGAATTTAGGAAAGGAAAGGGAAGAAACATTTATATAGTGCTAGGCATTCAGCTAAATACTTTATATATTTTATCTCATTTGAGATAATATGATCCTCACAACACCACTTCCTGATTTCTAGTAAGTAACATCCCAAAGCAAGATTTCATAATTTTGCATTCTCCATTTATCTTTAAGCTAGATTGAAGAGTGTTGGACCTGGAATCAGAAAAACCCAAGTTTAAATACTTTGTGATTCTGGGCAGATCACTTCTAACAGCCTCAATTTCTTCTTCTGTAAAATGGACATGATATTTCATAGAGTTGTTGTGAGTTTCTAATCAAATGATATATGAAATGCTTTGTAAACTTTAAAGTTCTATTTAAGTGCTAATTACTGTTATTACTGTTATAGTTATTGTTGATTATTAAGACATTCATTAGGAAACTACTTCTCTAAAGGATGCTTCCTCATAAAAAGATCATAGATTTATAGAATCATAGGATTACAGTTGAAAGAGACCTTGGAAATTATTGAGTCCAACTCATTTTTGCAGATGAGGATACTGAGAAGCTAAATGATTTTCCCAGAGCAACATAACTAGTGTGTATATAAGGCAAGATTGAACCTAGGTATTCCTGGCTCTGAATCCAAATGGTGAAGCAAAAAGGAAGTTGGCCCAAGACTTGACACATTCTAATGGTCCTCAAGCCCCAACAGACCATGGTATTGACCTTTTAAGTACCCCCACAGGGTCCACTAAAGAGGTGACTTGCCCATGCTTACACAGCCAGGGAGTGGCAGATGTGGGAGTAAAAGCCAGGTCTCCTCCTCCTCTTTTTCCTCCTCCTTCTCAGTGCACTGCCCAGGAAGTTTGAATTCTCTAGGGGAAAGTGTGAGAAGTTTTAGAAAAACCTTTGCTCACTGGAAATGGGGCCAAAACCAACACAATATTAAGCTTTTTCTCTCCAAATAAGGCTGAAGAGATTAGTTTGGCATTTCCTGAAACGAATGCACTTCACCCACTATGGAGAATTGCCCCACTCTTAAATTCTGTGAATCAATATACAGTAGAGAAGTCTCACCTGTCAGCCTCCTTTTGGCTTCCATCCTGCTCCCTGGGGGAAAAGGATGTCAGCTCTGCACATTAGAATATCTTTACTTTTTCTACTGAAATGAAAAGATTCACATGATTAATGATATTTTTGATATGGAAAGGACTATAGAGATCATTTGGTCATAGGATAATAGAGTTGGAAAGGATCTTATTGCTCACTTAATCCAACTCTTTTATTTTGCAGATTTAAAAATAGAGACCTAGACAGGCAAATTGATTTGTATACATGCTGTTAGGTAACAGATTGGAGATAGACCTGGGCTTGAAGACCAGAAAGACCAAATCTGGCCTCAGGCACTTACTAGCTAGTGGGTAAGCCATTTAACCTTTGCTTACTTCAATTTTCTCAACTGTAAAATGGGATAATAATAGCACTTCTCAGAGGTTTTTGAGGATCAAATAACATTTGCAGTATAACTAGTACATTGTAAGAGCTTTAGAAATGCTTATTTCCTTCCTTTCCTAAAGGCTCACAGGTTGTGTTTGTCTTTCCATTTTAAACAGGACTGATCACAAGGGTAATGTCTTGACTTGCTCATGAATTGAATTTAAGTGAAGCAAAGATGTGAAAAGTCTTCAATCTCCCTCTCTCCCCCAGATTCTTCCAAGTCCAATGGCAAAACAAAGGTCAAGACAACCAGGATACATTGAGTAACCTTGGCCTTTCTAAATTAAAGTCTTTCTCAGGCCTCAGTTTGTCTGAGGCAATACCCATTCAATGACTTAAATCCAGTCTCATAGGTAGCACATGGCAGAAGAAGGAACTGAACCTTGATCCAGTCCTGGAGTCAGGAAGACTACTCTTCATAAGTTCAAATTTGGCCTCAGATATTTACTAGCTGTATAACTCTGGGAAGTGACTTAATCCTGTGTGCCTCAGTTTCCTCTTGTGTAAAATGAGATGGAGAAGGAAATGTACTCCAATATCTTTTCCAAGGAAAACCCCAAATGAGGTTATGAAGAGTTGGACATGAATGAAAAACAGTTGAACAATAACTAAAAAGGAATATACCTTTAGCAAAAGAAAATAACTATATAATAAATCATTGGATTAAAAAATACATACCTCATAAAAACAAGGCAATTTAGGGGAAGGGAGAGTCACTGAAAGCATCAGGAAAAGCTACTGAAGGAGGTAAATATAAAAATGTCCTTTGAAAGGATCTGAGGATTCTCTGAAGCAGAAGTAAGACGAGATAGCATTCTAGATTTTGGGGAACAATCTATGCCAAGGCAAGAGATGGAATGTTGTACTTAAAGAATAGAAAATGGACTAATTTGATTGGAACACCGAGCAAATATCAAATGAGGAAGGATGGAAGATGAGGACATTTTGGGCAGTCAGGAAAAACTTTTACCTGAAAACTTAGAACTCCTTGGTAATCTTATTTTGACTTGACTATTCATCATAATATCAATACTTTCTGATTCACTCTCTGCCACTTGGGTGGAATGACATTGACTCATCACATGAAATGAATGACAAATGTACAACACAGCATGTAAGATGCTCTATTGCTTCATTGCAAAGACCAGGGACTGGAGAAAGTATAAGAAGCAGATTTCAACTCTTCTCATTTTGTTCACTTTTTACTAAATAAAAACTTAAAGTTTAAATGTGGTAGGATTTGAAAGGATCTCAAATTGTCACCTTCCCACATTTTTGGTGGATGCTGGAGGAAGAGGCTAAGAATGTACCTTCAGAGGGCCTGAGGACCATTCTCTCTCCCTCTCTCCCTTCTCTATTTCTTTCTTTTTGTTGCTCTGTTTCTATTTTTCTACCTCTTTCTATCTGTCTCTTTCTTGGTTTCTTCCTATCCATTTTAATATTGACTTGTGAGATACTTGGTACACACAATGTAACATAAAAAGGGTGCTAGGATACAAGTTTTGCCTTTTCAATTTTTTCCACACTTCAGAGTTAGCCAAGACACTCAGACTCCAAAATTGGCCAGCTTCATTGCTTGCAAAGTGTTTCTGGAACCAATGTTTATTGTACCCTATTCTGTACTTACCCTGCACAGCACACACAGCCCACCAAGGGACTTTCCCTTGCATGTTCAGCCGTTAGCACTGAATCTTCTTGGCAAAGTTCTTGGGTAACTGCATATTCTCACACCTGCCAGCACTGGAAAGTTCTAGAAATCAGGAATCTTTGCCAGGAATTCCTTTAGTGTTGTCTTCATATCATCCAGTTCCTCACTCTCCTGGCCGTTGGAGGCACAATCCAGTCTCTTGAACTTGGTTAAATCTAGTGAGGTAACAATGTGAGTGAAAATCACCTGGACCTAATACTAGTGAGAGGACAGGAAAGGAGAAAATTAGAGTGCTGGGTTCATATTTGGATCTCTCTCTGATTTTATTAATCCTTTACATTTGTAAAGCATTTCATTTTGAGCAAACTAGGATTCAGAATTTAAAAAGACCTAGTCCAGACACTGTATTTTCCATATGAGGAAACTGAGGTACAGAGAAGAAACATGTTTTATCTAAAGCCACACAAGTAACAACGAGCAAAGCCAGAATTAATATTCTCTGATTCACTCCAGAGTTTTTCCTATCGTGACACTTTTTCAAAATACCCTTTCATTCATCATTCTCTTTGATCCTCATAATAATCCTGTGAGGCACAGGAGCAGATAATAGTCATGGTACAGAGAACATGGTTTAGAGATTTATCCTAAAGAAAGGATAACTTCAATCCAAATCTTGCCCTTGTCTGGGTTTGGTTTTTAGAGTGGAGGGGCAGAAGAATAGGAACAGATTACTTCAGTTTTGGATTACTAATGTTTATAAAATTACATCTTTTTCTCTATCCCCTTTTTTGAAAAGAGAAAATGGGAGGGAAATATGAGAGAATATAATGGAAAGAAATAGATCAATAGCTATCATAATTGTGAATAAAAATTGAACGAACACATTAAATAGAAGAGAGCAATAAAATGGATTAAAAAGCAAAATCCAAATTTTTTTTAAATAAGAAGAACATGTAAAACAAAAATTATCACAGAGCTAAAATGAGTAGATAAAGCTGAATTTATCTAAACTTCAGGAAAATTTTAAAAAGCAGCTATAGCAATTTTCATGTTAGGCAAGGCAATAGTAAAAACAGACATGGTTTTTAAAATAATCAGAGAAATTACATTATTCTCTAAGGTACCACAGAAAATTAAATAATAACAGTATTTAATATACATGCACAGAAGGTAATAGAATCTAAATATTTAATGGAAAAGTTAATAGATTGCATTAGTTGGGGAATTCAATATGCTCCTTTCCAACCTAGACCAAACTAACCAAAAGGTAAAATGAAAGAAGTTAAGGCCTTAAAGGAATTTTTGAGAGTTTCAACATCATAGATCACTGCCAATTACAGAATGGAAATAGGAAAAATATGTGTATTATTTAGGTGTGCATGGCACCTTTATAAAAGCTCATGATGTGCTAGGGAATTAAAAACTTCATAAACAAATACAGAAAAGTAGCAATGGGATAAGTTTAAACAATATTTACTGCTCAATATTGTGTAAAAATCTAAACAATAAGAGCACTTAAAGAAAAGATTCAAATTCAAATGGAGACTAAATAATTTCATCCTAAAGAATATATGAATCAAAGAAAAAAACATAGAAATAAGAGATAATTTCATTTAAAAGATCAAATTAGTATATGTTAATCTTAAAACACTATTTTATATATATAAACTACTACTAGTATTGCTTCTACAAGAAGGTTAAAGTGGAGAAGAAAAAGAAGAACATAGCAAAAAGACAATATATCAAAAATATTATCAGCCAAAACAATCTTTAGGTGAAGTTTTATATTTCTAAATATTTTCCCCAACAAAAGAGAAAAAAAAACAAATGAAGGAATTTGGCATGACCAGTCAAAACTCCAAAATACTAATGATGAAACATGATTCTCACCTCTTAGTCCAGTGGCAACAAACTAAAAGTGAATAATGAAACGTACATTTTCAGACTACCAATGTAGGGATCTGTTTTGCTTGACTATACTTTTACTGTAAAAGAAGGCTCTTAATCTTGTGGAGTCAGAAAGAATTATGGGAAAGGATATAGTAATGATAGTGATAGCAAAAGAAAAAAAAACAAGAAAAGAAAATAATATAACAGAAACATTTAAAAATCTATAAAAGAAAGAAGGAAATTAAAAAATGGGCACAAACAAGGGAGTGGTCAATTTAATAAAACCTTATAAAATCCAGACTGTATATAATAATGTTACATAAAATCTTTTCCCATTTTTTTTGTATTTGTAAATGTCCATGTTTGTTGTTGCTTAAAAATATTTTAAAAGTTAATTCTCCCTCCAAAAAGGCTTCTTAGTTTGAAATGACCCTTAAAATCCAGTGACAATAACTATTCCAATGTTCTTGAATTCTTCTTTGGCAAGTCTTCCTCTTCCAAAGTCATTTATTCCCCAGAGATGAGATCAGGGATAAGCTATAGTCACATGGTGGAGTCAGTTCAAACTGACTCATGAGAATTGATTGTTAAATTTTCAGTGTGAGCATTTCTATTTCTTGCATTGGCAAAGGCTACAAATCAACACTTGACTTATTATTCTGTTGATTGTCCAGAATTAAAATAGTGATGGAAAAATATTAATAAGCAAGTTAAAGCTTGTCATGCATATTTTTCCCTTAGAGGGGCAGTTTTTTATGTTTATCAGCATCCCCTTGGTACACCAGCCTCATATATAAAATTACAGACTTTCCCCCAAAACATTTTAACTATATTATCTTACTTGTATCAAAAATAGTAATTCATATTATTATTCAGTAAGAAATGATGAGTAAGCCAATTTCAGAAAAACTTGGACAGACTTACATGAACTAATAGTAATAAGGTAAGTGAGTAGAACCAAGAGAATATTGTACATAGCAACAAGATTATATGATTAACTGTAATGGACTTGACTCTTTTCAACAATGAAGTGATTCAATGCAGTTCCAGTAGGCTTGTGATGGAAAGAGCCATCCACCTTGAGAGAGAGCTATGTAGATTGAATGTAGATCAAAGCATAGTATTTTCACCTTTTTGTTGTTGTTTGTTTGCTTGTGTTTTTTTTCTTTCTCATGTTTTTTCTCTTTGGATCTATTTTTTTTTTTTTGCACAGCATGACAAATGTGAAAATATGTTTAGAAGAATTGCACCTATATTGGATTACTTGCTATGTGGGGAGGGAAAAGGAGAAAGGAGAGAGAAAATTTTGGAATGCAAATTTTTGCAAGGGTGAATGTTGAAAACTATCTTTGCATGTATTTTGCAAAATAAAAAGCTATTATCATAAAAAGAATATTCCAAATAATAATGCCAACAAAAACAACAATAAGAAAAGCTGTTATTTATATGGTGCTTTAAAATGTATAAAGATAATATAGCATTTATATTACATTTTAATATAACTGATAGTCTTGACAATTTGCATTATAGAAGGGGCATTTTTATAATTTCTCAAGGAAGAAAGTTTACTTTTGCCCGAATCCTTTGAGACAATTACTGAAAAACATTTTCTAGGATAGCTTAGTGAATTGCACTGACTCTGAGCTAGGGCCTTACTCTTTTGGTTTTGTTTGAAAAGAAAGTTCCTTACAGAAGGATAGAACCAAGCCCAAAGGGATAAAGAGCTCTGCCCATACAAGTATGGAGTCAAGAAGTGTGACTAATAGTCCTGTTAATTAGAATGATACCACATTCTAGACTTGATGAAGAAAAAAATACAAATACAGCTTCAAATATATACATATATCTACATCCATATCTACCTATCTATCTATCCTATCTAATGTATCTAATGTATATACCTATCCTATCTAATGTATCTAATGTATCTACCTATCTATCTATCCTATCTAATGACTTTTCTGTTTCCTTGCCTATTTTTGGAAAACTGACCCCACAGAACACCAATACTATTTAAGGCTTATTAAAAATGCACTTATAGATTAAAAAAATATTCAGCCCACTAAATAGTTAACTGGTCATTTCATATTTTAAAAATATATTTTGTATTTGGTTATGACTAAGATTCATTTGCCTTTTAAGAAGGGTCACTACCCCAAAATAGCCCATTTTCTCCTGACATGATAAAGAATTGTAATGAGTCTCTAAAAGAAAACTGAATCTAGAAAATACCTAGGATTGAAATAACATACAGCATCAGCATGCTGACAGAATAGTATAGAGCAATAGGAGACAAGTGAAACTTGGGATTCCGTTCCCATTCCACAAATTAGCTCCTTAGGACACCAAGATTCTAGTACTAACTTTGCCATTAATTAGTTATATAGCAATTAGTCATTTATCCTCCCTGGATCTTCCTTTCAAATTTTCTTTCTTTTCCAAATGAAGGCTAGTCACTAAGGTCCTCTACCAGTAATATGAGTCTTCTCTTCAACAAATTTATCTTAGGTTTGCACATATTCATTCCTGTATAAAGAGATAGTCTCTGCCTATGTTTAAGTATTTATTTGACAATGCAAATTATACTTTCTGGCTTTAAATATTTCTAACTTGATAGTAATATAATTTCTTAGAATGGACCTTCATCTCATCACTTCCATCTCCTAAAATACTTAGTTTCCTTCAAGTTTCTATTCAGCTGCTATCTCCCATAGCAGTGGTTCTCAAACTTTTGTGCTCAGTATCTTTTATACTATTAAAATTATTAAGGATATTCCAAAGAGTTTTTGTTCACTTGAGTGACATTTATAGATATTTATTATATTTAAGATTAAAAACTAATTTTTAATTTGTAGACCCTATGAAAGGATTTCAAGGGACCCCCAGGATACTCTGGACCACATTTTAAGATCCACTGTCCAAAAAAAAAAAAAAAAAAGATATTTTTCTTGATTTCCCTTACTGTTCCTTTCTTCTTGAAATTATCAGGTATTATCTGTGTAAATGTAGCATCTCAGAGCAGAGTGTAAGACCTTTGAGGGAAGGGACTGTTTTTCATCATATTTTTGTACACCTGGCACCTAACACAGTGCCGGGCACAATTAATGCTTATTAAATGGAACTGACTTATAGAATATTGCAAAACTGACAAATTCATGCAGATTGCTGTCTGCCACTCTATCCCGGAGGAAATCAGCTAGGCCATCTGAAAACCAGGGGTCAGGAGCAGCCATAGACTGCTGTCCTTGGAAACCCTGCCTAGCATTCTGAGAATTTATGAAGGCAATCTCAAGCCTGCTCATGGGCCCCTCTCTCTGAGTGCCTTTATCTCTTGGCTGCATATAATCACTGCTCAAAACTGGTGACTCAGAGCAAATCAATTTCAGGGTTCAGCTGTGATTATTCAAGGCCTCATAGGAGCTTCAGCTTTTCAAAGTGAACCATGCAAATGAGCATCAATGCCAAAGCCTGAAGTGATTAAGCGAAGTCTAAAAGAACCCAGGCTGTCTGGAGTAGTAAGACAGATTCAAAATCCAAAATGAAATTCCCATGATGAGAACTATTTTACCACAGTGTGCTTGTTTACTGCCATCAGATGCAAGATCCTATTAAAATGACAAGTGTGGAAGAACTGAGAAAAATCTCTGCTTTTACAAGCTTTTCCAGATCTGTGCCCAAATCCCGACTTGTGTCTGTGGTAGAGCTTCTACATGCCCACATAGAACGTGCCCATACAGAAACATCACCCAGCTCTTCCACACTCCACCAAGCGTCCCCCGTGTGATTTCATCAACTCTGAATTGGGACATAAAATATCAAGAAAAATCTTTAAAGGTTTTCTCTAAAACAGCAACTCTTAAGAAAAAGCTGCCTGTAGTTTCCCCCATTTTCCTCTCAGCACCATGAGGGAAACAGCCTCAACCTTCTAACCTACTTACTTACTTGTCTAAAAATGTATAGAATGGTCTCCCTCCTTCAAAATCTTGGGATTCCCTCTAATTTTGTCCGCCTGCATTTTTGATTTCCTTCACAGGATAATTGTACACTATTTCAAAGTCCGATTCTTTTTGTACAGCAAAACAACTGTTTGGACATGTATACATATATTGTATTTAATTTAGACTCTAACATATTTAACATGTATTGATCAACCTGCCATCTGGGCAGGGGGGAGGAGGGAAAAATTAGAACAAAAGGTTTGGCAATTGTCAATGTTGTAAAATTACCCATGCAGATATCTGATAAATAAAAACTATAAAAATATATTTTTAAAAAATCTTGGGATTCCCTTAAAAGCTCAGCTACAATTCTACCTCCTTCAAGAGCCTTTTCTGATTTCTCCCAGTTATTAGTGCCTCTCCTCTATCTTTATTTTGTATTTGCATAATTCACATTTAGAGAAGTAGAATAGTATGATATATAGCCTTGAAGCCAAAAAGATCTCTATTCAAGTTCTATTTCTGACACATATCTGTTGTGACACCCTGAATAAGTCATGACTTCTTAGGCAACCCTCCATAAGTTTCTGAGTGCTATAGGCTCTATTTACTCAGACATGAATGTGCTGTATATAATGCTACATTTGTATCCCCAGTAGCACAGTGCCTGGAACACAATGGGAACTTAATAGATACTTATTGATCAGTATGCTAGGAACATCATTTGAATCCAAGTCTTCCTGACACCAAGATTAGCCTTCTAATCACAGCCATGCCTTAAGAAAAAAGATTCCATTTCTCACTTCCTGAGGCATATGTTTTCCTTGTGTTCCATATGTTTTCTCTCTCTATGACTTAGGTCATCAAAACTTTGCCACATATATTTTGACCTTAGGAGCAAAACAAAATACATACTTCAGAATATGATACAAATATTGCTTAATTTTTAGTGAGTTTTTTTGGGGGGGAGATTGTTTTCAGTTCCTACCTTTTGTAAAGAGCCATAGAATTTCCTGAAAGGTTTCAGGAAAAGAATAGCAAATGATTCAACAATTTTCCAAATATTTTAGGCTTTAGCCCTAGGCTATATTCGGCATTGTCTGGGTTACAACAATAATGAGGAATGGACACAAGAATGTCCAAAAATATTGAGTGATCATTTGGCAATTTCTTTTCTTCTTCTTCTTCTTCTTCTTCTTCTTCTTCTTCTTCTTCTTCTTCTTCTTCTTCTTCTTCTTCTTCTTCTTCTTCTTCTTCTTCTTCTTCTTCTTCTTTCTTCTTCTTCCTTCTTCTTCTTCTTCTTCTTCTTCTTCCTTCTTCTTCTTCTTCTTCTTCTTCTTCTTCTTCTTCTTCTTCTTCTTCTTCTTCTTCTTCTTCTTCTTCTTCTTCTTCTTCTTCTTCTTCTTCTTCTTCTTCTTCTTCTTCTTCTTCTTCTTCTTTCTTCTACTACTACCACTACTACTACTACTACTACTACTAAATCTACTACTTCTTCTTCTTCTACTACTACTACTTTCTTTTTTCTTCTTCCTTCTTTTTCTCCTCCTCCTTCACCTTCCCTTTCTTCTTCTCCTTTTCTTCCTCCTTCTCTCAGACATTTCTTACAGAATCTCTTAGACATTCTTTAATAATATTCCCAGGAGGAGAGATCCAAGTGGACAACAAACACATGACTAATTAAATAATTGGTAACACCAAAAAGCAGTTGAACTCTAAATGGATTGGGATGCACAATCTCCATCCTGGAGAACATGTCTTCTTTCTCTAAATAGAGAAGTAGTGACTAGGGATGTGGAATACAATATATGCTGCCAGAAATGGTTACCATGTTACTTGTCTGTGGTTAATGTTTTCCTCTGTTACAAGGCTCAGGATGGGTGGGGAGTGTCAATAGGAAATGACTTATGAAAACAAAAGGCACTAATAAATGGTTTAAATAATATCTGATCACTAAAGATAAAAATGGACAATATCCTTTACATAAAATTGAAAAGTTTTATACAAACAAATTCAATGAAGTTAGAAACCAAAGGTAAACAGTTATTGAAGGGGAAATCTTTATGCCAAATTTTTCTGATAAAGACCTGATATAGAAGAAAATTGATAAATATATAAGAATAAGAATACTCCCCAATAGATTAATGGTCAAAGAATATGATGACCATGTAGTTTTTAAAAAACATGCAAATTATCAATAATATTTTTTAATGTTCCACATAACTAGTGATGAGAAAAAAATGCAACTTTTGAGTTTCTATCCCAGATGACAAAAAGGAAAATCACAATTATTGGAGGAGCTATGGAAAAACAGGAAAACCAATATACTTGATGGAGCTGCAAATTGGTCCAATCATTCTAAAATTTATTGAGACAAAATTTTGTTTTGTCTCAACTATTTATTTCCATACTTTTTGTTAAAGAAAAAAAAGGAAACAGCGCAATCAAGTGGGGAATTCTGAAAAATTATGATGTATGACTATAATAATGAAAAATATTATATATAAATATAATAATAAGATATATGTGTGAATATGCCATATTAATAAATATATACTATATGAATATTTTGTACTATAAGAAATTATTTAAGCAACAGATTCAGGGAAACCTGGCAAGACTTGCATGAACTAATACAAGGTACAAGAAACAGAACGGGGAAAATTTATACAATATTGTAAAGGAAAGCAATACATTTTTTAAAGTCTTACTGAATTTATTGTTAGAGTTTTTCTTTCACTGACCAGCTTGTTATGTAGTTAATAATAGTTAATATTTAAATACATTTTATGATCATAAAGTATTTTACATATAGTATCTCCCTTGTTCATCACAACTCTGACAAAATAAGAAATATTATTATTCCCTGTTTTAAAGATGAGGAAAATGAGGTTAAATGACTTAATAGAATCATAGCTCTAGAGCTGAAAGGACATCAGAGACCATCTGGTCCAAACCCCCTTATGTGACTGCAGAAGGCTCTATGTCTCAAACTAACTGAAATGGGAAAACCTAGGTTTTGATGTCAAGGTATAACAAATCAATACTTAGCTTTCATTATTGTTAGTGTGTTCTGACAACAAGGAGAGCAAGTATTCTATTGTGCTACATAGTAGCACAGAACAAAATAAGTAATGAAGTATGATCAGTACACAGACTAAAGACATTGAGGAATCCAGTGCATCTGGATTGTTGAAGTATAAGTGGCAATAATTCATGGCAGATAAGAGCCAAGACCCAGGCTAGGCCAATTGGGAATGGTAGATAGTACACACATATGCTAGTTCCAGACCACCACAAAAGTGAATCATACAAGGTGTTTTTGTTTCCTAGTGAAAATAAAAGTTATGTTTATCAGTTACTATAGTCTAATAGGTATGCAATAATAGTATTTTTTAATGTCCATACCCTAGTAAAAATATTTTATTGCTTAAACTGGGAAAAACTTTTTACATTCAAGGGTTCTGATAAAAGCCTCATTTCTAAAATATATAGAGAATTGACTCATTTATAAGAATACAAGCCATTCTCTAATTGATGTCAAAAGATATGAATAATTTTCTAATGAAAAATTAAAACCATTTCTAATCATATGAAAATATGCTCTAAATAACTATTGATCAGAGAAATGCAAATTAAGACAACTCTCTCAGATTGGCTAAAAGGAAAAGATAATGATGAATTTTGGAGGGAATGTAGGACACTAATACATTGTTGATGGAGTTGTGAACTAATTCAACTATTCTGGAGAGCAATTTGGAACTATACTCAAAGGACTATCAAACTGTGCATACCCTTTGATCCAGCAGTGTTTCTACTTGGGCTTGTATCCCAAAGATATCATAAAGGAGACAAAAAGTCTCACATGTACAAAAATGTTTGTGGCAATGCATTCTGTAGTGGCAAGAAACTAGAAACTGAGTGGATGTCTATTAGTTGGAGAATGGGTGAACAAGTCATGGTATGTGAATGTTATAGAATATTATTGTTCTATAAGAAATTATCAGCAGGATGATTTCAGAGAGGTCTGGAGAGACTTTCATGAACTGATGCTGAGTGAAATGAGCAGAACCAGATCATTATACATGGCAACAGCAAGATTATATGATGTTCAGTTCTGATGGACCTGGCTCTCTTCAACAATGGGATGATTCAGACCAGTTCCAATGATCTTATGATGAGGAGAGCCATATGCACCCAGAGAGAGAACTGTGGGAACTTAGTGTGGATCATAACATAGTATTTCATTCTTTTTGTTGTTTGCTTGCATTTTGTTTTCTTTCTCATTTTTTTCTTTTTTGATCTGATTTTTCTTGTGCATCATGATATTTGAGAAAATATGTATAGAAGAATTGCACATGTTTAACATATATTGGATTACTTGCCATCTAGGGGAGGAAGATGGGGAAAAATTTGGAACACAAGGTTTTGCAAGGTTGAATGTTGAAGATTTTCCATGCATATCTTTTGAAAATAAAAAAGCTTTTAATTGAAAAAAGAAGAAAGAAAAATATTTTATTGCTAAAAATCATCTGAACCTTCATCATAATCTTTTTAGTGGTAGAGGATTTTGCCTTGGTGTTGATGGCTGCTGACTGATCTAGATGGTGATTGTGAAGGTTAGTTGTGGTAATTTCTTAAAGCAATAATGAAGTTTGCTACCTATGTTGACTCTTCCTTTCACATGAATAATTAGAGACCATTGTAGGGTTATTAATTGACCTAAATTCAATATTGTTGGGTCTCAGAGAATACTAAAAAGTAATAGAGCTTTGGGTTTTCTAAAACATGCAGATAATAACCAGTACCCCCTTTAGTAAAAATATAACTGAAGTCTATCCTCCTTACTCTCCCACTGAAATAAGGACCCTGCCTCTGAAATATCTGATAAGTAGTCTTTCATGCCATCCTTTCCAACTCAATCAGGAGATTTATGCATTAAAGTCATCTATTAAAATGCAAATTCTTTTATTATTATAAATCTGTGAGATAAGAAGGGAGAACTTAAAATGTAACCAAAAAATGCAGTTATCTCCTGTTGAGGGAGGGGGTAAAACATGGCACCTTGTGATCTGGAAAATCTCTGTAAAATTTTTGGTCCTCCATTCTTACCAGAGAAGAAGTATGATTTTATTTTATTTTATTTTATAAGCTGTTTATAGTAAATTACATTTAAAAAATTGGGTTAAATATTTGGTCGTAGGTTATTTGTAAGCCAATGTTAAGTAAAAATACTTTTTCTGTGTCATCTGCTGCCTTTCCCATTTAATTTATTATGCTGAACTGTAATATGTCAAAACTGTGATGAGAAAAGTCTCAATGTAGAAGGAATAATTGTCAATTTAATATCATTTTTTAAAAAATAATATTTTTTAAAAGAATGCAAGTTCTTGAGGATAGGGACTATATTGTTTGCTTGTATTTGTATATACAGTGCTTAGCATAGGGCTAGCACTGAGTAAAGACAATATATTTTTAAAAATATTCATTCATATATAGTATTCAAGGCTGTTTAGGATATCCCAACTTAGCTGCCCTGGTATTTAAAAAAACAGTTCAAAATACAATATTTATATTGTTGTATATGAGTGATTTTTATTAGGATAAGGTCTAGTCCATGAGTTTAGCAGGGTATAATTTCCAAAAGATAACTCTGATAGTTCCTGATATGACAAAATTCTAACTGTGCTCCTAGGAACCTCAGAGACTCACTGACAAGGGGACTCTGGGCTGACAGAGGCACCCTGATGATTATTCTAGCCCGGAGAGAAAAAAACGCAATTTAATTCAAAAATGGCTTGTTCTTGTCACGGTAAATCCTTAATGCTTTTAATGAAAATTCTTCTCCTCCATGAAGTATTTTTGACTTTAAAAGAGGACAGCAAATTAATACAGCATTTCAAATATTCTTAAAGTCAGGTTTAATTGGGGCAATTCCCTCCAGTGAATCGATAGATGACATTCGTCTTCATTGCCTGGGTGGAATGTTAAACTGGAAGCAGGGCTGAAATGTCAAGGTAAAATAATGCTAATAATTATTCTGGCTGTTACATTCTCCTTGACCTTGGAATTTAAAGGGCTGAGATGAAGGCTTTTTGTCAAAAGTCAAGAAGTCATCTGGAGACACTGCTGACATTTATGATTAATGTAATCTGGCAATATTGGGGAAGAAATACCGAATATGATTAGCTCCTACTATTGAGGTAATTCATTTTTCTATCATTATAGAACCCTATAGAGCACTGATATAAAAAGAAATGACATGCTATGTATAATCCTAATTTCTGGGATTTTAAAAAGAAGCTTCTAAAACTGAGCAAAAAATTTTAATTAAAATAGCTGTGGTCAAATAATTAAATTTAGAGTTTTGTTGTTAAAAAAAAAAAAAAAAGGAAAGTGTAGCTAGTCTTAGAAATGTGATTTCTTATGCATAACACCCCACATGCACACAAAAGAAATCAAGCGTTTATCATGCTCACTCCTGTCACTTTGGAGTATTTTCTGGTTCATTTACAATGACAAGAGAGAGTGGAAGCACTATATGGGGAAGGTTCTCAGGCACCATGGCCTGTACTTTCAAGTCACATAGCTTCTGAAAAAGCAGGCTCCTGGTGAGAGCAAATCCAGGCTCTAATTGGTAAAAAAAAAAAAAAAAAAAAAAAAAAAAAAAAAAACCTCTTTATTTTTTGAAATATACCATGGTTCTGGCCTGACAGTCCTACAAAATTGGGGATAGGTTGGGAGTAGTGCAGTGCCTTAGGAGAGAATCACAAGGATATTCCCACTCTTGGTTCCCATTTCTCTTCCCATCTTCAGCCTCCAGTACTCTCATAAAAGACATTGCCTTTTATTTTATTCTTCTAATTAGCTCCTTTACTGGATCATCTCAGTATATGATCTCACTCAAGTGAAGGTTTTGTTGTTGATTTTTAAACTAGAACTACTGATCTACACTAAATTTAGTTAAAAGCCAGGTACAATTTTAAAACAACTACTTTTGGGAGCAGAGAGAAATATGAAACAGCCCATCTACTTTTACTATTAAAAACAAGATAAAATTTTTCAATAAATAAATTGTCCTGTATATAACATGTGTGCATATGCATATATTGAGTATATACATATGGATTGTGTTTTATAATTTTATGTGTTTTATGTGGGAAAAGAGAAGAAAAAAAGAAAGAGAGAGAAAGGAGGAGGAAAAGGAGAAGGAAGAAAGAACTAAAGAAAAAAGGGAGGGGAGAGAGAAAAAATAGAAGGAAAAAGATCTAGGCAGAAAGAGGGTGTTATGAACTTTGCAAATATCACCTAAAATCCCAACTTCTGCAAGAGACTTTTCCTGGTCTATTTTAATGCTACTGATTTCCCTCTGAGATTGCTTATCTTGATTTAGGCCACATATTTACATCGCCTATGTTCTATTATATTCTTATTTTGTTTAATATTTCCTAATTATTTTTTTTAATCTGGTTTTGGCCCACCTAGAATGCACAGCATGCTGCATGAGGGATGAGAGGGAGTGTGTTGGACAGCTTTGCCCTATATCATTGCTGCAGCAAGAAGTAGCCTCTTGCTTTCTCTCATCTACAGAAGCAAATGGGTAGCACATAAACAGAAGACTGGATCCAGAGTCAGATGACTCAAAGTCCAGGCTCAGACACTTAGTTGTTGTGAACCTGGGTTAAATCTTTATTTGACCATGCTTCACAAGATTGTTATAAGGATAAAATGAAATAATATTTATGAAGTGTTTTACAAACTCTAATGTGTTTTATAAATGCTTTATTATTTTAATATATATATATATATTATAAAGCATTTAGCACAGTACCTGGTGCTTAATCAATGCTTGTTCTTTTGACTATCCTTTCATAACAGAGAAAAAGTCTGATTTATTTATTTATTTATTTAAGTCTTTTGCTGAGGCAATTGGGGATAAGTAACTTGCCTAGAAACACACAACTAAGAAGTGTTAAGTGTTTAAGATCAGATCTGAACTCAGGTCCTCCTGATTTCAGGGCTGGCGCTCTATCCATTGCTACACCTAGCTATCCCTTTTTTTCTTTATATTTTATAGGGTGTTGACAGTACCTGATTGTAAATTTTGAATTAAGTATTTGGTTATAAGCTCTCTTTCATCTGTTGGCTTTCATGTGTAGTTTCTGTAAAATTCCCCCACAAAGCCACGGTGGGGAAAGTCATGAATTAGAAAAGATAAATGTAGAGTTAAATTTTATTATGACACTAATCACTAGCTGTGAGTCATTTTTATTGAGGAGAAATAAACCAATATGGGTATTTGAACTGATACAATTAGAGGAATACTCCGCCCCTCAGGGGTACTTCTGGAATCTTCATAGAGAGATGTAGCCAGCTGTGCTCTAGGGATCTCATGGGTCAATGGCTTTTGAAGTTGAGGTAAGAAACATATCACTAAAATCATTGTTTCAATTAATTGTTAGTTGATTTTTTAGGGCTTCCTAAGCAGACCTTCATATCATCTGAAAAGTAATAATTTTACTTTCTTTTTCACTATGCTTATTCTCCAATTTAGTTTTCTTATCTTATTACAATAAGAACATTTTTAGAAGCATAAAAAACAATAGTGGTGATCATAGACATTTCTGTTTTACCCTTAATATTATTGGAAAAGCTTTCTTCATTCCAGATAATGCTGTCTTGGTCTTAGAAGTTATTTACAATTTCAGGAAAAGGTCCGTTTGCTCCTTTACTTTTTATGTTTTAATATGTGGGTTTCATTTCATCCAAAGAGTTTTCTCCATTTATTGATATAATCATTTGATAGTTGTTTCAAAGGGTTGCTAAAGATAGAAAGAATGACTGAAGGGAATAAGTATTATCAAAAAGAAAATAGAATTATTACTTTTTTGCAGATGAGAACAAGTACTCAAGAAGTACCCTTTATATGAACAACTAGCAACTATATGTGGAATTCATTCTAATCACCCAGATAAGCATGACAAACTGGTATTCAGCTTGATGTAGAGTTCAAAAGAGATGAGTGGGAAAGGCCATTATCAATACCTAACCTCTGATTGACATGATGTTGTATTGTTGTGGTTTTTGTTGTTAATGTTGTTGTTCCCAAGTTGGAAAGTAGCCCATTTAATCTTAGTGAAAAGTCCTAAAGTCCCATACACTTCTTTGGATATCAGTGTCATTAGGGAGACAAAACAAATATTCTGTAGATGAAGAAAGGCATTGATGGCTGCCAATAACTTTAATGGAGGCATATTTCTTTCCCACTCTTAGATAGTTACGAGCAATAAATAAAAGCAAGGAGGGGTTTGATCAGCTGATTTTCTTACAAAGATGAAAAACAATAAAGCCAAATGAATTCAGGTCAGAATAGTGAGACTTTATTGTCATATGTTTGTAGATGACTTATTTTTTATTTTGTGATTTTCTCTATGTTGCATTTGTCCCTTGGAGAAAATTAGTGTACCAGCTAAACAAGCTGTCTGAGATCCTGGGAATAGAGGCAATGAAAGAGTCAAGCATTTATGATTCCATTTTAAAAATCAGTTAAAGCTACATCTTTGACATCTTTAAAAAAACCTAATTTTTCCCAATTACAAGTAAAGACAATTTTAACCTTAATTTTTCAAATTTTTTGAGTGCTGAATTTTCTCCCTCTTTCCTTGCCCCCTCACAGAATGACTATATTAAAGACACGGTCCTCACAGCAATTCCTTGTCTTTAGAGGTACTTTGAATCTAAGTGAACCAAGAATGAGCCATTAGACATATTTTCCTCTGGTATTAAAAATATCCTGACTTTACAAAAATCTATTTGCAAAATACAGAATGTCAAAGTATTTCAGTTGTAACATTCAGAATACCAGGAATGTGTTCCAAGTAGTCTCTGCAGAAGACAGATATAATTCAATTTGTTCCACAATGATCAATTACTTAAAAGATTGTTAAGTCCTATTGGTCAGCTATGCCCCTTTCTACAAATCATTGACTTTATAGTAAGTATTAGTCCTCTGCAAAAAAAAAAAAAAAAAAAAAAAAAATTAAGAGACAGTAAGAGAAAGGAAACTGGCACAGAAAGGCTAATTTATAAATGTTTCTATCATGATCCTTCCCACACATCCTTTTCACTCTTTTCTTCCATCATTCCTTCCATTTGCCTCTCCTCCATGCATTTGTCTGCCAAATGGCCTGGAACCAGTGGAATATTTTGACCCTGGTGGACTCAGACATATGATATAAACATTAACAGGGATGATCTTTGACATTATTTTCTCAAGCTAGTTCCTAGAATATATCTTTTTGGTTGTAGAACTTTCTTTGTATAAAGATAGGATACTAAAATCTTTTTAAAGTAATACTTTCTCATTTGAACAACAACTATAGAATCTTAAGAGTTGGAGAGTATCTGGGAAGTTTTCTAATCCAACCCATACCTAAATAAGATTCCCTTCCATATCATCCCAGGCAAGTCATCGTCCACCTACCACTTAAGTATTCACTGATGGGAAACTCGGCAACAACCCAAGCAGACACTTCTACTTTGGGACAGTCCTGTTAGGAAGATTTTTCCTTTATATAAACTGAAATTTGTCTCTCTGCAACTTCTACCCACTGCTTCTCACTGTCTTGATTGTTCTCCACTGGAAAAGCTTTCCAGCTTTTCAAACTTTTTTTTTTAAATGAGTCACTTATATTCCAGCTATGGTCCAACCAGTGCAGAAACATATAACCTTCTACCTCAGAACTGTACAAAAAGTCAAGCAGAAACCCACTGACAAGGGGAAAGGGTGCTACCAACACTGCTAGCACCAATATAGGCAAATAAGCCTACCGGTATGACCAGCCGTGAGTCAGAGACCAGTTTGTAAGGCTCTGTGTCTAGAAGGAACAAAAGTGAAAGACAATCTCAGAAATCCCTATCGAGTTGCAGAATTATCAGAAAGTCTCAGGGTGGGGATATTGGAAATCCTGTTGAGTAATGACCCAGAGCAACCTCACCATTCCATTCTGAAATGTCATAAAGAACCCTGAAGGTTCTTTGCTCTGAACTGCAAAGATACAAAACATCTAATTCTAGAAGGTAGAAATCAGTGAAGATTACTTAGAGTGAGATCAAGCAGGACCAATCACTCCATAAAAAGTGCAGCAGGGGACAGAGCTAGGTCCTGGCACAAAGTTCCAATTTAGGAACTAAAGCTAAAAAAAGAGCAATTCAAAGAAAACACCAACTAGTGTTTTTTTGTGTGTGTGTGTGTTTTTTTTTTAATGGTAGATTTGAAGATATCCAAAAAGGATAAGTAACAGACAAACTAGACAAAAGAAATCAATAATTCCACGAGACAGCAACAAATATTGGAACAAAATAAAACTAATGGAAAAAGCAGAAAGATATATACAGTTAAGTTTAAGCTTAACCAAGAACACAAGTCAAGCAGAGTTGATTTAAAAACCATTGGATTCCCTGCAAACCCAACCCTAAGAGATGTTAGTAGCCATGGCAGTAGCAGAATTCCTGTAGAACCCCATGACAGAAGCAACATGTGTTTGCTTATTCTACCCAAGTAAGGAGCTCAAAGATGATATTCTTGAACCCCAATGTATATAGAAAATGAAATTTTTATTTTTTAGGCAGTATGATCCTAGAATTTAACCTAGACTGAGAAAGGGAATTTCTTGGACAATGCCAGCAATACAAGTTGCCTCAAGAATAATCCCAGGTAAAACATCTTTATAGCTAAAGGTTCTGATAAAGGCCTCATCTCCAAAATATATAGGAATTGACTCTAATTTATAAGAAATCAAGCCATTCTCCGATTGATAAATGGTTAAGATTTTTGGATGAAGAAATTGAAACTATTTCTAATCATATGAAATGGTGTTCCAAATTATTATTAATCAGAAAAATGCAAAATGAGACAACTCTGAGATACTACTACACACCTATCAGATTGGCTAAGATGACAGAAAAAGATAAAGATGAATGTTGGAGGGGATGCAGGAAAACTGGGACACTGATACATTGTTGGTAGAGTTCCAATGAATGGCTCCAACCATTCTGGAGAGCAATTTGGAACTATACTCAAAAACTTATCAAACTTTGCATACTCTTTGATCCACCCATATTACTTATATCTCAAAAAGATATTAAAGAAGGGAAAGGGACCCATATGTGCGAAAATGTTTGTGGCAGCCCTTTTCATAGTGGCAAGAAACTGGAAGATGAATGGATGTCCATCAATTGGAGAATGGCTGAGTAAATTGTGGTATATGAGTGTTATGGAATATTATTGCTCTGTAAGAAATGACCAGCAGGATGAATACAGAGAGAGTTGGAGAGACTTACATGAACTGATGCTGAGTGAAATGAACAGAACCAGGAGATCATTGTACACAGCAACAAAAAGAACATACGATGATCAATTCTGATGGAAGTGGCTCTCTTTAACAATGAGAGGATCCAAATCAGGTCCAACTGATTAGTAATGAACTGAATCAGCTATACCCAGAGAAAGAACACTGGGAAATGAGTATGGACCACAACATAATTTTTTCACTCTTTCTGTTATTGTTTGCTTGCATTTTTGTTTTTTCTTCTCAGGTTATTTTTATCTTCTTTCTAAATCAGATTTTTCTTGTGCAGCAAGATAACTGTATAAATATGTATACATATACTGTATTTAACATATACTTTAACATATTTAACATATGTTGGATTACCTGCTATCTAGGGGAAAGAGGGGAGGAGAAGGAGGGGAAAAGTTGAAACAGAGGTTTTTGCAAGGGTCAATGTTGAAAAATTACCCATGCATATGTTTTGTAATAAAAAGCTATAATTTAAAAATGTAATATAAAAAAGAGTAATTCCAGGTTCTGTAGTTCTAGAATCTCCTTCCAGTGAATAAGACTCTCCTGGCCCTACAACATGAAGTCAGAGAAAGAAGATTGTTTGGGGCTTCTTTCAAGTGTAATTTCCAGTTTAAGATTTTAGAGACCTAGAAATTCTAGAAAGTCTAGAAATTATGGGAATCCTTGGGGAATATACCTTTTATATAAAGGCACAATGAAAAATAGGCTGAATATAGAGTTACAGACCTGACTTTAAAACTATGCAATCTCAGGTGACCTTTTTTCTGGCCTCAGTTTCCTTTTCAGTAAAATGAAGGAGGTGAGACTCAATAATCTCCAAAGTCCCTTTCATCTCTAAATCTGTTAAGTCCTTTGATCAAAAAGAGGATTATCTATGTGACCCTTGCAGACTTGACTGACAAACACAGAAACTTTGAGTTAAAAGGAATTTCATCAAACCCAAATTATCCTTGGACAGAATCACTTTGCAAAAAACCCAGGCAAGAGCTCTTGTGGCCTCACATATATTGAACACATTGAAGAGCTGACTATCACTTCCAGCTGTAGCTTCCAGCCAGTTCCTAAACTGACATTTCCTCCCTCATATCTGAAAGATTGATGTATATTTAGCATATTCAAAGCAGATGCTGTCTTCCATATAGGCCATTCCATTGTGCAATCAAATTAGTATCAGAAGCCCCAATCTTGACCAGCTGGACTTAACTTGTTGAAAAGGCCAGAGGCAGCAGCTCTACTGGAACTACTGGAAATGGACCAGAAGAAGGAGTTAATCTGGCTTTCCATGTCTCTGGAGAGAGCCCTGAAGTTATTTGTTAAAAAAGTTGGGGGGAGAGGTTCATTAAATGACTATGACCCAAATATGAAAGGATCATCAGAGCCTCACTACTTCGGCACTTATTCCAAGAACATCCAAGTCAGAAAGAAGGGTACTAGGAATATTGAAATATTTATAAGCATCCTTTTTTTGAGGTAGGAAAAAAAATTTGGAAAGAACATATAGCTCTCTCATGCCAAAAAAAAAAAGTGCTTCTCCATTTGATTGAACAAATTCAAGCTTTGGAATATAATGGACTACTTTCACACTGAAAGAAATTCTGGGTATGAATTCAGAGAACTATGAGAAGAAATGAGCTGATGCAAAACAAAGTAAAAATTGTTCATAGCTACTATAATTATGGAGATGAAAACATTAAAAGACAGTTAACTCAGATTAACTAGGACTAGCATGGGTCCTAAAAAGCAAGTAATGAAATAGATTCCCCTCTTCTCAGTTTTGAAATGAGAGACTACATTTACAAAATATAATATGTGTTGTCAGGTGAAATTGCTTCATCATTCAGTTTTGCTGAAATGTTTTTATGTGTCACAAAGCAGGGTTTAATGTGAAGAATACAAAAGTAAATGACTGTGTTGTTTCCAAAAAAATCAACATGATTTTTTTCTTATAATATGGAATTATAGCCAACTACAGATCCTGAATACCATCATGGCTAGGTATCAGTATGTTTATATTTAAAACCTTATTGTATGGCAGGCAAGATAATAGTCATCAAATTGTTCTTCTAGGGAGCATGGGACCTGATCTAGATAAGAAGAGATGATAAAGAAAAGAAAGAATTTCAGAAGAGTTATGTCCTATAGGAATATTGTTCTATAAATGCATATGTGCTTCTTTGCACAGTGTTCATGAACATGTCTTGAGATTTGCTTGGGAAAGGTGTTATATAAGAAGCCCATAGAGAATGAATTAGAGAGGCAGCCCAATGAATAAGAGTATCTGACTTCAAATTGAGAAGATTTGAGTTCATTTCTTGCTTTAGATTCTTAAAAAGTATGTGTCCATGGGCAAGTCATTCTGAAATCCTCAGTTTTCTCACCTATAAAATAGGGATAATAATAGTACCTACTTCATAGTGCTACAAAGTTATTATAAAGCTCAAATAAGATTACAGATAGATGATCAATAGACGATCAATAGACCTACCAATAGATAGACCAATACATAGATAGGCGAATCAATAGACCAATATATAGATAGATAAATAGATAGATAGTTTTGCATGTTTTCAAAGTACTGTGAATGCTATATTATTATAAGTTAGATCATAGATTATTGACTGACATCAGAACCTTGCTCCTCACTACTTTTACATCTTGGAACAAAGGATATGCTAATCAAATCTGAGGAGAAAAGAAGTATGTTAGTTGCTTTATAATGCTGGGTTCAGTCTAGTAGAACTGGTGATCCTGGAAACCTAGAGAAGTGGGAATGGAACGAAGGGAGATTCAGAGTTGAATCTGTGAGTTTCTTAAATTAGTCACTATGTCATTTTAATGAATTAAATAGTTCATAAGATCTTAAATTCAGAGTGGAAACAAACTCCCTTTACAAATAAATAAAGTGAGATAAAAGGAGACTTAATCAAGGTCACAGAGATAGTCAATGACATGACTAGGATTGGAATCCAGGTTTAAAACAAAAATTCTTTCGTTTCCTGACATACAAATAGTCTGAATCTTCAAGAAAAGAGCAGTTTAATAGTTCCCATAAAAATAACTAATATCCCTTTGTTATTGGCAAAGAGAAAGCAATAGTTCAGAATTTATCAACCTTATCAGTTCCACCTAATTAAGGAGGAAGCCAGAGGGCATAGTAAACAAAACACTAATAACTCACTTTGGGGAGGCTGATCCCAGTGAGAGCTAATATCTTCCCTGAAATGGGCTTGGTAGTCTCAGTTCATCTTGACCTTTA
Source organism: Sminthopsis crassicaudata (assembly GCF_048593235.1). Classification (NCBI taxonomy): domain Eukaryota; kingdom Metazoa; phylum Chordata; class Mammalia; order Dasyuromorphia; family Dasyuridae; genus Sminthopsis; species Sminthopsis crassicaudata. The sequence continues at coordinate 184,470,067 of NC_133617.1, read as the reverse complement.
TCAAGCAGGCGACCACATAGAAACACTATGCTCTGTTGAAGCCCTGGGTGAAATTATTAAGAGATTAAATTCTTGTCTGCTCTCTTGTGAGAGACTGATATCTCTAGCACATTGCTAGAGGACATATGAAATTCATATCAACTATAGCTTAAAAAAACCACGGGTTGTGAGACTGGGTATATGATAGCTAGGAATTAGACCCTCAGATATTGCCTCATTCTCCCACACAATATTAAAAAGTGCCAAGTCTCTCTGATTTCCCCAGAAACCCTCCTCAGGGAACTGAGTTTCAGTTTTCCAATCTGTAAAATGGGGGTGATATATTATCTACCTCAAAGGTTTTCTTTGTGGAGAATCATTTATAAACCTTAAAGCTTTCCACTGAACTTGAAAAGGAATTTTCCTATAAGTGAAACTGTGCTTGGAGGATAATAATAACAATAGACAAGCAGTAACAACAGCTGGTATTTGCATAGTCCTTTAGGGTTTACAAAATGCTTTGCAACATAATTTTATTTGTTGGGAAAGAGGATCAAAAGGGTGAATTCCAGAAGAGTGAAACACACAGAAATCCCAATGTTATCATCTGATTTTTTACGATCCAAAATTTGTCTACTTTCAACAGATTTTCAAAGAAGAAAGATCCTACTCAAAAGAGATGATTCAAATCTAAAACAGGTCTGTGAATTAGGGTGATAGCCACAGGACAAGACTAGAACTGGGAGAGAGTCAAGTGAAGATTGGGGATGGGAAGAGTATTGGCAAATGTTACAGGTTAGAAAGGCTAACTGTGGATTTCTAGGAGGATTATACAGAACTGCAAAGAAATTATTATAATTAATATAGATGTGTATATGTGCTCATATATTCACACATATGTATATAGCATCAAGTCCATAGGAGTTTCACAGGAGTAAATTAGGGCAGGAAAAAAATTAGGGCAGAACAGTTATCCCTTCCACATGGAGACTTTCCCTAACTTGGTTTCAATAGATCATGGGTCACCATAAGAAATTAAGTGAAATTGGGGGAGAGGGGGAGTTTTACTGTAGATAACTTAGATAATATGTGAAAACCAGCAGACCACACAGAAAAAGTATTTTTACTTAACATTGACCTACGTATCACCTATGACCAAATGTTTAACCCAAATTTTACAATAACCATAAAAGAAAAAGAAAAAGGAAATCAGATTTCTTCTCTGGTACAAAGAGAAGGCCAAAAACTTTTACAGGGATTTTCTAGGTCATAGGGGTGCCTCATCCCTAACCCTGTGATGTAAAAGATATAACTGTACAAGAAGTCAGAGAATCAGAGACAGTGTTATTAGCAAAGGAGAAACATCTCAATAAGCCCTGCCTAATATGAATAACCATCTGTTCATTAGAGCCAGGAGGAGATAAAGTAGAAGAAAAGCTGATGCCATGGTACTTCTGAGAAACATACTCTCAGCCCAAACAAAATTGATAAGGTTGGTTTTTGTTTGCCATTTCTTTTTTCCAAATTCCTTACATCCTTTTCTGTAATACTTCCTCTTTTCTCACACTTAGCCCTTTTACTGTTCTCCAAATGTACCAGTATCCTCAACACTCAACATGCTCTAGAAATTCTGATTCTTCATCTAAACATGAGGGAGTTTGATTCTATGGTTTTTAAAATTCTTTCTGACTCTGAATCTATGTATGGGCCTGACTATTTTGCTCTCCCAATTTCAAATTCACATGTTCTGCATCTTTTTTTCCCTCAGCACATATATAAGTAATTTATTTATTTGATGAAGTAATTCTTCATAAGCATATTAATCACATATTAAGTGATAATGTAAAACTGTTTTCTATTTGCCTTTAAAAAAGATGATTCCATTAGAAATTATTTTATTATGCCATTATTGGGCCTGTATCTCAATGAAATCATAAAGGAGGGAAAAAGACCCACATGTGCAAAAAATGTTTGTAGCAGCTGTTCTTGTGGTAGTAAAGAACGGGAAAATGAGTGGATGCCCATCAAATGGGGAATTATATGAAGACAATTGAATATTATTGTTCTATAAAAATGATAAGCTGATTATAGAAAGAAACAGCAAGAATATGTGATGATCAGTTATGAAAGACTTGGTTCTTCTCAGTAGTTCAATGGCTTTGGATCAGAAAGTGCCATCTGCATCCAGAAAAAGAACTAAGGAGATTGAATATAAATCAATACATGCTATGTTCACTTCTTTTTTCTTGGTTTTTTTTTTTTTTATTGCTCCCATGATTTTTCCCTTTTGCTCTGCTTTTTCTCTCCCAACATAATTCATAAAGCAATGTGATTAAAAATAAATAAATTTACTACAACAAAAAAGAAATTATTTTATTGAATAAGGGCACAACACAGAGAAAGAATGCTGTAACTCAAAGAACTGTATCCCTAATGGTGAAAATTTTAGGCAATAGAAAAAGAGGGTAGTTATAGAGGAAAGAACTAGATCAACAAGCAAAAAAGCTGAGTTCTACTTACTCCAAGTTTGGTAGGACCCTATGGTTATGTTGTCTTGTCTAAGTGACTTAAAATTTCTTTGCTTCAGTTTCCTAATCCATAAAAGAAGGGGTTCACATCTTGCTCTCTAATTCTATATTTCTGATTTAGCCTACCACCAATACATTTTGACTTGTCCTATCTAAATGTATTTCACCTATAAGTAAAGTCAATCCTGAGCCCAGTGATTGAATTAATCAATCAATCCATCTGCAAGAATTTATTGCACCTAGTATATGCAACACAAAAAGATATAAAATATGGTCCCTGCCCTCAGAAAGCTGATACTTGAGAAGACAAGATATGATATTTAAAAAAAAAATCTCTGGTTTTTGGGAGTTCTCTCTTTATGAATTGTGTACAAAAGACTTCTGCTCTAGACATGTTATCTTATTACCTTACCTCAATATTCTTCTAAAATTTTCAATATCTGGTACCTTTCAGGATGGAAATGCCCCCATAAGTGACAGTGGGGGTCATGCCTGCCTACTGACTACTCCCAAGAATTTCCTTTCTTGTGATCTCAAATGTGGGAGAAAAATAGTCATATGCACACATGAGACTCTGCTCCTTCCTCTAAAAATCTTGGTCATTGCTTGTAGTCAAAGCAGCTCTGAAGTGTGAAAAGACAAAATACAGGCATCCTTACATTATATAAAGTGATGAAAGCTTGGAGGAACCTGGAATATCAAGTCTAGAGGTTAGACTCTAATAGGATTATTTACCCCCTTCTTTCCCTTGCTGTAGCCCAAAGAGCATTGCCCCTAATGCCCAGTGATTATAACCTAGTCTTATCTCTATGACCTGAATATTTTTTGACCCTGAACCAATTCGTTAGCCAGTCCCTGCTCCCTCATCCTAGAATGTCTTGAATTATGCTCTCCCTTGGGTCTTTAAAAAGGTTAAAAGACTTAATGGTTTTAGCATCATGGGCCTTTTGACCTCTCTTATAAAAGCCTTTAAGTCCCAAAAGTCCTCAAAGAGGCTGAGATGCAGGACATGAAAATGAAAAGGTAACCAGCATTACAAAATGTTCCTCCCCTCCCAATAGTTTGCCATGGATTCAGGAGTAGAATCTTGGATTAATCTAAGCATTTTATCATCCCCATATAGCCTTGGCTATCTATGGGGAGCACTCTTTCAGGACAATACTGGATGAATCCCAACTTTCCCATTCTCTTGGTCCTCCTAGCTTCCTTGATACTAAATCTGCTATGATACAAAAGACAAATTTTAGGGGACTGATACAGGTTCTCCTATTCTAAGGAGCCTTTTGCTGGTTTTGGAAGATTTCAGGAAGTCTCCTAATTTGGAAGAGGAAAACAAATCACGACTTCATTTTCACTAATCTGTACTTGAATTTGAGCATTTCCTTTATGAATTAAAAACACACACACACATGCACATGCACACACACACTAATCTGAGAATGAGAACAAAGGCTATGAGACTAAGGGATTCTATAAAACAACAAAAGTTAAGAATCCCAGTTGTAATAAAAAATCCACTATATTTGCAAGGAGTCCTGGGTGCAAATATGAGTCTTCTTAACTGTGTAGCTTTGTAGAGGCCTCTCTGCACTTCATTCTCCTCAACTAAAAAATGGGGCTTATTATAACTGAATTTGTGAGAAGAACAGAAAGTGTGTCTTATCTAAATTCCATTTTCCACAGGTTTATTACAAGTATTATAAATATTAATAAATATTTGTTGAATTGAATTAAATAATGCCTGTAAATGCTATTTATTGGGAACAGCCAGCAGACCAATTTAATTGGCATGTGAAGGGGAATAGTGTAACTGGAAAAGTATACTATGTAGCCCAACTGTGGAGGGTTTTCAGTGTCTAGTTGAGAATCTCTTGAATTAAATACAAATATTCAAGTACAAAATGGAATAAAAGAGAAGAATATAATAATAGCTACTATTATTTTTATTTAAAATCTCAAACATAATTTACTTTTTTGTGCTACATTTTTGTTTGTTTGGAATTGAGGCTATGACCTCTTTTCTATCTTCTTTGGTTGCAAAGAGTGCTTTTTGGTTTTATTTTGGCATACTCAGTACTTTTTAAGTGTTTAATAAGTGCATATTGAATTGACCTGAACTTTTTCCAGGTAACTTGCTGGTTTATAGCACTGAAACTCCAGTGTAGTTGTCACATCAATTATTGTCAAGGCACAACTCCTCCATCTTTGACTTCATTTTATCAATGAGCATTCTTTTCACCATGTTTGTAAATCACTGAAGGAGAACTGAATTAATAGATATCATCTACTGTTTTTGCTGGACTTAAAAAAATAATTCTCTTTATTACAAGGGAAGATCAAGGGGAAATATTCAGAAATGAATATGATATAAGAGTAAAAAAACAAAAAGCTTCAATAAAAGTGAAGGGTTGGGAGAGAAGAGAAATAGAGACAGAGAGAAAGAGACAGAAAAAACACAGAGAGAGAGATACAGAGACACAGAGAGAAAGAGAGACAGAGAAAGGGACAGAGACAGAAAGAAAGAGGGAGGGAAGAATGAAAAAGAAGAGAGAGAAAAAACCAGAGGGAGGGTCAGAAACAGAGACAGAAACAGAGACAGGCAGATAGACAGGGACAGAATCAGAGAGAAAGAGAGAATTGGTATTAATTATAATCATCAAAGTAGCTTCATGAAACAGTCTAAGATAACTAATGTTTCACCAATTCCATGCCAACATGTACTTACTTTTAGTTATCCTAATTTCCTTCTATATGAAGCTACAAAGAAAATCTCAGTCTCCATATAAAATAGTGTGCCATCTTAAAAATCAGATTCATTCTAATTCCCTATCAGGGTCTAGACAAGTGAAGGATCATTTTGCAATGTGGCTCTCATAAGCAACTTGAAGACCTGTATGTAGCCAAAGGGTTCTATTTTATAAAATTCAGGGCATTATTTTAAATACCTTTCACGCTATTTAGAGAAGTCTTTTCTTAATGCAAACCATACTACACAGTTCAGTAAATAGGAAACATAAAAAATATCTAATCCTTTTATAATATTATTTCTTCCTTGGATTTGAGAATAGAAACCAGGAAGTGCACTATCTAACCTTGGAGGAACCAAAAGAAAACTTTCTGTCCAGGCATGGGAGAAATCAGTCTCCAGCCTGATAGTCTTGAAAAAAGTGACAGAATTCTATCTTTTCTATCATTCTGGTAGAATTCTACTATCCCTAATTTCAATCTAACATGGCTACTTCCATTCTGCTTGGACTCTTGGAAGAAAATCCTGGCATGTGTGTGTGTGTGTGTGTGTGTGTGTGTGTGTGTGTGTGTGTGTGTGTATGTGTAACTAAGCTTACAGACATTTAGCACAACAGGAAATGTTTCCAAATTTTGAATCACATTAAACAGTTTGCTGTGGCAGTCTAATATATTCACCAAGTCATGTCACCAGAAACTCTGATACTCACTCAGCACTACTTTACTAGCTGCCTACCTTGGTCAGATAGGAGGTGCCCTCATTTAGATCAACTATGTTCTACTTTCTAATCATTCTTCTTGCTGTGTCTTTTTTTTTTTAAAGCATTCTCTTTTGAATTGAGGGTTTTGTTTTTCATATTTGTTCTACATCTGTAGATTAGTTGTATAACCTGGGACAGGGAACTCTACGAATTTCCAATCAATAATAGCTACTCTCTACCCAACAGGATTGTTGTAAGGATCAAATGAGATTATATCTACACTTTGAAAAGTATAAGATGCTCTTCCAATAAAAGATTTTTATAAGAATTCAAATTCAACAAATTCCAATAAAATTATTAAGTGCCTAGTATTTGCTGGGCAGTGTGATAAACAGTGGAGATACTTGATTCATGGAGAAATTGTCTTAATAACTAGAGATGTCCAAAAGTCGTGCAGGCTGCCCTACAACATGCTGCGTTTCCTCTCATTTTGAAGCTGGACAACCACTTATTAATGTCATTACCAGTGGGTGTTGCCAATTGCTTGGTCCTATCAGAAGATTTAGGGCAGCTGGTTGTCATTCACTCACTGACTCCTTCCCTTTGTTAGGGTGGAGGGTGGAGCAGGAAGAAATTCTAATATTAATCTAGAACAGGAGTTCTAAGCCTTCTTTGTAGCACTGACCATTTTGATATGATGAAGCTTATTGGTTTTTTCTCAGAAAAATGTTCTTGAAGGCATAAAAGAAAATGTATATGATAAGAAAAGGAAATCAATTATATTGAGATAAAGATGCAATTTTCCCCAACTTTAAGGACCCCTTGGAATTTATCCATTTTAAGAACCTCGGGTCTATGTGAGGTATATATCTGGCTATCAATAAATATCTTTAACATTCTTGTTTCATTGAGAAATTTTAAATAGAAATTTCTCCAATGGTCATAATGTTTTAGATTACTCTCAAGACAGTTTACATAGTACAGCATACTGTATTTCTCTCTAGGGAAGTATGGTGACTTTGCTTTTTGCATTTCTTAACTAAGGTGGGTATACATTTTAAAACTTATTGTGGCAGTTACTATACAATCTAAATAGAGATATGTGAATTGAGAAAATGGATTTCACATAACTCTTTTAAATGGATTTAATATACATATTTAAAAATAAAATGATTTGAAAAGTTAAACATCATACGTTAGTAAACAGGGAATTTGAATGCATTGTGTGACTATATGCTTGTATTGCAAGAAACATATTTTATAATTTCTTACTACTACCCTTAAATAGAATGCCACTGAGCTGTTTGACCTTGAAATAAACAAAATTCAATGAATATGAGAAGCAAATAGACTAAGAAAGCTATCAAAAAATTGTCCTGAGACTTCACATCATCTACTATATAATCATTTACCAAAGGGAGTGCACCAATCATCCTTCCCCTGCTTCCCAGCTGGGCATGAATTAATCAAAAGTGTGGCAAATTCCTCTGGGCAATCCCCTACTTTATTCTAATAACATTGAGAATTTGTGCAATGTTTATTCTTCCTCAAGTTGTAGCATTAAGTTGGGCTGGTAGCAGAGGAGAGGAAAAAGGTATGAAAAAAGGAGAAAAGAAAGAGAGAAGGAGCCATAACTAACATGAGGGAAATGGGGCTTTGTTCCAGAGTATCAACATCCATAATTTCCTCCCTGCAGAGACCACCATCCTACCATCTCATCTTCAAATCGCCACTTGGTCTATTCTACCACATGGTGCAATTGCCACCCTCTGAGTCTTATTACTGTGGCTTCTCTCTGCCTTCATTAAAAGCTGCTATTTCTTATTCTTTCAGTCAGACGGCTACCTCATCATTTTTCTATCTCATCTTTTTTTTTCAAGGTGGAAAAAATGTCTAGTTACAGCTCTAGGAAGGACATGTTACCAAACATTCTCTCTTGCTTTTTACTTACATCAACAAACTTGCTTAGAAGCAATAATCAGAAGCTAATTTTTATAGCAATGGACAAGCCAAGTGTAAGCATAAAGCCAAAATTCTGAGAACAGATCACTCTTAAAAGAAGCAGATTGACCAGAAGTTTGCCAAACCAGAGAACTATGGCAATAACCTTAAGAAAAAATTCTACCCTTCTGTGATTTAACTGGAGTCATGTCAACAGTAACAGTCTTGACCCTTTAAGTCAGAAAAATAAAGTTCTAATCACCACTTAACCTAGTTAAGAAAGAAGACAAATAAATAATTGGCCAGATTGGGTTCAGCCAGATGCAATATTTCTAACTTTGCAAACAGCAAGGGTTATGTTATGGGAAGTCTTCAGAGGTTAGGTCCCAAGGCTCTAGGTAAAATTATAAAGTATTGAGAACTGATCATGGCCCACCCCTCATTCAGTGGACCCTGCCCTCGGTCTTCTGGCACCATCTGAGGTCAATATCCCCTCCCCTTGTTATAAAAGAGCCGTACTCTCCCTGGAGTAGCCCATCTGGACCTGTCCCGGGAGAGTCTTGGAGGGGAGAAGCAGGTGTCCTTGTAATCATGGCACACAGACCAGAAATGAGGTGATCTGGCTGTGACATCTGTCACCCCATTGATCAGAAGGGTTAATTTATCTGAAATGGCTCAGGAGTCATCTTCTCACTCCCTCACCCTTGCACATGTGCCCATCCCAGAGCTTCATGGGAAAACATCAGAGTTATACCTTAATAGGATCCACAAGCAGCTGCACTCTCCCTCTAGAACTTCCAGATAATCTCATACTGTCCTTACTATGTTTGTGGACTTCACTTTCCCCTAAACTCAGGCTCTGTGCCAAAGGCTTCACTTAGAATAAATCCCATATTCAAATGGTTTGCCCTGCAATGACCAATCTGTTTCTGTACTTTGGAAGAAAAAGGTGAACAGAAGGCTTTGGATTCAGAATGACTGAATATTGTTCCTCTATTGAGAGTCAGTGTGAATTGAAGCCATGAAGTCAGTGGAGACTTGGGTTTGGACCTTGTCTCTAACACTTAGTGTGATTATGCGCATGTCATTTCACTCATTCGGAGGCTCAGTTTATTCATCTGTAAAATAGGCATTGTCAGATTAATGCAAAACATCCCATGCAATGGACCGATCTAATACAGTAAAAGAGCTTACCAAGATTAAGAGAAATGCCTATTAATACTTTTCCCAGTTGCAATAAAGTGAAACCATTTTCTTATTAGACTAATAGCATTTAAATCACAAATATATCTACACAGAAAGCAATTGTGCTAGCCCCTTCCCATTAGCAGCCAAATAGCATCTCCCCTTCCTGAAGTAACCCTGTGGAGTTTTCCCAAGAGCTTTGTTGGAACTACCTTTGCCATCTTTTTGGTTTCTCCAGCTCACTGACAAGTCTGAATACTAAGAAAAACCCTAACCTATACACACATACACACACACACACACACACACACACACACACACATACACACATACACACACGCACACATATATAATTAATATATTGATAATTTTTACACTAAAATATCAAAGACCTATAGAATTTGTTTGAGTTTAGAAAAAAAAAAAGAATCAAATTCAATTTGCAAGAAATACTTTATCCCTTCCTTACTTTGGTTAACAACCTGGGGCTTTGTTATAATGCACAGAGAACCTTCAGAAAATTTTTTTGTATTCAATCTGATTGTGAATAAGAAATTTAAAAGTGGAGGTTAGGTCACATGAATAAGAACCAGGAATTGGGATTAATAACTGAAAGACTAGAAGGATTAGGATGCTGGTATCCTTAATAGAAACAGAAAAACTTGAAGAGAGGTGGATTTGAGGGGGAAAAGTTGACAATAAGGTAACTAAAGAGCATCCAGGTGGAAATGGTAGTTAGTAATAGAACACTAAGACTGAAACTCAGGAGAAGAGATTTGTAATTCATTAGCATAGAGATGATAAGTAAACTCTTGTGAGCTAATGAGGTCACTAAGATAGAAAGGATAAAAGGATAAGAGAAAAAGTTTCAGGACTGCATCGTTGAATACATCTACAGTTTCAAGGTCTATATGATGATTGAGCAATGCAGACCACAAAAGAGATATGGAATCCATATATAGTTTTCATTAGAAACTCAAATAAATACACTGACAGATCCATAATCTCATCACAGTGTGCAATCTCTCCACTGGAAAAGATTGTAATCTCCATGTGCCTTCTGATCCTGTGTAATTCTTCTCTATAACTTTTAATAAATCTTCCATAAAAGGTCTACCTAACACATAAGAGGTCTTGCTAAAGGTTTTGTTTGTTTGTTTTAATATTCTGAGCACAGCAATTCCACACCTGGGCTGACTGTTATTCTTCATTCAAGCTGCATGACCAGCCATCTCTTTTTATGGTCATCTAGAGCTTTGATAATGTCTTTTATGCCACTTCTTTTGTGTGGGTTACATTTGATAATGCATTACAGCCTCTTTACCTTCCCCTCCTCCAGTACCTCTCCATTGCCCTTTGGGTCCCTCATTTTTTTCCTATTCTTTTTTTTAATTGCTTATTTTAGCAAAATTTTTTTGCTCCCAACTAAATGTTTTTTTTAAAATGTACAATACATTGGCAATAAGAGCCGAGAAAGAGATCCAAGGAATTAGAGTAGGAAATGAAGAAATCAAATTGTCACTTTTCGCAGATGACATGATGGTATACTTAGAGAACCCCAAAGACTCTGCTAAAAAGCTATTAGAAATAATTCAGAATTTTAGCAAAGTCGCAGGATACAAAATAAATCCACATAAATCCTCAGGATTTTTATACATTACCAACACAATCCAACAGCAAGAGATACAAAGAGAAATTCCATTCAAAATAACAGTCGATAGTATCAAATATTTGGGAATATATCTACCAAAGGAGAGTCAGGAATTATATGAGCAAAATTACAAAACACTTGCCACAAAAATAAAGTCAGATTTAAATAATTGGAAAGACATTCAATGTTCTTGGATAGGCCGAGCGAATATAATAAAGATGACAATACTCCCCAAACTAATCTATTTATTTAGTGCTATACCAATCAGACTCCCAAGAAACTATTTTAATGACCTAGAAAAAATAACAACAAAATTCATATGGAAGAATAAAAGGTCGAGAATTGCAAGGGAACTAATGAAAAAAAAGTCAGAGGAAGGTGGTCTAAGTGTACCTGATTTAAAGCTATATTATAAAGCAACAGTCACCAAAACCATTTGGTATTGGCTAAGAAATAGACTAGTTGATCAGTGGCATAGGTTAGGTTCACAGGACAAGATAGTGAATAAAAATAGCAATCTAATCTTTGACAAACCCAAAGATCCCAAATTTTGGGATAAGAATTCATTATTTGACAAAAACTGCTGGGAAAACTGGAAATTAGTATGGCAGAAACTAGGCATGGACCCACATTTAACACCACATACTAAGATTAGATCAAAATGGGTCCAAGATTTAGGCATAAAGAACGAAATCATAAATAAATTGGAGGAACATGGGATGGTTTACCTCTCAGACTTGTGGAGGAGGAAGGAGTTTGTGTCCAAGGGAGAACTAGAGACCATTATTGATCACAAAATAGAACATTTTGATTACACCAAATTAAAAAGTTTCTGCACAAACAAAACTAATGCAAACAAGATTAGAAGGGAAGTAACAAATTGGGAAAAAATTTTTACAGTTAAAGGTTCTGATAAAGGCCTCATCTCCAAAATATACAGAGAATTGACTTTAATTTATAAGAAATCAAGCCATTCTCCAATTGATAAATGGTCAAAGGATATGAACAGACAATTTTCAGATGATGAAATTAAAACTATTTCCACTCATATGAAAGAGTGTTCCAAATCACTATTGATCAGAGAAATGCAAATTAAGACAACTCTGAGGTATCATTACACACCTGTCAGATTGGCTAAAATGACAGGAAAAAATAACGATGAATGTTGGAGGGGGTGTGGGAAAACTGGGACACTGATGCATTGTTGGTGGAGTTGTGAAAGAATCCAACCATTCTGGAGAGCAATCTGGAATTATGCCCAAAAAGTTATCAAAATGTGCATACCCTTTGACCCAGCCATACTACTACTGGGCTTATACCCCAAGGAACTACTAGAGAAGGGAAAGCGTCCTGTATGTGCCAAAATGTTTGTGGCAGCCCTTTTCATAGTGGCTAGAAGCTGGAAGATGAATGGATGTCCATCAATTGGAGAATGGTTGGGTAAACTATGGTATATGAATGTTATGGAATATTACTGTTCTATAAGAAATGACCAACAGGAGAAATACAGAGAGGCTTGGAGAGACTTACATCAACTGATGCTGAGTGAAACGAGCAGAACCAGAAGATCATTATACACTTCAACAATGATACTGTATGAGGATGTATGCTGATGGAAGTGGATTTCTTCAACATAGAGAAGAGCTAATCCAATTCCAATTGATTAATGATGGACAGAACCAGCTACATCCAGAAAAGGAACACTGGGAAATGAATGTAAACTGTTATTTTTACCTTCTGAATCCAATTCTTCCTGTGCAACAAAAAATTCGGTTCTACACACATATATTGTATCTAAATTATACTGTAATATATTTAACATATATAAGACTGCTTGCCATCTGGGGGAGGGGGTTGGGGGAGGAAGGGAAAAAATCTGAATAGAAGTAAGTGCAAGGGATAATGTTGTAAAAAATTACCCATGCATATGTACTGTCAAAAAATGTTATAATTATAAAATAAAATAAAAAATTAAAAAAAAATGTACAATACAAATGATCCAGGAAAACAAATTCCCACATTGGCCATATCCAAAATCTGTAATTCTTTCTAGATTTTAAATCGATGACCATGCAGGGAAGCATGATTCTTCTTCCAAGCCCTGGACTTTTTTGACCCCACACTTTGAAGAGATCGTGGCATTCTACAATTCATAGAATCAGAAGAACAATATTGGTATTGAAAGATGGATATTTGTGCTAAGAAGTATCTATAGGTCTTTCAAATCACTTTTCAGTTTCCCAGATGCAATCCTGACCAAACAACTAGGTATAAAAATACCTACAGGGCTGGCAGAGTATCTTTTATGAGCCTATTTTCTATGATTTATAGGTTACCAATAGCTAATAAACAATAAATCACTTTTATAATTTTAGAGAACTAAGAAGCAAAAAATATAGAAGGAACTAAACCAATTCTTTATCCCTTGAAGAATATAAATGATCAAGACTAGAAACACAAATAATTCTATCATAAGGTTTGCTATTTCCCCATCCAAACCCATATCAAATGTCATCTCTTCATGAAGCCTTCCCTGATTCCTCAGCTATCAAAGATGTTTCTACATTATAACAAGTCATAATTTTCTTAAGCAATTATCACACTTTATTTTGTGATTTAATTGCTTTCATGTTGTTCATATAAGAGTCACACTATTCCCCATACTCCCCCATACATATTTCTTATCTGCCTCTACTATATTATAAACTACTTGAGGACAGATATTTAATATATATATATATATATATATATATATATATATATATATATATATATATATATATATATATATATATATATATGTTGCCTTTATATGCCCCCATCAAGGCTTGAAATAATATAGAAGAGGTCATCTAGCCTTTGCTTGAATACCTCCATTGAGATGGAAATGCTATCTTTCAAGGCAGCCCATTACAATTTTGAATAGCTTTTATCAGAAAGTTTTTATTGCCTTTGCCTAAATTTGCCCCCATAAAATTTTGATTCATTCTTAGTAGTTCTTTTCTTTGGGGTCAGGCCTTTCACCATCTTGTCACCCTATACTAAATAATCTTCTGCTTACCATGGCCTTCTTGAAATGTGAATATAATTCTCCAGATGTGGTCTAATGGGGCAGAGTATAATGGTTCTGTTACTTCTCTAATACTGTATGTCTTTCAATGTAGCCTAAGGTTACATTAAATTTCTTGGTTACTACATTATACTTTTGACTCATCTTGAGCTTTCAGTCCACTGAAACTCTTAAGGTCTTTTACAGATGAACTGCTGCCTAGCTTACCTTAAAAAACTAAGGTAAAGGGGTTAAATATATACGCAAGGGTTTAAACTCAAGGGTTTAATTGGAAATCAATATTACCAGAATATTGAAGATACACTTCTATCATTATTTTGAATTTATTGTACTCTGTAAAACATAGACCCTAAAACAAGAAATAAATTTTTTGATCTACAATTATTGTTCTCATTGTTCAGTCACTTCAGTTGTGTATGACTTCAGGACCCTGATCTTAAAGTAGAATCGCCTTATATTTGGCCAGAGTTGTCCTATTAATCAAAAGTATTAAGACTCCACATGGCACTTATTCACATTGGAGTAAATCCTTAGAAGCCTTCTGAAGTCATTTAATATATTTAACTGGATTAAATTAGTCCTTTGTTTTTATGTGGAATATGTAGAACCTATTTGTTAACACTTGTTAATATAGTTTAGGTTTTCAGATCAGTCACTTGGTACCATTTGATATCTAGCAAAGAATATGATCCCTGAGTATATAAAACACAGGGACTTTTGATTTGGGGAATAGAAGAGTAGCTGGGAAAAGAAAGATCTGTAGCATGTGCCCTTGGTCGCCGTGGGATGTTGCATTAAGGATTCCAGTACACACAAGGTTGGGGATGGGTATGCAAATAGTTATCCCTTCCACATCGTGACTTTCCCTATAATAGTTTTGATATATTGAGGGTCAGCATAATACATTAAATGGGAATTTTGGGAGAGTTTTGCAGACACTGGAGATAACATCCAAAGGTCAGTAGGTAACACAGAAAAAGTTTAGAAACTTAAAAATGCATAAAATATTTGTTTACTATTGTATAATATCAGCACATTTTATCTTTTTTGGACAATAATAATTCAGACTTCTCTGGTACAAAAGAGGGAAGATTTTGGAGATAGGGGAAGGGGTTCTCTGAACCTCTTACTCTTAGATATGAAAGAGAGAATTATAGTCTTCTCTTAATTCAGAGAAAATGATATTGTTTCAAAGGTCTTCTACAGACAAATATAAATAGATAAGCTAATAACAACAGCAATGATTCTTTTATATAGTCAAGCACTAATCAGGAAGAGCAAGGTTCAAATTCTGTCTTTTTTATATATTGGCTCTATGCCTAAAAAAAATCACAACATTTTAGTGCCTCCAGGCTATTTTCTAAGCACTATAATTTTGAAGAATAGTTGAAAATGGCATTGTTATAAATTTCTTTCTTGGGGTTATCCCTCCACCAAAGAAATCACCGGTCTAGACAATAACAATGGTCATAACTGAAATAAAATTTGACAAAATAACCAATTTGTCCATAAGTGCAGGCTTTAAGCTAGGCATGGTGCCAAATGCTGGGAGTACATAAAAATATATATGCAATATACTAAGGATGTTTATAGTCTAGTAGAGGGAAACTATGCATAATGGATGTAAAATAGATTTAAGATAATTTGGGGGAAAAGGCACTAGCCACCGAGAGGATCTAGAAGGGCTGCATGTAGGAGGTAGCCCTTAAGCTGAGCCTTGAAGAAAGCTAAGGATTTCAAAAAGTTCAAGTGAAGAGAAAGTGCATTCCAGGCATGTAGGCTGCTTTGTAAAGGCAAGAAAAAAAGGAAAAAAAAAAAAAGAAATGTAGTATATAAGTAACAATAATAGTAAGCAAGTGCTCACAATAAAAAGCACACCCCTTTCCTCCCCCCCCCAAAAAATCTCTGAATAGATAACTGATCTGAAAATAATGAAGGTTTGACTACATATATTTATATAAAATTATGATTGAACTAAGGCTGGTAAATACCACTTTTGGCTCTTTCTACATTATAATTCTTATAGAAAGTGAAGATACCTATATCATTTGCAGTTGCTGTTGATAACCTGTCATGTGTGGTAACTAGAACATTTATAAATTCTAGCTATCACACTTTAAGAAAAACATTGGCAAAATGAAGGAACAGCAAAATGGTAAAGAGGTGAAAGGTCTAGAAACTAAACCATATGATATGAAGAATTTTTAAGGAATTATGTTTATCTAAAAAAAAAAAAAAGATGGCTTTGGAGGGACACGATAACTGTCTTCATAGATGTGAAAGAGGAAGAAAAATTATTCTTTATAATTCCAAAGAATAAAATTAGGACCCATGGATAGAAATTGAAAAAAGAGATTTCAGCTCCATATAAGGAATTAGTTCTTTATAATTAGAACCGTCAAAAATGAAATGGCCCATATCAAAAAGCAGTGAGCTTCCTGTAACTGAAAATAGAAGCTGGATGGACCACCTGTCAGAGATTCGAAACCATATTTTAGCTGAATAGGAAGTTGTATTGAGTGCCCTCAGAGTAATAGTGGGGGGAAGTAGTACAGGGTTATAAGAGCTGTCTCTGAGTAGTAGGAGGATAGCAGAGGGATGATTCACTAGAATAGTTCTTCTTCATGATCTTAAAGGGAAGAACTAGTAGTAACAATATGTAGTTGCTAGGGAGACAAGTCAGAATTGATGTAGGAAAAGTTTTTCCTAACACAGCTATCCAAAATTGTAATGGCCTCCTAACACGAGGATCCTAGAGTATATGGTGGATTATACAGATTCACAGGTTTTTAGTATTATAAAACTATGGCAGTTTTTACTGGATTTGCAATTCATGATGTTTATTAGTTCCTTCTCATTTCACTTTCTGAGAGAATGCTGATAGGACCAAGCAGGAGCAACAGTTGGAACAGAGAAGCAGGAAGACAAATATGCCATATTACAGAGAAGCAAACCTGGACTTTGCTCTTTGTTTATAGCAGCTCCAAATATGAACCATATCTGGTGTTCCCTGGGGAAATCCTGGATGGGGATACAAGCCAAATAGAGCCATTTCTGGGACCTTCTCAAGATTGAATAGCTATGTAAATGTAGAGCAGGGGATCTGGGCCACAAGCTACAAGAATTAGTAAACAATCCATTTCAATATTACTTTACACTTTTCATATTTTCCAAAGCATGTTCACATGCATTATGTGAATAATCCCTTTAATTGTGTGTTCAAATATTTAGTATTTACTCATCTGTTTACTTATGGTGACTCTCCACAAAATATAAGTTCCTTAGGGCAGGAATTTTTTTTTCTTTTTTTTTTTTCTTTGTATTCTCAGCACCTGCATAGTACCTGGTACATAGTAGGCAATTAATAAAAGTTTGTGGAATTGAATTGAACGATGACTGCCAATATTAATTACCCTCCTACATACTGATTCAATTGTTTTCAAGTAAGGCACATGAGGTTTTTAGAACAAATGGAAGAGCGTGTAAAGTCCTTCCCAAACTTTAAAGCATCATAATAATACTGGTTAATATTATTATCACAAACACTCTTTATGAAAACCTCTGGGTTACATAGGCTATTCTGTGACATACCAAAGGCTAGAGATGCTACCACCACCAACATGCTTAGAGCCAGGATTGAGATGAGCTTTTAATACTTGATTCCCAGGAACTGAATTTTTCCTCATCTTTAATCCCTCAGCTGCTGGAAACCTGGTTATTTATAGATGCTGGTATAATCCTCATCATTACCAATGCCCTTCCCTCTTTGGAAATGGCATTTTATTGAGTTTCGGCTTTTACCTCAAGACTCCTGGGCTGAAAGTTCCTTGTCTGCCCCTCAGTGTCAGGGCTAGGACTGGTTTCTTTCCTTCCTCCCTACACTTATTACTGAGGTGCAAAGTAGAAATCCGCAGATGCCCATTCCACTTCCCTACTGCTAATGGCCTGTTCAATAATTTAGTTATCTTTCCCTCAAGGAAATTTGGTTGCTGTCACGTAAGACAGCTCAGAGATGAGGGCTGAGGATGTTCAGGATTCCAGCCCCCCACCCCTCCCCTCTCCCTTATTCCGTTCCTCCAATCTCTCACTTTCTCATTCCCTTGACGTCCCCTCTTTCTCTTCATCTCCCCTTCATCTTATTTCCTCCTTTCACCGCCCCCCTTTCGCTCACCCTAGTTTTCTCTCTTTGCCCCTTCTTCACTACCCCCTCCTTTCCCCTTGCTCCACCCCTTCTTCATTCTCCCTCCCTTTTTTCTTCCTCTCCTTCTTTCCCCTCTCCTTTCCCTCTTTCTTTCATTCTCCCCTAGTTCCTCCTCCTTTCCCTTTTCTTCTCTTTCCCCCTTCTGCCCCCCTTCCCTCCTCTCTCTTTCCCCCCTTCCCCCACTCTTCCTCCGCTCACTGGCTGCTAGCTTCCTCGCTGGGGGCCAGGGCAGGGGGCGGACTTCAGTGGGCCGATGGCTAGCAACAATCGCCGCGTCTGGGGCTCTTTAACTCTTTGGCACCCACAGTCCCTGTCTCTTTTCCTGAGACACCTCCGCATCGCATCCTCCCTTAGTCCTGGCTCCTCATAGATTATCACAGCAAATTGATGGTTATTTAAAAGAACTGACACAATAGGAGACAAAACACTGGCAACAGATAAAACAAAAGGAGGCTCAAAGCTCTTTAATTAAGCTCCATGAAGGGCTAGGAATGCGAGCTCCTCCTCGTTTCCCTGCTGAGCCTCCTCCTGATTAGCTCCCCCGCATCTGCTCCGTTTCCTAAACTCCATCTGCCCGGCCAGGCACTAACGGATTCCGGGGGCGCGGGTGCTCAGGGAAATGCCTCCAAGATAGCAGTTGTTGGAGGAAGATACTCGGGCTGGGCACGGCCGAAACGTGGTTGGGCTGGCAGGACGGATCTCTGGGTTCACTTGCCCCATACCTGTGCCCGGGGGACACCCACGCAGACTGCCCGACGACATGCCCTGATTTCCAGGAAGCGCAAAAAGGACTGGGTACGGGAAGCATCCCTCGGGGCAAAGAGCCGTCAGCTACATTTCTCCGACTCTCGCCTCCCTCACAGCAAAGACTGGGCACCCAGACATCTTCCCCATGTTTGAACAAAGGAGTGGGATCCCAGTCCACCATCTCTTAAATGTTACCATTTAAAGAAACAGGATGTTTTAAGAGTAGTTTAATAGGACATTAAGGGTGAGTGGGTGCCACTGGAGGCAAAGAAAGATTCTTTCGTATGTATAAATGTATATATGCATATATTATATATTTCAAGTATATATGAAATATATAAATAAATGTGTATAATATATGCATACACAAACTATATATATTTGAAAGGTATATAAATAAATACATATGTGTACATATAACACACATATACATGCAAAACAAAATAACACTAAACTTAATTCATGATAGTTTAGAGGATGGTGGAGGAAAGTCAAGGGGGAACAGGAAGAGGGAGGAACTCTCAGGGAAAGAAAGAACAGAAGAAATAAGGAAAATGGAGTTGCCAGAAAGGAAGGAAAGAAGAAAGGATTTGGTGTCAAATGAACACAGGCTTATTAAACACCTATTATATACAAGATAAAGAGACAATCATGATATAGTGGATAGAGTTGGCTTTAGAGTCAAGAAACCTTGGCTGGTTGCATCTCAAAGCTCTAGGCAATTCTCATAGAAAACTACCAATTGAAGAACAAGTCCAAATCTGCATTGGTAAAGGGAGTTTCCTCACCAGGAGAAGGTACTAAATAGGCACTGTCCTAAGTACTTTATAAATATTATTTAATTTAATTTTTACAAAATCCTGGGAGGTAAATGCTATTATCATTCCCATTTTACAGAGGAGAAAACTGAGGCAGATCTATTAGGTGACTTGCCTCGGGTCAAATTACTAGTAAGTCTCTGAGTCCAGATTTTAACATAGGTCTTCTGGATTCCAGGCCCATTCCTTTATACTCAGTCACCTGTCTATAACCAGGAGTATATACCTATTGCATTATATATGATAATAATACAACATAACTATAACATAATATATAATTACATATAATATAACCAAAAGTATATTATATACTATACCTATTAAACCAAGGTCCAATCCAAAAAAAACAAAAGTGTGCAAAGAAAAAGAGAACAGTGGCCTAAGTGGATAAAGGGCCTGCTTAAGGTCAGGATAGCCTGATCCATAGTAACTACATGACCAAAGATAAATCACTTAACCTTTCACTGCTCTTCAAGCAACACTTAAGACTATAAATTATAAAGGTGTTGTCTGTCCCAATGGATAGAGGGAATTTACACAACAAGAATTTTCTACATTGATGAAATCTCATACTTGGACCTAAAAATGGTCCTTATCTGCCAAATCAGGATAATATTTGTAGTACCTACCTGAATTATGAGAATCAAATGTAATTATGTATATAAAGGACTTGGCTAACTTTAATACACTATATACCCCTTCATCATTATTTCAAACTCTACAAAGTCCCACTCCATGCCTCATTTTTTGGTGAGAGTAAGCTTTTATTCTCAATGAATTAAAGCAGCCACATGGCCCAATCTACAGGTTACAGGGCCTGGAATCAGGGAGACAAGTTAGAAACTGGTTTCAGATACTAGTTATATGACCCTGGAAAAGATTCTTAATTTCTATCTCAGTTTCCTTATCTGTAATGGAGATAATAATAGCATCCACTTCCTGGGACTGATATGAGGATCAAATGAATTCTTTGACTAGTAAGAATGTAAGCTCCTTCTGGGGAAGGATAATTTATTTTTTTCTTTTTATCCCCCAAATGTATCACATAATAAGCATTTAATGAATGTTCAGTGACTTCTATTGAATTAAATGGTAATCCAGGAAACAAAACATTTCATATGGCCCTCACCTAGGTATACCTAGGTTTTTTTTTACTTCTACTTACTTCTACTGAGTAGTAGAATATAGGGCGGAGAATGCTGCCACTAAATGTGAGCTTATTGTTACTAACAAATCAATATACTATTAGGAGAATGGAAATGCTTCAACATTGAAAGCCAAGGATGTTGTAACTCATGTCAAGAATGACTAGTAGGTTCTCCTCAGAGAAGCAAAGAAGATGGTTGAATTCTGCACAAAAGTAAAAAAAATGGATTCAAGAAATAGTTATCTCTTCTAACAGTTTTTATGCTGAAAATTTTAAAAGACCACTATGATGATAAGAGTAGTTTATACATCAATGATGATGTAAGCATAAAGTGAGAAATTTTGCAAACGTGACATGATCTTCCAAAAAATTCAACATATACTTTGATATTCAGTGACTTCAGGTAGAGAATGGGTACAGAGGAAGATACTGAAGATATATCGACCAAAATGACTCTGAGAAACAAAGGTCAAAGGTTTGAAAACAAATCACAACTTTCATGTTTCTTCCAGAAACTATACAAAGGTGCTAGACATAGTGAACACTAAACAACATCACACTCAAAATAATTGAAATTAACCATACCTAATATCTAGGAAAAGTTTGGTTATGGATAAGAGAATCAGAAGGCAAAAAAGATTCAGTGGTTCCCTATTGCCTCCAGGATAAAATAAAGATTCCCATTTGTTAAATGAAGTCTTTCACAAACTGGTCCCATACTACCTATCCAAATTTATTTCAAAATATTCTCCTTTATATACTCTATTATCCAAACTAACCTGCTTATTGTTTCTGATATACAATATTCTGTTTTTCTCCTCTGTTCTTTTACCAACTGTTCCCTGTGCCTGGAATATTCTCGCTCCTTATTTTTGCTTTCTGAAATCCCTAGTTCCATTAAAGGCTTAGCTGAAGTTCTACATTCCCAGAAGCTTTTGCAGCCCTCCTCTATCGTTCACATTTTGTATTTACTTAGTATACATGCTTTAGGGGGCAGAAACTATTTTCAGTTTTGTCTTTGCCTCCCCTAGTCCCCTAGTACCTAGAACAGCACCTAGCAGGTGTTTAATTATAAACACTTGTTAAATGAAATCGAATATCATAATTGGTCATTCATGTGCATCAATGTGTTAGAGCAAAAGTCAAAATCAGCATCAAATTAAAAGAAATAAGATGAGAAGTTATTGTAAATAATTGTGACAACTTCAACTTAAGTTGTTAATGCCAGAAAATGGAAAAAAAAAAAAGACTAAGATCTTGATTATCACCCTTTTCTGCTGTTAGTGATTTTTGATGAATTATTTTTGGATAAAAAACAGTTGATAGAACAGAAAACTAAAATCTAAGGAGCAATCTTGGCCAGCAAATATTTGGTCTCTTTGCTCAAAGAAAAGACATAGCAACCAAGGGCAAAACACAGACTCCTTTGTAAAAATCTATCAAGAAGGAGGGTAGAAAACAATCACATAAAGTAGCCAAATTTGGTGAAATCAAAAACCAGTTCTGGAGAAAGCTAAGCGTGGCTCTAAATTGAACCACATTATCCCAAGAGAATTCAAAGACGAAACAGAAGACCTATAGATGTTTGGAAAGTGGAACAGATTTGTCAATGTTTCTATAACAATCTATTTTCCTCATTGGTAACAAAGAAACTAGCACAGTAGAGTATAAACACTTTATCCCTTTGGTCACTATAAAAAGCTGAAATGGTATTGAATGAAACCAAATTAGGAAGAGCATGTGGACTAGAATAAATAAATACCAAGAAATACAAAGCTGGAGGTGATGGGCTCTCAAAAGCATTGAAAGATAAACTATATCAAGGAAGGAAAGATGTGTATGACACATAAGTCTACTTTCTCATCTTTACAGAATCATAGATTTGCAGCTAGAAAAGTCAATCTAGTCCAAATAAACTGAGGCCCAGAGAAATTGAAGTTATTTTGAAAACTGTTTTTCTCTCACTACTTAATTGGGAAATGGACTTTAGTTTTCTACATTGCTATTAGTTGGATTTCAGGTCTTTATTAGAGATATTTCATAGGAAGATTTTCATAGAAATTTTTTTTCATAAAAGTACTGTTTTTTATCCTAACTGCATTATTTTTCTGACAAAACTTTTCTTATTTCACATAATCTAAGTTATATATTTTATAGTTTATAAATTATTCCATTCCCTATTTGATTACAGATTCAATCCTTGTCATAACTTGGATTAAATGATCTCTAACATCATCTGGCATAGTGGATAGGGTTCAAATCAGACCTTAGACATCCCTAACTGTGTGACTATAGGCAAATCATTTGACCTCAGTTTCCTCATTTGTAAACCATATTGGTCAAAAATGATGGAACCACTGATCTTTTATGATGCTGCTTTTCAGTAATAGTCAGAGCAGCAAGTGGAGAGCAGAACTGGGGAGAGCAGCAAAATTTAGAGTACATTCCTTTGAATTTGGTGAAACATTTTAACCTGAAATCAGTTTCCATCCCTCCTTCCTTCCTTCCTTTCCTTCCTTTCTTCCTTCCTTCATCCCTCCCTCTTTTTTCTTTCTTTTTTCTTTTTCTTTTCTTTTCTTTCTTTCTTCCTTTCCTTCCTCCTTTCCTCCCTCCTTCCTTCCTTCCTTTATTTATTTATTTATCTGTCTATCCATTTATCTCTTCATTCATTCATTTATCTATCTATCTAGTTAGATAGTTAATTGGTTCAATGACTTATAGGTGTCTGGTCTCTTTTGGGTGAGTTATTCAAGAAACAGAGGGCTTTTGTCCCGTAGCTTTGCTATCTTATCAGAGAAGAAAGAATGAACATCCAGTTTGAGATTTTTCAGGGACCTACAAGAAGCCTGGACATAAGGGTAAAAAGCCCTAACTTTGGACCTTGCCCAAGAAAAATCTGCCCCTAAGATTCAATGTCATATGAACATAAAAAATCAGTAGTTTCCTATTAAACTATAGCTCAGTCAGAGTCAGGAATTCCTAATTGAATATGAATGATTTATCGAGTACTTACTATAGCCTGAAAACCATGATAAGCACTGGGGATATAAATACAGACAAGGGAAAGAGAAGGAGGGAGGGAAGAAGGGAGGGGGAGAAAGAGACGAGAGAGAGAGAGAGAGAGAGAGAGAGAGAGAGAGAGAGAGAGAGAGAGAGAGAGAGAGAGAGAGAGAGAGAGAGAGAGAGAGAGAGAGGAAGAGAGAGAGAGAGAGAGAGAGAGAGAGAGAGAGAGAGAGAGAGAGAGAGAGAGAGAGAGAGAAACAGAGACAGAGACAGAGATAGAGACAAAGAGACACAAAGACAAAGAAAGACAGAGACAGACAGACAGAAAGAAAGAAAGAGAAGAGAGAGAGAGGGAGGGAGAGAAAGGGAGAAAGGGAGAGAGAGAGAAAGAGAAAGGAAGAGAGAGAGAGAGAAAGGGGAGAGAAAGAGGGAAAGAAGCAGAGACATAGAAATATATTATTTATTAAATATTTTGTCCCAAGCATTGTGCTAGGCATTGGAGACAGAAATTCAACGTTCTGTCCTCAACAACCTTAGCTTGTAATGAAGGAAAGTATAGTATGAGTAGGGATACACCCAGAACAGTCCAATTTGGAGATGACCAGAGAATGCTGTGGAGGCCTGAATCCAAACAAGATAAGGCCACAACTAGCTTATCAAAACCTAGAATGGCTCTCGGGATAGAGTCTAATTTTCCAGGGGGGAGAGACTGAGATGGTGGTCCTGATGAAAGCCAATGGAGGTAGATGAGCTTACTAACTAAAAAGGGAAAATAACATAATTCGAAGAAATAAAGTTTGTTATGCAAATTAACTGTCACCCTCCCCCAATTTCTCAGACTACTAGATATCAGCATCAACAAGTTTAGGCACAAGACTAGTGAATGCCCAAGGTTAAGAAGGAAAGGTAAACAGAAGTGGATCTCCACTTCAAAAACCTAACTGCTCCTTCCTAGGGCTAAAATAACCCCAAAAATTCATTAAGGGGGAACATACCTATTTAGTAGAAAAGATTGCCTCTATGTCTATACCTTATGAGATCCTTTCAAGTGGACAGACGGGCCCTGAAATGCTCACTACAATGGTGGACAGTGACTTTAGCTAAACACACACACACACACACACACACACACACACACACACACACACACGGTTTAAGCTACTCTGAAGAAGAGTAGAACATACTAGACTATATACAGAGCTGGCTGTTGAAAGTGGGTTTTTTTTTTAAACCATCTTGCCCTCCAGTGGCCAGTGGATTCTTCCCCTGGTGTCCACTTTGGCTTTGAAGCATGAGACAGAGAAAAAAGTGCTGGACTGGATATCAGGAGATATTTTTAGCTGGGTTTTCACTTTAATTAACTCTGTGACTTTAACTTCTCCTAAGTTCCAGGTTTCTTATCTGTAAAATGGAGCTAATAGTCACACTATTTAGTAAGCACAGTTGTTAGTGAGGAAAGAATTGTGTAAATAAAGTTCTGTGTAAATGTCCGCTGTGATTAGTAATAATAGAAGACAATACAATTCATGTGCTAACTTTAATCCAAAGCAATTTTTTTCCTATTCATACCATTTCTGAGTTAGAAAGGATAATAACCACCTGTGACAATAAACACAGGTGAGGAATAAAAAGGAGAGATGATTTGCCAAAAGTCTTTGACAATGAAGAATTCCAAAACAGAATCAAAATCTAAAAGTAATGTTCAATAAATAGTTAGGTCCTCCAGATACATCTGTTTGTGGATTACATCTCACTAATTAGATTAATTATCTGTCCATTTCAGAGCTTTCAGGAAGAACTTCATATTCATTCAGGAGAGTTTGGCCTGTCCATCCACACAGGAAAAACCAAATGGATGAAGAATGTCTGTTGTCCAGATTTTAGCATATATATGTGGATGAACTCACTAGAAAGCTTATCAAATAATATGTATATCTGGTATAGATAGTTAAAGTACATAAATTGGGCCCATATTAAAACAGGAAGAGGAAAATAGTTTGGGTTCCTTTCTGGAAGTTACAAAATTATTTTTCTATCCCCTAGATTTATTTTAAAACAGAAGTCCATATTTTTAAGGGTATATGACAGCAACTTATGCAACACCTCTTCCTCCAAACAACTAAAAATGAAGACATTGGAGAGGCACATGGTGGATAGACTAGGCTACTAAATCTAGCCAGTAAACAACTCCAAAGAAGAACTGGAGTTGTCATCAGGAATTGCATGATATGTCAAGTTATTTCAATTCAATTCAAGTCATCAAGAATTCACTAAATGTTTACTATGTGCCAGGTACTGTTCTATGCAATGAGAATACAAACAAAAAGAGTCAGCCTCTGCCTTCAAAGAACTTACATTCTAATGGGAAATGACAACACATAAAAGGAATAAAAAGAAAAAAAGAAATCTAGACAAGAGGGGAACCTAGGAAGGAATGAAGGAGTGATCAAGGCTAACCTGTTCACTTTCCTTAAAAATGAAGGATCTGGGAAGAATTGACTAATCACAGGGGCAGAATGATTTTCCAAAGATACAAACGTTGCTGGGAAAAAAATTGATCTTTCAGGGTGATCTTTCTTGGGCTATGATGAACAAAGATGTCTGGAGAGTTGGGTTTAGAGCTCAGAGGAATGAAGGAGTGATCCTAAAGGGTCACTACTGTGGGCATTTCCTCCAAGGAGGCAGAGTCTAAGCTTTCCTTAATTCAAGGAGTGGTTATTCTGAGTTGCTTCAGCTTGGCTCCTTGGAGATAATACTATGTAATGTAAAATCATGCTTGCTCCAATCTTTCCATTTCCAAACTCTGAGAATTTCTCCCAGAGGAAGATTTAACTCCATGGAATAGTAAATAGAGTTGTTTTAAGTTCTAACATCTTATGGTTGGACATTTCATTTAAGTTTTACTGAAATCTTCCTTTCCTCCCTCCCTCCCTCCTTCTTTCTCTCCCTATTTCCTTCCTTCCCTCTTTTCTTTCTTCTCTCCTTACTTCTTTCCTTTCATCTACCTGTCTGTCTCTGTGTGTTTTTGTCTCTGTATGTGTCTCTCTGTCTCTGTCTCTGGATTCTCTCTCTCTCTCTCTCTCTCTCTCTCTCTCTCTCTCTCTCTCTCTCTCTCTCTCTCTCTGTCTCTCTTTCTCTCTCTCTCTCTCTCTCTCTCTCTCTCTCTCTCTCTCTCTCTCTCTCTCTGTCTCTCTTTCTCTCTCTCTCTCTCTTTCTCTCTTTCTCTCTCTCTCTCTCTCTTTCTCTCTAACTCTGAATTTTCTCATATAAATTCACTTGTATACTTTCTTTGATTTCTGTTTTGCTATTGATTTCTGCTAATTGCTGTGTAGTCAATGAAGAACTGGTATTCAGTAAGAAAGGAGTCAAGCCTTGAATATAAAGCTTGGGGCCCTCTTTTTCTCCAATAATGAAATCAGAAGTTACCTTAACCTAAAAATCACATGCTTTAGATTAATAACATTTAAGAGAACAGATGTTATAATTCTAGCCTGGTGCTCCTGCTATGAGGAGCTCTGACCTCTCCCTCTCCCCCTCTAACTCCTGTTTCTACTCTTGGCAGGAATTAAAAGCTCCCTTGGAAAAGAAAGGGATGGGGGAAGAAAAGGCTAGAGTTGTATATTCCTTCATTTGAGCCATACAACATCCCCCATGCTACAGGCAGGGGACAGTCCCTCAAAGCACATGAAACCTAACCACACTCCATAGAGTCACAACTTTCCAGATAAGTAATAAGAGGACAAGTGAGATAACCTAAGAGCTCCAAGCCCAACATTCAAACCACTGAGCGTCCCAATAAGCTTAAGACCTTTCTTACTTTCTCCTGATTTTACATTGGGTGACTCAATGGTTAGAATGTTGGGCTTAGAATCAGGAGGACTTGATTTCAAATAATCTCAGATACTTATTGGCTATATGGGGAGTTCTTTTAATTTTTGCCTCAGTTTCTTCAACTATAAAATGGGGATAACAGTAGCATCTGCTTCCCAAGGTAGTAGTGAGAATCACATAAGATAATATTTGTAAAGCCTTTTAACAGTGTCTGGCACATAGACGACTCTATAGAAAAAAATCTTATTATTATAGCTGTTGTTATCATTATGTGGAACCCTTACATTGAACTTTTGGGAGAATATGAATATAGGTCACATTTAATACACACGCATACTGTGTTTTGATATTTATTATTGGAGGGAACTTTTAGATCATTGTGAATATGGATCTATTTGTGTGTTTGAGAAAGGAAATTGATATTGTTATTCATTTTTATTTCTTTTACTGGAGTTATAGATAACTCTTAGTAACAAAACTTATATTAGAGCAGATCTGCATCTGCTGCAATTTGAAAGTTTTAGAGAAAGTTTCCTGGGACACTGAGAAATTAACTGACTTATGCCAGTTCACACAGTCCCATTATGTGATGGAGGCAAACCTTGAAGCCAGGCATCCTTAAACCTAGGCTTTATCTATATCCCTATGCCTCTCATATTCCATTCATAAAGAAATGAAAAAAAATTGGTTTGAAACAGTTCAGTGGTGTGACTGGTGGGGTGATACTGGATTTAATCAGGGAAGAGGAAAGTCTAAGTTTCCTTCAGATAGCCTATGTAATAATGTAACAACATATAATATCTTACATACTTATGATGATTTATGGTTATAAACCAGTTTCACAGGCATTAATCTTTTTCAGCTTTCACAATGCAGTTGAATGAATAGTCCTCTAAGGTAGTCAAACAGAACAAATCTCTTGGACAGACACCAAAAGTAGATGAGGAGGAGGGTCCAGAAATGAATAAAAGGAGAGCAGGTTTTATTGAGTTTGAGAAATTATACAGCACTTTCAGTGATTACAAGCTTTTGAAAAAGCCCAACTTTCTCCTGATGATCCTACAAGACTGAGAATCACAGAATTCCACTGCTTTCAAAGAATCAAGATTGTATGACATCTAATGGTTATAGTAACAATAACTGTGGGTGAGAAATGATGTAAAAGACATTACTGAAAACATATATAGAATGTCCTAAAACTCTTAGGGCAGTTTTAATTCTTATTAGCTTAAAAGGTGGCTCAAAAGTCTTGGAGAAGTTTTAAGCCTTATTAACTTTTAATTTATACTATATTGTTGGAAAAAGAAGTGTGCCAGCTCTGTGATGATAGTAATAGGTAGCAGACCTAAGAATTTTGCTGGTGACTGGCTGTACAATATTAAAAGAATTGGAGGAAGATCTTCAAGGTATGGAATAGATCCTCTGTGGAAGATTTTTTATTTTTTGCTGAGGCAATTGGGGTTACGTGACTTGCCCAGGGTCACAGAGCCAGGAAGTATTAAGTGTCTGAGGCCAGATATGAACTCATCCTCCTGACTTCAAGGCTGGTGCTTCTATGAAAGATTTATAAAAGGGAATGGACAAGAATCACTTGGGATAAGAAGGTTCAGAAGGATTTATGATCAGCACCGAGGAAAATGCTACATGTATCAAGGAGATCATCGATTTGTGGAACTTTCCAATTAAGGTCTTGCAATAATTTTATTAAGTCCATGAAAGTAGTATTATTCTCATTTTATAAGAGAGAACACTGATACTCACTTCTCAAGGTTAAATAACTTTTCCATATTCACACAATTAGCCAGATGGTACACTTGGGTTATGAACCAAAGTTTTTATCATTTTCCCCAAATTTCTCCTATTCCCAACCCAGAATTATTGCCATTACTCTCTCTGCTATGAATGTTCTGGCTACTAAGAACTGAAATGACTAGCTGTGTGATCCTGGACAAGTCACTTAACCTCAATTGCTTCAGGAAGAAGAAAGAACTGAAATGAGCAACTGTTAGGATTACAATTACAGAAAGAGCATGGCTAATAAGAAGACTGTTAAATCAGCAGAAATCAATGGATTTCCTAACACAAGATGAAACTAATGGACAATGGACTTATGGACATTTATAAATTCCCAATTTATGATTATTTGTTACATACTTCTAGCATGTGTTATGTTTCCAAGTTACTATGTTACTATGTGTTTATGCAATCTATGTAATTATGTGTAATGCCTCCCATATTGATGGATTTATGTTTCAAGGTCATGAACACCCTATGTTCTAAATCAAAAGAAAGGGGGAGATGTTAGGATTACAAGGTGAGAACTCAGGTTGTCTGGATAGTTCTCTGCTTCATAATTCACACCTTTGGTTCTGGCCTTTAAAGGGAGTTTATACCTTTGGAATTCTGAGGGAGCAAGTTCATTGGTTGAAGTGTTTCTCACAAGCCTCGTTGAGTTCTCACTACAATCTCTGCTAGGATAAAAGAGGAGGGCAGGAGGGCAAGGAGTGAGTCTAGTCTGGGATTGAGTTGAGACGGCAGTCCCCAAGGACAACTTAGAGACGATCTTTACAATTCCTGACCTTTACACTTTGGCGCCCACAACATGGGGCAAGGACTTTTGCTTATCCTGACAAGGACTGATTCTGAGTCCTTCAGAGGAGCTAGCCTGGACCTTCACAAGCAATCTTCTATGATTAATCTTTTACTTAGAGGATACCCTACTAGTGTTCCTCTGAACCACCATTTATTAAGATCAAAATAATACTCTCATCCTCTTAGAATCCAAACTTGATATTCATAGCTTCCTTTGACTAATATGATATTAAGAAGTGATATTAGCCTTGTGATATTAGCCAAAATATTGTTTTCAGGTAATTTGTAGTATAGACATTTTCACTTGGAAATGAGGTTTATTAATGAAGGTGACATTATTTCTGTAAACCCCTCTCAAGACTCCAGTGCTTCTGCTATTGAAAGAACATATCCACTGTAAAAACTGATGATAAAATGGCCTACAGAAAAAAAGATCTCCCATGAGCTAGTCTAACCAATTGATGTTAGTACAAATCTATCTTAATTCTGAGCATACTTGGAGCAGACTGTGGGAAAAGTGAATCTCCCAAATGGCTTTTCTGATGTCTTGTTTATCATCATCATCATCATCATCATCATCATTGTTATTGTTATTGTTATGGCAGTCAGCTGGTACAATGAAGAGAATACTAGACCTTGAGTTAGTAAGACCTGAATTCTAATTTGATCTTACATACTTCTAGCTATGTGATCCTAGGTAAATAATTTTTTTCCCCCCTGAGGCTGGGGTTAAGTGACTTGCCCAGGGTCACACAGCTAGGAAGTGTCTGAGACCAGATTTGAACTTGGGTCCTCCTGAATTCAAGGCTGGTGCTCTATCCACTGCGCCACCTAGCTGTCCTCTAGGTAAATCATTTAACTGCTGTCTGCAGAACAAGACCTTTAGGTTCAATTGCATCATTTATAGATGAGGAAATTGATGACCAGACAGTCTAAATACTTTAATCAATGCCAAAATAATGCTATTTGGAAATGCTGTGCAGTCCTGCCCAATTCTTCATGACTGCATGTACTATAGCAAACCAATATTGTCAATGGGTTGTTTTTTTTTTAAAGATACTGGAGTAGTTTGTCATTTCCTTCTCCAGTGGATTCAGGCAAACAGAAGTTACATAACTCACCGTGCTAGCAAACATCTGAGGTCAGATTTGAACTCTGGTACTACCTGACTCTTGGCTCAGCCCTCTATCTACTGAGTTAACCGTCTCCATTCTGTGAGCCTGGGCAAGTCACTTAGTCCTGATTGCTTCATTCCACCAAAAAAAAAAAAAAAGTAAACTGAGAAAAGGTATCCATTTATTCCTAGAATAGAATGCTGTAGCCATTATAAGCTGCTGGTTGCAACAACTGAAAAGTAATTTTCCTAAATTAAGAGAAAATTGATTGGGAAACTGTTTGCTTTTGGAAATTTAATTCCCAGCTTAGTATTTATATGCTGATACTCTTCTAAAGAACACAAGAAATGAGCTGCTGTCATACCCAACCAAATCAATAAGAGGGAGAAAGAAGGTATTTTCTTCAAGAGTAATTTTTCTCCCTCTTTTCCTCATTCTTCCCCTTTTGCTCCCAGCATGGCCCTCTTCCTCCTTTAACAACAGAGTGATAGGATAATTGAGTTCCCAACAGAGTATCAACAAAAATCCACTATCATGAATGGAAATGGAGGAGTGAACATTTCATTTCTCATTTAAAATATTAAATTGGATGCTTATAATTCCCCTGATTTAGCTTTTTTTAATTAAAAATTTCAAACTTTATCCAACATTTGCATATTCATACCACCATAATATGCACTGATTGCATTATAGAAAATGCATGTAAGTGCAGCATAAATATAGTTACTCATCAAGTGTACCATCTATATATGCATAGATAAATATTTCCAAACAAATTAACATACGGCCTAGCACAGGTGCTCCTCACTGGCACCTCCATCTACAAATCCATCTCATTCCATCCATGGAGCCCTAAGTCAACTCAAATGTTACAGTTCTTGGATTCTGAGGCTTTAGTGCATTGTAGTGGAGAATGCACATATTTAGACTCATGAAAGCTGAGTTCAGGTCCCAGCTCTGTTCTTATGACAGACAGATGCAGAATCTGTTCTTTTGATCCTTCTACTTATTGTTAAATAACATCATTTATGTAACACTTGAAGGTTTACAGAGTGCTTTATATATGTTAATTCAATGGATCCTCATAGCTCTGGGAGGCAAGTGTTATTGTTATCTAAATGAGCAAACTGATAACAAAGAAAATTTAAGTGATTTGCCCCAACTCACACAGCTAAGTATCCAAAGTGAGATTGGAAGTCAACTCTAATGCTAGTCTTGCATTCCAGCCACTGTTCCAAGTAGGTTTCCAGCTTAGATTGCCCCAACTAATTTGATCATGTTGTAGTCTGAGGTTTGCAATATATTGCCAGAATTTATCATAGATCCAGGAATGTTAGTGACACCTGGGATAAATAGAGGTTGAAGGGGGGTAAAAATGAGGTAAAGAAAATTAAGTCTATTTTCATACTGAAAATTGTTGCATTACTTTATACATGCATAATTTCATAGTTCACGGTTCCATAATGATTGACTATTAATAATAGTGCATGTTTTAAGGCTTACACTTTCCATATTAGCAAAATGTTATCACTATATAAAAAATTTCTCATAGAAGTCATCCATTTTGCATCAAGCCATTATGGCTTGGAAGATGCTTAGGGATATAATCATTGCTAAGATCCTGCTCATTTCTCACATTCTATGACAGTCGTTTGTGGTTCCCTTGTCAGAGTTAACAACAACCTCTTTTATCAAAGAGATGCAAATTCTCCCCATCAATGATACCCAAATATTTAAGCCTAAAATTTAACTAGATTTTTCCCTTAAATTAGAAGGTGGATTAAATCCTTATATCCCCTTAAAACAGAAGCTCTACTCATACAAGTATCATAAGGAAGGTGGTAATCAGCTGACAAATGAAAAAATGTGTAATTCCTTTAACTAATCCATAGAAAATAGATCATAGGGATCAAGGGTGACCTTATGTCTAAGATGATGAAACTGTCACCAAGATAGTGGGATTTCTGGGGACTAAGAAAGAACTTCATGACTTTCTGCTCTCTCCAACACCTGAAACTCCATCATTTTTTATTTTGATCTCTACCATGCACAAAATACATTTTGGAATAGATAATACCTTGAGCGAAGGGAATAAGTATTTATATGGTACCTACTACGCTCCAGGCATTGTGCTAAATGCTTTACAGTTATTTCATTGATCCTCACAACAACCCTAAGAAGTAAGTCCTGTTTTTTATAGGTGAGAAAATTAAGGAAAATAATTCACACAATTAGTGTGCATCTGAGACCTGAATTAAACTCAGGTCCTCCTAACTTCAGGCTCAGTGTTCTATCTGTTGCACTAAATTGGTGCAACCTCAGTCAAACTGAGACCTGTTGAAGACCTTAGTTTAAAAAGTCCAAGGTTTCCAGGGCATCCAAGGCTCTCTCCAGTCATCCTAATCTACCTCTGGCCACTGGACCCAGATAACTCTGAAGGGGAAAGTGAAGCAGGCGACCTTGCACAGCCCTCCCTCACTTAAGTCCAACTCACTTATATGTCACAGCATCCCCGCCCTGATGCCATGGTTCTCTTCGAGAAAGAAGGACAAATAAATGAACAAGATATTAGTAACTGTGTCTTCCCAATGGCTCCAGAATGGGTTTGATCATGGGACAATGGGGAAAGCAGGAAAAGAGAAGAGGAAGCTTATCTTTGGTCTTGTAAAAGGAAAGCCCGTGCATTCTTAGACCAACTATTCTGTAACTAATGTGGTTTCTCTACCCTTCTGCAGAAAATATTGTTTTTAACGAAAGTTGTAAGATGCATGCTTTTACTTTTGAATAGAACTTCTTGTTAGAGAAAGATTTCAGAGGTATGTAAATTGTTCAGAACATGATTCTCTGTTGGGTTTTATCTTCCTCATTAGTTCTTTACAGTGATACCATTCTTAGTTACAAAGGGCTATAGCATTGCTTGGGCCATCAAATAGTAGAAGCTGAAGTTGGAAGGGATATCCTTAAAAAGTGGTCTTCTAGATTTTGCTTTAAAAATTTCCAAAATGGGAAACATTATCTCTTGAAGCAATTTTGTCAGGAAGAATGACCTCAAATCTGCCTCCTGGTAATTTCTACTCACTGGTCCTAGTTCATTCTTCTAGAATAGATCCAGTACCTCTTCCACATTCAAGACTTTAATGACTCCTTCTTCTCTAAGTCTTGTCATCATCAACCTTGAGGGTTAAGTAGAACCTGACTTGTTTCCAGGTTTAGAAAACTTTGCCCAGAGTTCTTCTGCGAATCCTATTTAGTCTGGTGTCAAGTTTGGAACCAACTGGGAACACAAGATTTCCTGAATATTTAGGGTCAAGCAAAGACTAGGCTGAATTTTCCATGGAAATCCATAGATGGACACATCCTTACTTTTCTCAAGTGCCTGTCCTATAAATCCTTTGTCACTCATGTATTTACTAATAACTAAGGCTCCATTCATTGATAAGGACCTGTGATTGTAAGGATCTGCTTCTCCTCTAAGAGTAATTAATTTTAATGAAACCATTAAAAACCTTTAAGACTCAAATGGGGGCAGCTAGGTGGCGTAGTGCATAGAGCACCAGCCTTGAATTCAGGAGGACCTGTGTTTAAATCTGGTCTCAGACACTTAATACTTCCTAGCTGTGTGACCCTGGGCAAGTCACTTAACCCCAGCCTCAGGGGAAAAAAAAAAAAAAAAAAAGACTCAAACGAATGAAACTAAAATTTGTGGAATGGCATATCATTGAGTGATAGAGGGAGGGGAATACTGAGAGATTTTTCCTATTTCCCTAATGTCATTTCTAGTCTTCAAATAAAATTCCTCCCCATCACACTGCCCATTCAGTCTGATGGCTCTGGAAGAAATATTATGTTTTTTATTTGAGATAAAATGGAGATCTGCCAGGTTCCTGGTGTTTCAATACAATTAGAAAACTGAACTGGAAGACGGAAGGTAGAGGTCCTTGGCCTGTTTTTAATCACATACTAACTGTGTTACCTTTGAACATGCCATTTTGACCATCTGAGTCTACTTTTCTCATCTGTAAAATTAGATAAAATGACTTCTATCTTGGAACCTTTTACATATGAAAAGTTTTAGCATTTTCCTCTTCCATTCTCCTTTTCTGAACTTCCTACTATTATCGGTCATAATACTTTGCCTTACCAGTGTTATAGTTAAAAGGCACTTTCCCAGGTATTATCTTGTTTGATCCTAACCACAATTCAGTGAGCTGGTAATGCAAATATTATCTCCATTTTAGAGATAAGGAGACTGAGGCACACAGGGCTGGTCACCTAACCAAGGTGACACTTTTTGTTAGTTGTGACTGAGTTGTGACTTTAACTGAAATCTCAATTTTTGTCAGTGTATCTCACCTTTCACTGTAGCTGCTGCCTGCTCCCAATCTTCCCTTTCCTGGCTTGTCCTCCATGATTTGCCCTTGGATTTTAACTAACCTCCTGCCTTTTGAAATAGTTGATCTACAATCCTTGTTTGGACTTTGGCTTCCAGCCCAGTCCATACAACGTCAGGCTGGTTTGACCTTTTTTTTTTTTTTTTGGTCTGGGCTTTCACCAACATTCAGGTTTTCACCTCTGAGTATTTTCAATCTATCAGCAATTTTGAAGGGTTGTTTTTATACTTCAGATTGGACATAGTAAATTTTGAACTAATTCCTCCCCCCCAAAAAATAATGGGAACCTACTGGAAGGGAAGTAATTGGGAAAAGGGTCATTCATCAAAAGGTCCTGGGAGGCAGGATGGATCATGAAGTTTGAGTTTCAATTTTGCCTCATATACTGACTGAGTGACCTCAGTTGCCTAAGTAATTGTCAGTTTTTTCATCTTCAAAATGGAAAGCTTGGACTCAACTATAAAATCTCTTTCTAGCCCCAAACCTGTGACTCCCAGTAACCTGGTATGACTATAACCTTTCTCTCGTTCATAAACCCCAGTCTATCTTCAGTGATATCACTTGTCCCCTCCTGTGACTTTAACTGAAATCTGAATTCTTGTCAATGCATCACACCTTCCACTGAAGTTGTTGCTTTGCTCCCAGTCTTCCCTTCCTGGGCGATCCCTTTGGATTCTGACCTCCTGCCTTCTGAAATGATTGGTACTGGCTTTATTCTTTCTCTATGATCACCTCATTAGGAGTATCAAAAACTGTTCTCTAACCTGCGGGTTTACACCTATTAAATGGAAAACAGCAACAAGAACAGCAAATCTTTCAAGAATGGTTCTTTTAATTTCAGTTGACTAGAAAATCTTTGAATTGCTCTCTCCATGCTGTAAAATATCTCTGACTACTACAGGATGATGAGCTTAGATCTGAATGGAAACAAAATGGATGAGTTGCATTTATCCCATCTTGATTTTCTCACCACATTTCTATGTTGTGTTTATTTAAAAATCAGAAATTCAATTTTATATGACTAGGGAAGAAATTCCTATCAAATACCGATGCTTTTCCCATATCATAACCTTTCAAAGGACTGACTTTCGACAATTCTCCAGGTATATATCAACTAGTATACTAAGGACTCTACTATTCATTTCCACTCTGTAATAGGTTCTAGAAAGAATTAAAAAGAAAAATAAAAGGTTCCAAAATAGGGATGTCCCAATATCTTATTATCATTCACAGGTCAGAATTATTCAATAAAAGACTCAGGTGCAGGGAGCAGACTTTTTGGCTGATCCAATGCATTAAAGTCTTCAGGTCTAACTTAATACCAGGGTTTAAGAAGTAGACTCTGATATATATAGTAGCTCTTTTGTGGTGGCAAAGAATTAGAAATTAAGGGAATGCTCATCAGTTGGGGAATGGCTAAACAAGTTGTGTATATGATTGTGGTGGAGTACCATTGTGCTGTAGTAAATGATGAGGGGAATAGTTTCAGGAAGAAAAAAAAATGTGGAAAGATCTACATGAATTAATGGAAAATTAAGTGAAAGAACTGGGAGACCATAGTAACAGCACTATTGTAATGATGACCAACTGTGAAAGACTTGGTTATTCTGATCAATATAATTCCAAAGGACACATGATAAAAAAAAATGTTTTTCATCTCCAGAGAGAGAAAAATGATAAACTATAAGTACAAACCATATTAGAATTTTCTTGCTTTCTTTATTCTATTTTGCTTTATTTTGTGATATAAGTAACATAGAAACATGTTTTACATCATTTCACATATATAATTAATATCATTTTGTTTCTCTTCTCAACAGGTGAAGGAGAGATGTGAGGGAAGGGGAAATTTGAAACTCAAAAAAAATTTTAAATGTTAAAAATAAAGTTTTAAAAAAAAGAAGTAGATTATGGGATCCTTATTGGAAATCACACAAGCCACATTTCTTTAGAGGTATCTAAGAAGTGAAATGGATAAAGAAGAATAGACCATAGAATCAGGAAGATATGAATTTAAATCCAGCATAAAGGATTTATTAGTTGTGTGATCCTGGGCAAGTCATTTATCTTTGTGTCTCAATTTCCTCCTTCATAAAATGGGGATAATAATAGATTTTACCTCCCAGGGTTATTGTAAGGATTAAATAAGTGGATATTTGTAAGCCACTTTGTAAACCTTAAGGCAAACCTTAAACCTTAAAGCTAACCATTATTAATATTATTCTCATCATACCCTGATATTTTTCAAGAATTGCCTAGGAAAACTGAATTAAGATGGATGCCAAAAGCCTCTAGGAGAATCCAAGGGCAGACTTTTCTTTTCAAAGAAGTAACTAAGGAGCTATGCCAATGAACATGGGGATGCTAGGCCAGGCCTGAAAGAAATCAAACTGTGAGTAAAGAAGAATTAAAATAAAAATTGACAGCATGGTCTACAGAACTGGCACTGGTCCCTACCTCCCTGACATTCTCTATCACCATGAAAAATTGTCTAGGTAGTTGTTGGAAAGAGGGTGTGAGAACCTGATTTTGTCTGCCTTTTATTAGGCTACTGCTTCTTTCAAGTATGAGAGGCAGATAAGAACACTGATCTTAGCATAATAGTCCTTTTAACAATTCAGAGGGCTTACAGTTTTTTTGTTTTAAAGTTCTTAACAGAATTTAAGGCTTGATATTTATATAAAATACTTTATGGGCATAGAAAGATTATTTGAAAGTATCCATTTCATATGAGGCCAGAGAGATCTGGGAAGACCTATGCAAACTGATGAAGATAGAAGTAAGCAGAACCAGGAGAACAATATATACAGAGCTTCAATAATGAAAAAAAAAAAAAGGAAAGAAGGAAGGAAGGCAAGAAGAAAGGCAGGAAGGAAGGGAGGGAAGGAAGGAAAGAAGGAAGGGAATAAAGGGGAAGGAAAGGAAGGAGGGAGGGAGGGAGGGAGAGAGAGAGAGAGAGAGAGAGAGAGAGAGAGAGAGAGAGAGAGAGAGAGAGAGAGAGAGAGAAAGAGAGAGAGAGAGAAGAGAAGAGAAGAGAAGAGAAGAGAAGAGAAGAGAAGAGAAGAGAAGAGAAGAGAAGAGAAGAGAGAGAAGAGAGAGAGAAAAGAGAGAGAGAGGGGGGGAGGGAGAAGGAAGGAAGCAGGAAGAAAATAAAAAATAAAGAGAGAGAGAGAAAGAGAGAGAGAGAGAGAGAGAGAGAGAGAGAGAGAGAGAGAGGAGGGGGAGGGAGAAGGAAGGAAGCAGGAAGAAAATAAAGAGAGAGAGAGAAAGAGAGAGAGAAGAGAGAGAGAGAGAGAGAGAGAGAGAGAGAGAGAGAGAGAGAGAGAGAGAGAGAGAGAGAGAGAAAAGATAGCTAAGTTCTGATTAAATTCAATGATCAATATTGGTCCTAGAGAACAGAGATTACAAAGCACACTCCTCCATATGACTGATGCCAGATCAAATTATTTTGTAAATTTGGGAAGTGGGCATTTATTAGGAAATGACTATGAATGTGAAAAACAAAATCCATTAATAAAACTTTAAAAATTTGATTAAAAACGTTGGATTTCAAATACTAAGACCTGGGTTCAAAACTTAGACCTGCTATTTATTATCTATGTGGTATCAGGCACTTAGAAAATTTCTTAACTTCATTTTCCTCATCTGTATTAAGATGAAGTAAGACTAAAAGAGTTCTAACATCTCTTCTAGCTCTAAATCCTAAGGCCTAAGGCCTGTATAATTTATATGTGATCTTAGACAAATCATTTAAACAAGTTTTTTTGGCCATCTTCTTCATCTATCAAAATAATAGCCTAGGTAACTTTTAAAGTTCTTTTAAGTTTTGATATCTTATGGTTGGACTTTTCATTTAAGTTTTATTGAAATCTTCCTCACTTCCCCCCTTTGTTCCTTCCTTTGTTCCTTTCTTCATTTCTTCCTTTTATCCTTCCCTTCCCTTCACTTCCCTTCCCTTCTCTTCCCTTCCTTGCTTCCTTCCATCCTCTCTTTGTCTATTTTCTTTCTTTTAAAAAAAAAAAAATAACTGTGTAATGAAATACAGATTGGGACTGTAACCAGAGATTCTATTTCAACATTTTTATAATGAGAAAAAAAAAAAGGTTAAGAAAACATCAATGACTAATTTTGATCCCAGAGCAAAAATGATGAGCCACATTTCCATTCTTTCAGTAGAGAGGTAGAAGGATAGGGGGAATGTTGTATATAATGTTAGATCAGTCATTTCACTGTATGTGTTTCAAGTAGGAGTGTTGTCCAAAAGCAACTGGAACCAGCTGATATTGGCTCTAAAGCCGATTGTTAAATTTCCAGTGTAAACATTAACACTCAGAAATCTGCAAAAGCCATAAATCAGGGTTGATTTATTATTTTGTTAATTGCCTAAACTTAAAAAAGTCATAGAGAAAATGCTAAAAATACAGATGAATTGCTGTTGAGTTGAGGTTTTAATTAGGGCCCAAATTCAGTATTGCTGGCAAATATGCATAATAAAAAAAGGAATGTTTAACTTAGCTTTTCTTCTTGTTCGATTTAACATGCATGCCATTTTGGGAGGTTCTTGGGACTGAGATAAATTCTATAAGCAGAACAACCCCATAGCTACGGTAAGCTATTTTGGGAATGCCCCCCACCAAATGAGTTTTGAGATCATCCTCTAGAATTGCAAGTAATTTTCTAAACCAAATTCAAATCTGGAGTCATAGACTTTAAATGAACATCAGACAGAAGCAGAGGGAAAAAATGACAAATTAACTTGAGGCTAATCCAGTTGACTGTTTTGAGATTTCCTTAACTAGATCAGCTTCAGCTATGAGCTGAAGAGCTATAAGCTGATCTTTGTTAGGGAGAAGCTTTCTAGTCTTCTTACCTTAGCAACCAGTAAATGGTATGGAATAGCTGAAACTTAAAAGATGGTAGCAAAGAAAAGCTTGATTATCATTAGTCCAATAGATAGCATATGATGCCCATCAGAGGTAAAAGGTCCAACACATAGTAGAGATATGGCCTATTGGAGAGTTATCCCAGATGTCCTGACTCGGAATCAAATCCCCTTTGCAGTATACTTTTGTTTATTTGTGATAGAATAAGGTAATAGGAGAAGAAAGCCAAATAGTAGCCTCTGGATGGCAAGGGGCAGTTCTGTCCAGGGTTCAGCTCAAGGTTGAGGACTTCTAAGAAGTAGTATTTGAATCAAGAATTGACTGAGCTAGAAGATGACTGAGATAGCCTAACAGACCAGGACATTATTAGGACTTCTATTTCCATAATCTTAGTTTAAACATTGTAATTTTATTTAATGGAACCACCTGGTGGATCATTAAATAGAGCTTGCTTTTCTTCCCTTGAGAAGAACCTAAAAAGTTAAAAAAAAATTAGAGCTGGAAAGGACCTTGGAAATGGCCTGATCCAACCCCCTCATCTATAAAATGATGAGGAAATTGTGATCTAGAGGAAGAGAGATTTTTATCAAGATCGTATAGCTAAGATAACTTTATCCTGTAATGAACATTTCAGTTTTACATGTTTATATTTTCTTTTTTTTCTTTTTTTTTTACTATTGTATAACATCAACATATTTATCTCTTAATACCATAATAATTCTTTTTTTTTTTCAGCAAAGCAAGCGTTTATTGGGCATTCTACATCTTCTGTTCACACACACCCCTCTCTAATGGTGCAGTTACAATTCTTTTATATCTCTTTTTTTTTTAACAAAGTTTACTTTATACTTTCTGAAATGTCCTATTTTTTTCTCATGTACAGCAGAAAAAAAGTGTTTAAAGATTCTAACTTTACATATAAAAATGAGGCACTAGTTAAGACACATTTTGGAATATTTTCTCACATCATAGATTCACTTTGATCCTTAGGTTTGTAATTCCTTGGTGTTTTCTGAACATTGTCTCTCTTACAAAAACAAATCTTCAGAAGGAGGTGCATAAGAGAAACCAACAAATGCATCATCTGCCTCCAGAACACTGGCATTCACTATAGAATAGTCAGAAGATATACAAACAGAATATGGAACCATTTCTTCTGTAAAGGCTGTATGAAAGTTCCTGATATCATCTGGTCCAACAGTTTACACTCATTTCCCAGTGTTCTCTGGGTGTAGTTATTTCTGTCCATCATTGATCAATTGGAATTGGATTAGCTCTTCTCTATGTTGAAGAAATCCACTTCCATCAGCATACATCCTCATACAGTATTGTTGTTGAAGTGTACAGCGATCTTCTGGTTCTGCTCATTTCACTCAGCAACAGTTGATGTAAGTCTCTCCAAGCCTCTCTGTATTCCGCCTGTTGGTCATTTCTTACAGAGCAATAATATTCCATAACATTCACATACCATAATTTACCCAACCATTCTCCAATTGATGGACATCCATTCATTTTCCAGTTTCTAGCCACTACAAAAAGATCTGCCACAAACATTTTGGCACATACAGGTCCCTTTCCCTTCTTTAGTATTTCCTTGGGATATAAGCCCAGTAGTAGTATGGCTGGGTCAAAGGGTATGATGTTTATATTTTCATAAATAAATCTCATAGTTTAAAAAGAAAAAGAATGAATGCGATGTACCAAATGCAGTGTTGGTATCTTCTCTTCAACTTGTAATCTTAAGGCATACTCTTCATCTGGGATCCATGGATTTGTTTTGTAAATAAACTATTTTGATACCTGTTTTAACAAAGTAAAAATTGGGAACAGCTAGGTGGCACAATGGATAGAGCACCAGTCCTGAAGTCAGGAGGACCTGAGTTCAAATCTGACCTCAGACACGTCCTAGCTATGTGATCCTAGGCAAGTCACTTAACCCCAATTGCCTCAGCAAAAAATAAAAAGATTGTATAATATTTAATATGTATGGGAATGCCTGCCATCTAGGGGAGGGGGTGGAAGGAAGGAGGGAAAAAATTTGGAACAGAAGGGAGTACAAGGGATAATGTTGTAAAAAATTACCTATGCATATGTACTGTCAAAAAATGTTATAATTATAAAATTAATTAAAAAAAAAAAAAAGAATGTATAGCCAGCTGATGACAATCAAGAATAAGCTCTGGGTCTCCTGAGATCTAGGCAAATAAATACTTTTTCACTTTAAAACCAACTTTAGCTCCCAACTTATTCATCAAATTACAAAAAAAGCTCTTCTTCCCAGCCTCATCAAATGTCATTTTATTCCCAGACCTCTGAGAAAAGTGTCAGGGCTAAGTCAACTGGTCGCTGGTGGCCCTGGCAAACTTTTCACAAGAAGCTTTAT
Source organism: Sminthopsis crassicaudata (assembly GCF_048593235.1). Taxonomy (NCBI): domain Eukaryota; kingdom Metazoa; phylum Chordata; class Mammalia; order Dasyuromorphia; family Dasyuridae; genus Sminthopsis; species Sminthopsis crassicaudata. Next base: position 184,427,156 of record NC_133617.1, on the reverse strand, counting down.
TTGAGGAAAGAAGCTGTCAAAGTGAGAAGGGCCAATAAGACATTCTTGCCATTTCCATCCTTTTCAGCTTTTTTTAGTTTCAAGGTACTTAAATAGCTTATACTCTCTTCAGTCTCTTTGTACTTTGGTAAGAAAAATTTATTAGGATGCACTATTGTTTTAACAAAGGAAAGTATGCTTTACCTTCCACCAGCAGATCTGAACTTTTTTACAGGAACAGTGCTAGTTTTCAGTTGCTTCAGCCACATTCTCTCATTTAGTTCCCCCCTTAGCATCCAAGTCAGGAATATATATGCAAAAAAAAGGAAAATACAAGCTCCTTAAATCAGAAATCTAGGTATAGAATTGGACTTTTCCCTGAGTTTAAAGTTTTTTATTTTTCAAAATACATGCAAAGATAGTTTTCAATATTCATCCTTAGAAAACCTTGTGTTCCAAATTTTTCTCCCTCCCTTCCTCTAATAAAATAGCAATACAATATAGGTTAAACATGAGCAATTCTTCTAAATATATTTTCACGTTTGTCATGCTGTACAAGCATGTATAAGCATGTGCATTTCAAGAGGAGGAAAAGCAAGAAAAAAAAAACCAAGCAAAAAACCACAAAAAGGTAAAAATACTATGCTTTGATCCACATTTAGTTTCTATCCAGTGACTCTTTCCATAACAAGTCTACTGGAAGATTTTAAATAAGAAAGACCTGAGTTCAAAAATCTACTTCTAATACATCTTATCTGAGTGACTCTGGACAAGTCACTTAATTGATGTTTCCTTATCTGTGAAATTGGGAAAAGAGCACCTACATCCAGGGTTGTTATGAGGATAAAAAGAGATAGTATTTATTTGTACAACACTTTTCAGTTCCTAAAACATCTTATAAATGATAACAATTGTTAATTGTCTTTACATTTCTGGTACCCAAAGCAAGACTGGTAAACAGTAGATACTTAATAAATGCACATTGATGTGATTTGAATTGAGTTAATAGAGTGTTAGGGATAAGGAAAAGTATCTTTTACCCAGTGGGTAGGACACTAAATGACCAAAAATATGAACGAATCCAGGAGATTGTATTATATTTGATGCAGCTAAAGTAGCACCAGTCAAGGATGTGCCATCAGTTCATAAGTCTTTCATTAAAAATAATTTTTGCTTCAATTACTGGAAATCACTGCCTCTGAAGATCAACCACAGAAAAAAACAAAAATATGTGTTCTTTGGGCAGATAGAGCAATATATTTGTAGCAGGTTTCCTGTTAGAGATGAGTGCTAAAGATTGCACCAATTCCTGGCTAAAGGAAAAGAGAATATTTAAGCTAGCTCTACCTTGTCTTTTGTTCTATTATATTTGTTATCCTGACACAACATTTTCAAGCTTCATAGTACAGTATAAAAGAAAATTAAGGAAATGAACATCTGGTAAAGGTTCAAGGAGTCTGTGAGAAGTCTGGGTTTTCCTTTCTTGCCTCCTTCAGAAGAGCCATAACTAAAAGAAATGACAATTAGGAATACATGTGTGTGTGTGTGTGTGTGTGTGTGTGTGTGTGTGCGCACTCCGCACTTTCTGTGGCTTGTTATGGGCTACGATGTTCCACAGCTGGAATAGATAGTATATCTGAGTGGTGATAATTTGTGAAGTTGGCTTTGGAGGATAACTGCTTTACCCCTTTATTTTTGCTTCTCTATTTTCATTTTGTGGTGATTTTTTTGTCTGTGTGTGGAAGAAATCTGGACAACCTGGAAATTTCTGACTTATTCCGCCATATTCCCCTATATAGGTGAACCCTGACTTACCTTATGTTGCATTATCGGATTTCAATTACTCTGGCCCTGGGGAAGATTGTCCACCAGTGGACATCGTCATGACAAAAGCTTCGTGATAGGCAAGACCACTACTAGAAACATATCCCATTGAAGTAGAAATATTGATGATGTAAAATGTTTCCTGCATTATAGCCACTTAACAAAGGGGGAAGGAAAGTTGTGGAAATTATTTAGGAACTCTTTTTTGTTTTGTTTTTGAATATTTATAGATGCAACCAATGGCATTAGCTGGCTAAGCATCAGGCCCATCAACAAAATATAATAACCAATTCATTTGGCTAGTTGGAATGATACAGTGACAGCTCAGTCACTTAATACCACTAGTGGAAAGAGGAACAGTGTTTTCATGCCCTGTATTTTTATGTCAGCAGATAGATGGCCCAATGGATAAAGTGCCAGCGTTGAACTCAGGGAGATTCATTATATTGTACAAATCTGATCTCAGTCACTTACTAGATGTTTGACTCAGGATAAGTTACTTAACCCTATTTGCCTCAGTTTCCTCATCTGTAAAATAAGCTGGAGAAGGAGATGGCAAACTACTCCAATATCTTTGCCAAGAGAATCCCAAATGAGGTCACAAAGAGTCAGACATGACAACAATAACAAATTTGTGTGTGTGTCATAATTATTTCCAGGACTTCATTAATACAAAATCCCTACCCACGATTCTAATTCTCACTGTTAATTGTCTATCCTGGTCCAGACTGGGGAGGGTAGATAAGCAAGAGTCCCATACTGTGAGCACATTAGCAAGCTACCAATTATTCAAATTGATAGGAGAGATCTATAGTCACTTAACAATTATCTCCTGTGTGCTTGATGCAATGGGAGAGAGTCAAGAAGATAAAGATACTTTAAAAAGAAAGGGAAAAAATGCGGTGAGAGAATGGCATTGGGATGAGAGTTGATGGTTAGCATTAATTTTGGACCAGTATAACATTAGCAAAATTTGGCAAGTGGAGAAATTCAATTCCATTCGCCTAAATGAGAATTTCTTAAGGCTCTGCTACATGTCACTCTGCTAGGAAATCCTCCTTTTCCTCAAGGATCTTGGGTGAGTTACAGAAAAGAGAATGGCCTAACTTGTACATAATAAACAAATACAAAATACATACAAGTAATTTCTGAGAGAAGGAAAAATGTACTATTTCTTCAAAGAATACTAGAACAATGCCATTTTAACCTGAATCCTACAATTGTGTATGTGGAGGACAAATTATGGCATGTCTTAGAATTGGTATTTTTGTAATGGCATTTTATCATTATTAGAATCTAGCTGATTGCATATGGCTCCAATCGGGGGATACTCTCAAGAGCTTAGAAGGTTTATTTCTTTCACTGTACAGAGAAATCTCTCTCTCTTTTTTTACTATACAGAAACATATCATGAGAGGATTTGCCCTATACCTCGTGAAGGCAGGATGAATCTTAGGTAGCAGTGACATTTCTCTGCCAGAGCAGAATCCTTTGTGGCTTTAAGAGTATTACTCAGACAAGGTGTCATTTCTATCAGAAATAAACTGTGCACCAATTAATAAAAGGCTGCTTTTCTGTGAGTTTTTGTCTGCCTTTCTCTAGGGCCCAGACATTTATTCATTCGGTCTGTCTGTCTTTGTGTCTGTCTGTCTCTCTTGGGCTATTTCTTTTCACCAACCTCTCCCACTGATTCTCTGTATGCACCCTGGATAGGGCCTTTAGAGATAATGAAAGCCAAGATGTTGACTTTTATGCTTCATAAAGCTGCCAGCAGATATCCAATTTAGTTCAATCTACTTCCATTACTGGTAAGACTTAACTCTCCCTCTACGCTGCTATTATCTGAAATGCTCAGTTTCCAGTGCTAAGATGAGAGGGGCAATATCTATAAGGATCACTCCTGTAAATCAAAGATTTTTTCTCCCAGACAGACCTGACATCTTTGGAAAATAGCCTAGAGACTCTTCCTTGGGTCATGTCAAATGCACAATAATATGCTTGATTTTATGAGGCACCCATCATATTAACCCAGGTGAGTGACTTTAGATTAGTCATTTTAACCTTTGGACCTCAGTTTCTCCATCTGGAAAAAGAGATAGAACTATAAGGCAGCTAGGTGAGACAGTGTCTAGAGTGCTAGATCCGAAGTAAAAAAGACAGAAATTCAAATCTGACCTTAGATACTATCTGTTTGATCCTGGGCAAAGCATTTAATTTGTTTGCCTCAGTTTCTCCATCATAAAATGGGGATAATAGTAATACCTACTTCCTCACAGAATCGTTTTGAGAGGGAAAAATGAGACAATATTTGAAAACTTAAAGCATTATATAAATTCTAACTATTATTATGATCACTAATGACCTTTCCTTAGCTCAGATTCTGCAATTATGCTTCAATTTGAGTTCTTGGCAAAAAATTACTTGTGGTTATAAAGTCCATTGCTTTTTTTTTCCTTCTTAAGGAAAGATATAGATAAGTCAACCCTCATTTATCAAGCACTTACCATGTATCAGCACTTATGCTAAGTGCTGGGGATGCAAATGCAACATGTGGTTGAATCTGGCCACATTTTCTCATGATCAGGCCTTTGCAATACCCTCCTCCACTAAGAATTCTTATAGAGCTCAGAAAGGACTGAACTTAATCCATCCTCTAAAGCTATCTTGAACCTACACCTATTGCAGTAGTCCAGGGACCAGCACACCAAGTCCATTTAACCACCCAACTTAAGTTCTACAAACAATAAGAGCTGAGAAAGAGATTCAAGGAATTAGAGTAGGAAATGAGGAAATCAAACTATCACTCTTTGGAGATGACATGATGGTATACTTAAAGAACCCCAAAGACTCTGCTAAAAAGCTATTAGAAATAATTCAGAATTTTAGCAAAGTTGCAGGATACAAAATAAATCCACATAAATCCTCAGCATTTTTATACATTACCAACATAATCCAAGAGCAAGAGATACAAAGAGAAATTCCATTCAAAATAACTGTCGATAGTATAAAATATTTGGGAATATATCTACCAAAGGAAAGTCAGGAATTATATGAGCAAAATTACAAAACACTTGCCACAAAAAGAAAGTCAGATTTAAATAATTGGAAAGACATTAAGTGCTCTTGGACAGGCTGAGTGAATATAATAAAGATGACAATACTTCCTAAACTAATCTATTTATTTAGTGCTATACCAATCAGACTCCCAAGAAACTATTTTAATGACCTAGAAAAGATAACAACAGAATTCATATGGAACAACAAAAGGTCGAGAATTTCAAGGGAAGTAATGAAAAAAAAATTAAATGAAGGTGGTCTAGCTGTACCTGATCTAGAACTATATTATAAAACAACAGTCACCAAAACCATTTGGTATTGGCTAAGAAATAGACTAGTTGATCAGTGGCATAGGTTAGGTTCACAGGGCAAGATAGTGAATAAAAATAGCAATCTAGTGTTTGACAAACCCAAAGATCCCAACTTTTGGGATAAGAATTCATTATTTCACAAAAAACTGATGGGAAAACTGGAAATTAGTATGGCAGAAACTAGGCATGGACCCACATTTAACACCACATACTAAGATAAGATCAAAATGGGTCCAAGATTTAGGCATAAAGAACGAGATCATAAATAAATTAGAGGAACATGGGATAGTTTACCTCTCAGACTTGTGAAGGAGGAAGGAATTTGTGTCCAAAGGAGAACTAGAGATCATTATTGATCACAAAATAAAAAATTTTAATTACACCAAATTCTACAAAAAATATTCATTTTAACTATATTACAAGTTATCTCCCTTTTAATCTGGCTAATATGGAAATGTTATATATGACTGCACTCACGTAGTCTGTATCCAATTGCTTTCTATATCAGGGAGGGGAAGAGGAAAAAGGAAGGGAGGGCCAGAATTTGAAACTCAAAACTTTTTAAAAAATGTTTAAATCTGTTTTAACATATTATTGGTGAAAATTAAATATTAAATTTTAAAAAGTAATCTCAGGGGCAGAATAATCCCTACACCATTTAAGTTGGAGAATGAACATGGGAATGGAGGCTCACAATTTAGCTAAGTTTCCACATAGAACATCCAAAGCTAGTTTTGCTTGTCTTTCACTGGGCCAGTATCCAGGAGCATGTTTTCTTATTTGTAGAATGAAGATAATAAAATCTTTAGTCTCTATAGGATTTGTGCGAAGCTTAAGTAACATATACACAAAGAATTTGCAAAATGTACTTGGACCTTAACATTCAAAGACAAAAATGAAACCTTCCTGCTCTCAAAAAGCTTAAATTCTATGAAATAAGACCACATGTGTGTATATGTACATATATGCAATGGGGGTCTGATGTAGAACAAGCCTGTCTGAGAGATTAGGACCAGAGTCAAACTTGTTATAAATGGGGCCTGAGCTAGGGTAAAATTCCTGTTGCAGGGAGGACATCTTCAATATTCACTATTCAAGACCTTAATTTTGTATACTCTGATTTTATAGGGCTTCTTAACTTTTCCATTCATGACTCCTTTTTACCCAAGACATTTTTAGGCATGTATAATAGGTATACAAATCAAATCATAATTTTGCCACCCATATATTCAGTTACAGGATCCCATACATGGTCACAAATCAGTTGAAGAAGCTGTGTCTTAAAGAAATTGGTCAAAAAAAATTTAGGCTGTAATTAATTATACAGTCATTTTTTTCTGGGATGTGTTCCCTCATGAGTCAATTTATTTGAAGCAATTTTGCAAATGTCAAATTTGTTGATTACTTGGGTGTTTAAATACTGATGCTCGCTGTGTTCCTGAATGCTGTATAAGTATTTATATAGACTAATATGAGACATATGGAGTTTACATCACTAAAATATTGGTGCCTCGCTGAGAAATTTTCATCTTTTTTTTCTATAAACAGCACTAGACTTATTGTTTTATTATGAGATAATAATGCCTTGCAACTGCCTAAGTTACTTTGCCTATGTGACCAGAAACACCTGGCATTTAACTTTTTTAAAGCTATTTTTCTGATGAATGTACATAAGTACTTTCCTATCCTATTGACTGAGTTTGTGATTTGACTTGTACTGATTTTTTAGGAGCCATGCTCCATTGGGGAAAATTTTGGTTACTTTACTGAAAGGAAATTTGCCTGGACCTTTAAGATCACCTGTGATATAGGGACCATTAGAGAAAATTAAGTATTCCCAAGCAAAAAGGACACCTAGAAAATTTTATCCAGATACCAGTTGAATGGCTTTTCACGAATAGAATCATGGGTGAGTTTTCACCCAGGATAAAAACTTTCTTGTCTACAAGAGAAAGAATGATACCTAGATGACCCCAAGTTCCAAATCTGTATATAATCTAGGAAGCTCAGTATGCATTAGGTTATCTTGTGAAATAGAAAAATGATTTTCTTTTGCCTTTTTTTTTTGCTTATAATTTCAGGAAGGCCACTCAATCATTAAGCTAAGAACCTGTTGAATATCAAGCAAACTATAATATGTATGGGGTCACTCAGTAGATGTGGGGGTCACCAAAAAACTGGCAACAGTAAAAGATATTAAATATTCTTCCAATATTTAATTATTTATGTAAAAATAAACAAGCACACCCAAATCAGTAAGTTCGCTTTCATCTTTAATAAATGGTAAAATTATATGTACACTTAAGAATTGTCTTTCATAGATTTTTATTTTTCTAAATACATGCAAAAATAGTTTCCAACATTTGCCTTTGTAAAACTTTGTGTTCCAAAATGTTTTTCCTTTTTCCTTCCCCATCTCCATCTTTAGACATCAAGCAATCTAATATAAGATAAACATGTGTGAAACATGTTTCAATATCAAAGAATTTTTAAAATAAATTTCTTGCAAATAAATAATAAAATAAATTTATTTATGATTTATTATCAGTAAATGTTTCATTTGTATATCTATTTTATATACTTATATACCCAGAATTGCTTTAAAATTTCTCGGGTGAAAGGAGGTCATGAGTGGAAAAAGTTTAGGAAGCCCTGCTTTAGGCCACTAACTCAGCAGAAATCAGAAACAGCACCAACCTTAGACTTAAATTTGGTGGAACGAATTGGAGAGATAGAAAAATTTAGGACAGGGAGAATGATTAGTTGGTAATTGAAAGAGTCCACACGAGGCTTGATGGGGGCAGGATCTAAGTTATTTGCTGAGTGAGAGAAGAGATTTGTGGAGCTAGAAATGACCAAACTTGGCAACAGATTGCACATGTGTTTTGGAGAGTGAGAAGTCAAGGATGAGACCAGCAATGAGAAGCTGGTATAGTGAACAGGATAGTGGTATCATTAAAAAGAAATAAAATTTGAAAGAGGTATGTATGGGTGTAGGGGTGGTTGGGGATTAGGAGAGATGTTAACTATGGGACATCTCATTAGAAATGTCCAGTAGGTAAATGATGATATAGGATCAAAGGTCAGGAGAGACATAAAAACTGCATATAAAATCATCTGCATAGAGATGATAATTAAATTCATGAGAGCTAATAAGATAGCCAAGAAAGAAAGTATAAAGAGAAAGAAGAAAAGAGTCTGAAATAGATAAGAATTCAGCAAAATAGGCTAAGAAAGAGTGGTTGATGGGTAGTAGGACCAGGAAAGAATGGTGTCAGAAAGTATTAGAGAAAAGTGAGTAGCCAGCAGAGTGTTCTTATTTAATCCTGTCTTGTGGAATTATATCAACAGTGAGATGACCTCAATCAGAAAATATAAAATTTGAGCCTAGTAGTAAAATTACACCTAAACATTTTTCTAAAAATGTCTAGGAATTAGGTGAAAATTTAACTTTTTTGAGGTATATTCAGAAGTTGGTTTCATATTCTGAACATATTTGTGGCTCATGATAATGCAGTCTTAAGGTTCATGTCCTCAAATCCCTTAGTAGGCAAAGCTCACACCAGGTTCCTGGGTATATTAGTAATTAAAACCTCTGAATAGGAACCAAAAGGGACCTGATTTAGAATGACATTCATCAGTATTCATCAGAAAATTCCCCACTTGCCACACATCAAAAAGTCTTGCTTCACCTTAGAGTATCTAGATCTATGTCCCTTAATGTTATTTTAAAACATCCAGTGAAATTTATCAGTGACTCACTGTTTTACTTTTTACCACAGCTGGTAGAAAAGATTATGTTCATAATCACAATGTCACCTTACTCACGTCCTCTGTTCTCAGCCAGACCTCTGACTTTTTGATGGGCTACTGAAAAATTTCTTAGAGCATTAAAAAAAAAGAAACAATAATATATCATGAGTTTTTCTTAAATTGTACCATTTGATATAGCAGAGGCCATATTAGTTCTGATTTAACTGAAGTGATACCAATAATGCTACTTATAATTAATTATTAGATAAATTATTTTCACTTTTGTCCTGACTTCCCTTCAGATGAAAAAAAGACAGGATGTAGCCATAGCATATCCTTCCCTGGCACTGAGTTTTAATAATCTCACTACTAACTAGGTAAACAAATGGGAAGCAGGTAGATTGAGGATAGAGGAAGTGTCTGTGAATCAGCCAGTATACAGATGCCTTCCTCATTTGTCTTGTTTTGTTTATTTTTCAAGGAGAAATTTAAAAGGTGATAATCTCATCCAGGTGAATAGGAAAGGAATAAATATTCATATAAGACCTACTATGTGCCAAATGCTTTTTTTCCTCTCCTTAACAAATATCTCAATTGATCATCTCAACAACTCTATGAGGTAGGTACTATTATTATCTTTATTTTTTAGTTGAGAAAACTGAATCTAAGGAATTTGCACAGGATCACACAATTAATAAATGTCTGAAACTAGATTTGAAATTAGGTCTTCCTCGCTTTAGGGCTAATGCTCTATAATGCCATCAACTACCTCTGTAGGTATGCTCTGCTTCTTTCTGATTTTGAAGGACTCTGACAAAGACAGGAGAAAATTGGGGAAGAGAATTTATTCATTCAACACACATATACTGAAGACTCATTGTGATTAAGATACCTATTACATGTTAAGGAGAAGCATGGTCCCTGCTTACAATATAACAGAAAGGATTCAGAGGTGTACAAGCAATCATAATATAAGAATTTAAGACTGCCAAGTGCATAAGCAGGGAACAGATGAAATGCTATAGAGTTAGAAGGAGTAGAAGTCATTTTTTAAATAGTTTAAAACAAAAAATATTTGTCTTATGCTATAAAGCTCTGCAAAGATATTTATGCTAATCAATATGCCTTAAAACAAAATAGAAGTTAGGTTTTTCATGTTAGTCTGTGTTCTTTGAATGGTTCCTTCCTCTCTGATCCTTCCACAGGATCCCAGTGACATCATCTCTGTACTCTTAATCATTGATGATAAAGCAAGGCAAGAGTTTTAGAATGGAATCAAGTAGTTCTCTCATTTTCTCTAGCAATTCCTCTTGTTTCATGAGTTGCTGTAGCTATAATTTTTCCTACCTAATGGCAGGATTGGTGGCCAACATCTCCATTCTAAATGTGCTGGATTGGACTTGTCTTAAATCTAATCTGTTGGTGGTTTATCAATATTGGAACAAAAAGAGAAACTCATAGTTTATTCAACCATTAATAAAAGCAGATTTAATTAGTCATAGTAAGGATATTCAGCAAGGATAAACATTGAGGACACCTCAAGCTGATTGCAGCTGAACAAACCTCCCTTGCCTGAATTGTCCATTAGGGTCTGTCAACTAAACAAGGATCAAAGCCCTCCAAGAACACAAAGTGACCAGGAAATAATGTCAACACCCTAGACTTTTAAACCCCTTAGCTAATCATCAAATCTCAAGGAGGGTTTCAAGGCCTTTTAAGGAAAAAGTAGCCTAATTTTCATGGGAAAAAGTTATGATATTGTTGCAATCATGCTTACATAGCTGATGCTTGGACAACAAACTCAGTCTGTTCACAAAGACTTTCCAATATAGAAGAACCAGTTAGAACTTTGTAAGAGAACTCAGGGTAATTTTTATAGTAGAATGAGGCACTGGAGGAGGACTTTGGTAGGCCACTCTAATCACTATTAATCAGTACTTCCTTATTTATGATTGAAGAGATAGGAAAATAAAAAGCGATAATTGGGCTCTCCCCCTGGATGTCTAGAGTGATAGAGGGATAAAAGGAGTGTGAGACTGAAAAGAGTGGGGACCTATCCAAGGGAAAAAATGCTATACAAAGGGAATACTACACTGTAGGGCTTGAGGAAAGAATTTCAAGTTATTATGCCATGTTAGAAAGATTTAAAATTACTACAAAGACAGAGAGCTGAAAGGAAAATAAAGGATAAGGTACTAAAAGGAGGCTGTAAAGAAAGGGCAGAGAAAGAGACAAACCATTATAGATAGGCGCATTTATTTTATGCTATGACAGTGTTTTAAGTGTCAAGATGTGAATGCAGAAAGACTCCTCTTTATGAGTTCAAATCCAGGTTCTGACACTTCCTAGCTGTCTGACTCTGGGCACGTTTCTTAAACCTGTTTGCCTCATCTGTAAAATGAGCTGGAGAAGGAAATGGAAAACTACCAGTATCTTTGCCAAGAAAACACCAAATGGAGTCATGAAGAATTATACACAACTAAACAACAAGTGTTTTAGGATTCATTAAAAATACTCCTGTAGGAAAGAGAAATGGTATAATTTGAACCGAGTGGGGTTTGGGGGTAGGGGAGGAAAAGGTGGTGGTGAGGTAGGTTGTGTTACTAGTGAGAACTGGGATGAAGATGAACTTCTGGAAAAATCTGCCTCCATCCTCCAACAGGTTTAAAATTATATACATAAACTTAATAATCATCAATTATTATCATCAGAAATCATGAACCAAGCAAACAAGGACAGACATTTGAATGAGACTAGGTCATCTGTCCAGCCACAGTATCAAGAACAAGCAAGTAGAGGAGCTGCGAGGAAGCACAGAAAGCAGGGAAAGATTATTTGTGCTTTCTATCTATTTTTGTTATTGACTCTACTCAAGAGAGATCACCAATAAGAGGATACGATAAAAATTCCCTTTCTAGACCCTCACATTTTGTTTGTTCTTGTTCAGTCATGTCCAACTTTTCATGACCCCATTTAGAGATTTCTTAATAAAGATATTGGATTGATTTGCCATTTCCTTCTCCAGCTCATTTTACAAATGAGGAAACTGAGGCAAATGGGGTTAAGTGATTTGCCCAGGGTCACCCAACTATTCTATGCAAAGGTGGGAGACTAGGTGGAGTACTACATATAACATCAGACTTTTCCCAATATGCTGGTTTGTTTTGTTGAACTATTAGTTTTTTCTCTTCTTTTAAAAACATTGTCCTAAGAGATGATTTTTAAGGAGAAAAGAGGGAAAAGGAAGGATTCACTTGGAAATCAAAGTGATATAAAAGCAAGATATATATAAGATTTTTTTAATTTGACTTTCCATTGCTAGTGCTCTTCTTCAGTTTTCTCTAAGAATTACCAGCAAAAATCATACCTTGTCCATGCCAAGTCCTATGGTAGCTATGATCATCACTAATTTCAATGGGAGAAGGATAACCTCTTTAAAGGGGCAAGTCAAATGAAAAAATAAAGACCCTCTTTATTCTGGCCCCTCATACGCTTGTCACTACCCCCCCTTGTGCCACAATAAGTAGAACACAGCTAAAACTGTGTTTTCCAAGAACTATACTACAAGGAGATCTCCATCAATAACAGCTCATATATAGAGATATTTATAATTTTAACACTTATAAAATACTTTATATATATTATACAACTTGATCCCCATAAAAGTTCTGTGTCGTTAGGGATATTATCACCCCAGTTTACAGATGAAGAAATTGAGCTTAAGAGTGATAAAGTGACCTTCTCAGGATCATATAACTAGTAAGTGGCTGAAGCAGTATATGAACTCAAATTTTGCTAATTCCAAATCCATCACTCAGTCTATCTCCTAATTGTCTCAACAATAACAATATTGTCGAGCTAAGCAAACAGGCTTCTAGCAGATTTTAAAAACAATTATCTAGGACAATGATTATTATATTTTTCATCATATGTTCTGCTACCTTTGGCTGGTTCTCTTTTTTTGAAGGTGTTTTGAGCTGGGCTCCCGTTCAAAGTCCATGCTTCTGGCAAGCAGTCTGCAAAAGATAACAGTGTTAGCTATTTGTGCAAGAGAGGTGAAAAACGGTTGATTGTGAAACCCAGACACATATAATGCTGGACAAATGCAGAGAAACAAACAAGAAATTATTTGCTGAGGAAAAATTTACTATTTTCAAGGAAATATTCCACAATGCACCTGTTTTCACTGAGAGAAAAATACAGGCAGCCTCCAATTTAGAAACAGTTTAGGTTTCAGAAGTTACAAGTCGGTTTGAAACTTGGAATATATTTGTCCACAGAAACAATTTTTAAATGTTGGGTAGGTTCTGACAGGCCCATAAAAGCCTGTTTATCTCACAATGGAATTGAAATGTTGGGTCTCTGCAAAGAAACATTGTACTAAAACCACAGGCAGAACTTGGCTCTCAAAACCGACTGTGTTCCAAAATCTCTATTGTTAAATCAGGGGTTTGGACCCCGAAATGAATTTTCCTACTGAACAGTATACACATGGTAGGTAGGTTCTCAGGTTAGCCTGCAAACATCTATTTATCCCATAATGTCGATAGAGTACTAACTATATTATAGAAAAAATCTTTCTTTAAAAATGTTTATATGGAAAATAATGAATTCAGAATTCCAGTGTAATACTAAAATCTTCTCTCTGCTTTGAAGCACAAAACAGGACTAGGACCCTAGCCCTTCCATTCTATCACTTACCAGAAAGTAAAAGCAACGATGTATTTCAATTCAATCTAATAAATACTTAATAAATTCTCAAAATAAATTCTCAAAAATAAAATTCTCATAGCTAAATACTATGAATAGAGAGTGATAAAAAGGAAACCTTCCCAGCCCTCAAGCTGACATTCTATAATGTAGAACTCCAAGAAGTTCTGAAGGGAGAACTAAAATGGTATATGGGGGATGAAGTCTGATAGAGAAGATAAGGGATTTCCAAATAAGACTCAAGAAGGATGAAACTCAGAATTAAGGTTTTTAGAGGGTTTGGTAGGATAAGGGAAGGGAGATGAGCTGTAGGGATGGAAGTAGATGAAGAAAAGCGGGAGGAGCAGAGGATAGAGACAGTAGCATTTTCCCTTTTTCTTTTCTCACTCTCCTCATTTTCACAAGATTTTGCCATCAATAAGAAGCTGGGACAGGAACTTTAATTGGGATATTGAGAGTAGTGTTGTGCAGTCATGGGACAAGATTTTTTTCTTCATCCTCTGGACTCTGGCATCAAGCAACACTGTATCTGAATGAGAAGAGGGAAGAGTGGCTAGAGGGAAAAGTGTTTCAGTTATTGATCAGATATTGATGGCAATAATGTCTTCAGAAGCAAATAGAAATGAAAAGAAGAAATACAGCTCCAGTAGAGAGAAAAATCTTGATATTGGCTCTCCCTGCAGTTTAAGGGAATATTTAAGGACTTAGAAGCATTCATGAATGAAAAAGAAAGATGATGAATGGCATTTGGTTTTATATGCATGTGTCTGTATCCATATGCTTCTTGAGTTGCTAGTTCTTGAGAAAAAAAAGAAGTTTAAATAGAAGAGAATAAGGAAGAAGGGAAATAACGCTATTTAATAAAGATGAGATAATGATAACAGATCAAAGAAAATTGTTAAGCCATTTCAGCTGTCTTAGTCTCTGTGACCCCATTGAGGGTTTTCTTGGCAAAGGTAAAGGAATGGTTTGCCATTTTTTTCTTCTGCACATTTTACAAATGAAGAACCAGGGCAAACAGGGTTAAATGGTTTGCCCAAGGTCATATAACTGAAGCCAGATTTGAATTTGGGTCTTCCTGACTCCAGAAGCAGTGCTATCTTTACTGTACCTCACAGAAAATTATTTTTTAATACAAAAATCACTATAATTTTTATTTTGCTTTGTCTTTTTCTACCAATGTGAAGGATATTTGGATTTGAAAGAATAAAACAAAATGCTTCACAAGGAGTTGAAACCCATAAGTGAAGAGCTGGTAAGAGATTTTTCCATCACCATCCCATGGTGAATTCAAGCCCAAGTGAATTCTAGGCCCAAATATCATGTAGGTAAATTTAAGAACTAATGGATAATTGATAATAATTATGATTATGACAGCATTTATATAGCATTTAAAGTTTGTAAAGCACTTACGTATATTTCATTTTATTCTCACATTCATGTTAGGTATACACTCATCTTTTTCCATTTTATAGATCTACATCTATAAACTGAGGCATGCAGAAGGGATTTGCCCAGAGTCACACAATAAGTGAATGTCTGAGAGCAGATCTGAACTCAGGTCTTATTGACATTAGGTCCAGTACTCTGTGTACCATAGCACCACCTAGCTGAAGTAAATGTTGTTATTGATCTCTGAAAGACTATGAAGGACAGAATGGGTGACAAAGGACTATAGAATGGGACTGTTATCCCAATGTTTATTTAAACAAAGATGTATGTATAAGGTTGGTCAGAAGCTATTACATTCTATTGGAAATAAACAAGCACAATTTTACTCCTTTTAGACTCCATAGGATCCACTGGATCCAGAAGTAAATTGTGTTTTCTCAAATTTGTACACTTAAAGTATAATTTTTAAAAACCCTTTTTAGCTTGGAAACAAAGCAACACATTCATGCTTATATGCTCCATTGTCTACTCTTAAATAAGGATAAGTCATGACTATCACCATCACTTCCAATTTATTTTTTCTATTTCTTTCTTATTCTTCCTAGAGGTCAAATCTTCCAGGCCTGTGTAGTTCCCTACACTGACAGAAAGCAAGGGTACCTGGGTGAAGAAAAGTGCACGAGGGTCCAATTTTTTGATATTTAATTCCTTAATTGTTTCCTTTTCTATTATGTTAACATATATTTTGATTCTCTGTGATTGAAGATACTGAAGTAATTTGGAATTTCTTTCTCTAGTTATTTTGCAGATGAGAAACTGAGGCAAACAGGGTTAAGTGACTTGCCCAAGACTGTATAGCTAATAAATGTCTGAGAGTAGATTTTTTTGCTTTTGCCTTTTATTTTGGTTGGCAAGTTTTGGTAAGTATGATTTTTTAAAATTATATGTAAAGATAGTTTTCAATATTCACTTTTTAAATAAATATTTGGCTTTCAATTTTTTTTCTTCCTTCCTCCCTCCTACCCTCCTTTTCTCCCTCCCCAAGATGGCAAGAAATCTGATATAGATTATATTATATTATATACACATACATATATACATATACATGTATATATACATATATATGTATATATATACATATATATGTATATATATATATATATATACATGTTATACATGTCTGAGGTCAGATTTGAACTCAGGAAGATGAGTCTTCTAACTATAATCATTCTATCCACTGCACTGCCTAACTGCCCTACATATTTCTAGAGATAATAGCTTTTCCACAAAGGACTGTATTAGTTGTCCTCCTTCTTTCATAGAGTTAAAGATCACCTAGTCAAAGAATTTGAAGCAGGTTTTCTGACTCTAAACCCAGTACTGCCTCCCATTTACTTTCACAGTTATTATTTTTATCACTTGACCTTTTATCCACTCATTATTTAGGTTGTCATTAATAAGTCTCCATCTGGGCCTATATCTTTTATTTGTGTTTGTAGAGGTACTTTCTGTGATGGCAAAGAATTGGATGCAAAGTAGATGCCCGTCAATTAAAGGAATAGTTAGACAAATTGTGTTACATGGATATAATGGAATATTACCATGTTCCCCCCCAAAAAAATAATGTGGAGAATGCAAAAAAGCATGGGAAGAGAAGTAATCATGCTAGAGTGGAGTAAACAGAATCAGGAGAACTACATAATTGATGATTATTCAACATAAATGAAAAGAACAAAAATGAAAATGAATACTATAAAAATTTAATGAACAACTGTGCCCCCACTTCCTGAGAAGGAATTTTTTGCAGAGAAGGGAAAACTATGAGAATGGAACACTGAGCATCATGTCAGACTCAAATGAAGTATTGGTTAGTTTTGCTGATTTGCTTCCTTCCCCATTATAAAACCTTGTTACAAAAGTGATGATTTACTATATTTATAAATAAGGGTGATGTAAAAAGCAAAATATAAGTAAAAATTTAAAATAAAATGTAAAATAAATCAGACATGCAAAAAGAGAAAACATAGCTAATAGAAAAACACTATCAAACTATGAATTTTACTAAAAAACACACAGAGTATAAAATATTTCTGATAAGAATATGATATCCAAGATAGGGAGATAACTAACAGAAACATGTAACTAAAAAGAGATTCTCCAATAAATAATTCATCAAGGATATGAAATGAAAATTAATAACAACAATGAGAAAGAATTCTCCAAATTCCCTAATAATAAGAGAGATATAAATATAATCAAATCAACTCTGAGGTTTGATCATCCATCTAACAAAGTGGCTAGTAATATACGTAATCAATATTGGAGAGTTTGGGAAAAGTGGGTACATTAGTGGTGCTGGCAGAATTATGAATTTTCCAATCATTCTAGAAAACAATTTGTAAATATTTAAAATATTAATTTTAATAATTTAGTAATAATTAATAAAATATTAAAAATAATTAGCTACAATGACCAAAGAGATTCCACTTCTAAAAATTAATTACAGAAGGCCAATGGCAAAAAGAAAGAATCCAGATACACCAAAATATTTGTAAAGCTAATGCCTATTGATTGGGAAGACAACTAATCAAGTTTTGGCAAATGAATCTAACAAGATATTGTTATTCTGTAAGAAACAAAGTATGAAATACAGAGACGTATAGGGAATTTACATGAACTCACATAAAACAGAAGTGGGAAAGCAATATACATGACTACAGCAATGTAATGAGAAAGAATAAAAACCACAAAACAATTGAAATTGAATACTGTGAAATTATAATAACAAAACTTAGCCACAAAGAAGAAATATAAGTTATTTCCTCCCACTTTTTTTTTTGCAGGAGTAGGGGACTCTGAGTATGGAATGTTACATATAATAGATTTTCTTTTTATCTGATGGTTAGTTTTGTTAAGCTGATTTTGTTCTCTTTTATTTTTTATTTTAAGGGATAGCTCTCTGAGTGAGTGAGAGAAAGTTCACTGAAAAATGAAGGCAATATAAAAGCAAAAAATATTCATAAAATGTATTTTTAAAAATTGCACCAAAGGAGAAACCCTCAAAGCTTTCCCAGGGGAAGAAGGATAAAACAAGAATGTTCCCTTTCTCTACTATTATTTGACACAGATCTAGAAATGCTAGCAACAGCAATAAGACAAGAGGGAGAAATTAAATGTATAAGCATCAGTGAAGAGGATCCAAAATTATCTCTATTTGCAGATGACACGATGGTTTCTTTAGAAAACCCCAGAGAATCAGTGAAGAAACTAATCAAGATGATTAATAGCTTTAGTAAAGTAGCAGGATACAAAATAAACCCATAAAATCATTAGCATTTCTATACAGTGTGAAAAATAGGAGGAAAAAAAGAGTAAGAAAAATTACATCGAAAATCATTACAAAATGCATAAAATATCTGAGAGTTAACCTTCCAAGAACTCTCAGAACTGACATAAATATGACTACAAAACACTTTTTCACAGAAATGAAGAAAGATGTAAATAATTGTAACAATCTCCTTCAGAGGGTAGCCAGTCCAACCCTTTCTAGGTCTGTTAACATTTGATAATATAATCTTCTATGCTACAGCAACAAAATACTAAGGTGGTACTTTATACAATTAAACAAAATAAGAAAAAAATTAATTTGGGAGGGAAAAAAATCTCCAAATGATAAAAGTAGAAATAAAGAGGGTGCAATGTTATCAGATCTTCAGATTATATTATAAAACCAATGCTTCAGACCTATCTGGCACTGGTTACAAAAGTAAAATAGATTATGTAAGCAAACTCAGAAACAATGGACCACAGTCAGTAAACTAACCTTAAAATATCCAATGTGTGCCAGGCATTGTGCTGAGTACTGAAGATATAAAGACAAAACTATATACATAAAGACACAAAAAAGTAAATGGATGATGGATGGATGGAGAAAGAGAGATAAAGAGACAGAGAAGCAATCCCTAATCTTAAGGATCTCACAGACTGAGGGGAAGAGACAATATGCCCCAAATATTCTCTGCCTCCTAGCTTTCCTGCTTTCATTCCATATATTATTTTATATAAATATACATACATAAAATGTGTTTATTTATCTATGCAAAATTATGTTTAGACCACATCCTTGCATTAATGCAATGATAAGTTCCAAATGGATAAATGGCTTAAATATAAAAAATTATATCATTAAAAACTGCAGAGAGAAGAATTGGAGATAATTTTCACAACTAAGTAGGGAGAAAATTCTTAATCATGGGATAGAGGAATTCCAACAGATACACAAAATTTAAATATCTTGCATAAATAAAATAGATGCAGCTTGAATAAGAAGAAAAACTACTAAGTTAAAAAAAATTTATACAAACTCACTGGCAAAAGCCTGATATTTAATATTTGTATAGAATTGACACAAAAATAAAAAACCAAAGGCTGTTCCCAATAGGTAAAAGATATAAGGATTTGAATAATTTAAAAAGAATTGCAAACTATCAACAACATGAAAGATTACATCAAATCATTCATAATAAAAAGAAATTAAAAGTAAAACCATTTCAAGGTTTCATCTCACACTTCTCAAATAAGCAAAGACAACCAAAGATGGAAATAGTAAATATTGGAAGGGCCCTAAGGAGATGGGCACTCGAGGATTCTGCTGGTAAAGCTATAAAGTGGGTCATTTGTAATGAAAAGCAATTTGGAATTATGTGAGAAAAATCACTGAACTGTTCATACACTGTAATCTGTAGATCTCCCTACTAAGCATATTCCTCAGAGATGTCAAAGCCAGCAAGGAAGACTCCATATACACGAAAATATTCATAATAGCACTTTTGTGATAGCGAAAAGCAGAAAATAAAGTGGACATTGGTTGATTGGAAAAAATGGCTGGAGTGTGTTAAATATGAACATATAAGAATGTAAATATAAATTAAAAATGAAATATCATTGCTATTAGAAACAACAAATAATGAAGAATTCAGACAAAGATAAGTCTTCTATAAATATGGACTATGGTAAGCCAAACTAAGAGGACAATATATATAATGATGACAAGAATGTATATGAAAAGAAGAGTAAAATGAACCTGAATACTTAGGAATTGCTGACTTCAGAGAAAAGATGAGGAAAGAATGTTTAATATATACATATACTATTTTCATATACTATTTTATATACTATTAACTTGGTCACTGGGATTGTTACAGACTTCCTCCCATTCACTAAGGCTTGAAACTTAGGTTTCACTTCTCATTCCCTCTCATGTACCATACTCAATCTGTTGGCAAGTCATGACAATTCTATATTGTCAACGCCTTTCATATGGGCCCCTCTTTTCTCCTTCTACATTGCCACCACTCTGATTCCACCACTTTGGCACCTCATATGGCAATAACCCACTGGTTGATGTCTGGTCTCTCCCCACTCCAATCCAAACTCCACTCAGCTGTCAAATTGATTTTCCTAAAGTATAAATCTGACCATATCACTCCCTATCTTCATTCAATAAACTCTAGTAGCTATTTAATTTTTAAATCAAATATAAAATTCTTTGGCTTTTAAAGTTTGTGCTTTTAAGAACATAACAATCTAGAGCCCATTTCCCCACATCTTATTCTCCTTCATGTAGTTTATTTTATTTATTTATTTTAGTAAGGCAATCAGGGTTAAATGCCTTGTGCAGGATCACATAGCTAGTAAGTGTTGTGTCTGAGGCCAGATTTGAATTCAGATCCTCCTGACTATTGATCTATCCACTATTCCAACAAACTACCCTGTTCACATACTTTTTCATCCTGATGACACTGGGCCTCCTTGTTCTTTCTCATTTCTCAAATCAGTTCATTTTCTTTTTTGTTGTTGTTATTTCATTTAAATTTTCAATTAACAAGGGCAGCCACCAGAAAGACTGTAAGCATAGAAACACAGGATAAAGTGTGCCTTCACACCTGAAGTAGGCTACTTGTTAAACTCTATACCCAGGAGAGGTCAATAGAGAAGCCTCATTACACAGTACAAACCAGAAGAGAAGCTTACCTTCCAAAGAAAGCAAGCAGTTAAGTCCTGAAATCCAGTGAAAACCAGAAGTAAGATTGCACAAAAAATTTGGGAAAGTGTAAGATCACAGTCCAACTCTCATATAAAACACCAAGTCTCCAAAAAGCCAGGGGAAAAAAGTGAAAACAAACAAACAACAAAAAGAACTTGACTGTAGAAAGTTAGTATAGTGACAGGGAGAATCAAGACAAGCTTAGAAGAGGACAATAGTGCCAAAGTGGCACTATGTAAAGCCTCAAAGAAAATTGTAATTTGGTCTCAGTTCTAAAAAGAATGCAAGGAAGAGCTTAAAAAGGATTTTAAAAAGCAAATTAGAGAAATAGAAGAAAAATTTGAAAAAGAAATGAGAGCAATGCAAGAAAACCATCAAAAAAAAGAGTCAATAGCATAAGAAAAGATAAATTTACCAAGGAAAATAACTCTCTAAAAAATTGAATTTATCATTTGGGAAAGGAAATGCAAAAGCTCATTGCAGAAAATAATTCCTTAAAAAAATTAGAATTGAATAAGTAGAAAGTAATGTTTCTATGAGACATCAAGAATGATAAAACCCCAAAAAAAGCTTTAAGCATGAATAAAATGTTAAATTTCTCATTGGAAGAACAACTAACTTAGAAAATAGATCCAGGAGAATTAATATTATTGGACAAACTGAAAGCCATGATTTTCAAAAAAGCCTAGGCAAAAGTTTTCAAGAAATTATCAAAGAAAACTGCCCTGATATGTTAGAACCAGAGGGCAAAATAGAAATTGAAAGAATCCAGTGATCAATTCTTGAAATAGATCCCAAAATGAAACTCCTGGGAACATCATAAGCAAGTTCCAGAGCTCACAGATCAAGAAACAAATATTGCAAGCAGCCAAAAAGAAACATTTCAAATATCATGGAGCTACAGTCAGTATTTCACAGGATTTGGTAGCTTCAACATTAAAGAACTGGAAAGCTTGGAATACAATATACTCAAAGGCAAAGGAATTAGGATTACAACAAAGAATCACCTACCCACTAAAAATGAATATAATTATTCAGGATAAAAAGTAGAGATTTAATGAATAGAGGACTTTCAAGCATCTCTAATTAAAAGATCAAATAAAAATTGTCCATCAAATACAATACTCAAAGGAAACAAAAGATTTTTTTAAAAAGAAACAAGAGAAGCATAAAAAATGCAATAAGGTTAAAATTGTTATATATTTTATATGGCAAAATAATATTTGTAACTTAACAATTTATTATCTTAAGAGAAACTGTACTATAGAGGTTGTGGATGTAAGTTTACTTGGATGATAGCCCCCCCCCCCATAAAAAAAGAAATAAGAAAAAAATTATACTGGAAGGAGAGGGGACATTGAATAGCATAAATTATTCCATATAAAAGAGCCATGAAAGAGCTGTTATAATGATGGAAAAGATGGGAATATAACTGGCAAAATTTAAACCTTATTCTCATCAAAATTGTCTCAAAGAGGGAATAATGTACACACTCAGCTAGATATAGAAATCTATTTTACCTTGTAAAGGTGTAAAAAATCATGGCGATAATAGAAGGGGAAGGGGGGGCTGATAAAAGGGAGGATATCTGGGGAAGGCAGTGATCAGAAATAAAACACTTGTGAGGAGGGAAAGGGTATGAAGTAAGATAGAGAGGAGGATAAGTGAAAAATAGTTTAGATGACAACACAGTAATCGTAACTCTAAATGTGAATGGAATGAATTCCCCCATAAAATGAAAATGGATAGAAGAATGGATTAAAAACTAGAATCCTACAATATATTCTTTACAAGAAAAACATTTGAAGTGAAGAAATATACACAGGATAAAGATAAGGGGCTAGAAGAGAATTCTTTAGCTGAAGCAAAGAAAGAAGGTCTAGTGATTTAGATCTCAGACAAAGCAAAAAAAAAATCTATCTAATTAAAAGATATAAAGAAGCAAATTATATCTTGATGAAAAATCACCATAGACAATGAAATCATATGAATCCTAAATATATATGCACCAAATGGCATAGCACCTAAATTTTTGAAGATGAAATTAAATGAATTACAGAAGAAAATAGTAAAACTACACTAGGCAGGATGTCCACTTTCTCCTGCAAGAATTAGATAAGTCTAAGCAAAAAACAAACAAAAAAACGTGAAGGAGGTAAATACATTTCTGGAAAAATTAGCTATGATAAATCTCTGGAGAAAATTGAATGAAAGAAAGGAATATACCTTTTTTTTCTCAGCAAATTCATGGCACCTACATAAAAACTGACCACGTATTAAGACATAAAAATCTCACAACCAAATGCAAAAAAGTAGAAATAGCAAATTCATCTTTTTCAGATCATAGTGCAATAAACATTATATTCAATAATAGATACTAAAGAGATTAAAAATGAATTGGAAATTTGTAAAGGGCTGAAACTGAGCAGATGCACTTGGATAACCAAGCACTTAAGGCTAATTACCAATTGGACAATACTCTATTAACATATGCTTGGAGAATATCCCTGACCAACTATTCTGTGCTGGCTAGATCTGTGGGTGTAGATAGAGAATTGTGAGAGGGATCAGAGGATGGAGTAAGACAAGTGGGAGTCACTTTTTGGCTATGGAGATAGAGAAAGAAGGTGTGGATATTCCTATGTCTACTCCCCATAACTGCTACCCCAAAAGACCAAGAATAAAGATCAAAGACTTTTGCTTATCCTGACTCTGGCTAATTCTAAGGGATCCAGGGTGCTAACTAGGTCTTCACAGAAATTAAGTAATCTAATTCTAAAAAACAAGGGGTCAAAGAACAAATGATAAAAACAATTGATGATTTCATTGAAAAAAATTACAACGAGACTGCATATCAGAATTTATGGAATACATTCAAAGCAATAAGGGAAAATTTATATCTTTATTTACATCAATAAAGTATAGAAAAAGCAGAATTAGGCATACAAATAAAAAAGCTAAAAAAAAAAAAAAACAACAACAACAACTTAAAAATTTTGAATTAAGCACCCAAGTTGAAAATCCTGAAAATCAAAGGAGAGATTAATAAAATTGTTAGAAAACCATAGAACTAATAAATAAAACTTGAAAGTTATTTTATGGGGAAGGAGAAAAATAAAATAAATAAATCATTAGTTAATTTTACTTAAAAAAAGGGAAAAACATTAAAGAGCATAGGAATAAAGGAAGCTTATATTAAAATAATAAGTAATATTTATCTAAAACCATCAGCAGGCATTATCTGTAATAGGATAAGCTATAACTCTTCTCAATACAATCAGGGATAAAGTAAGTATACCCATTATCACTCTATTATTTAATGTTGTATTAGAAATATTAGCTATAACAATAAGAGAAGAAAAAGAAATTAGAAGAAATAAAAATAGCACTCTTTGCAGATCATATGGTGTTATACATAGAAAATTCTAGAGAATCAATAAAAAACTATTTGAAATTATTAAGTTTAGCAAAATTTCAAGATATAAAATAAACCCACAAAACCACCAGCATTTCTATATATTAGCAACCAAGTCCAGCAGCAAGAGATAAAAAGAGAAATTTTATTTAAAATAACTGTTAAAAAAATATAAAATAATTGAGAACCCACCTGCCAACTTAAATCCAAGAATTATATGAATAAACTATAAAACATTTTTCACATAAATAACAGATTTAAACAATTAGGAAAAATATTTGTTTATGGGTAGGCTTGGCCAATATAATAATAATGACAATTCTACCTAAATTAATCTATTTATTGTGCCATACTATCCAAAAACTGGTTTATAGGGCTAAAGAAAGTAATAATAAAATTAATTTGAAAGGACAAATGCTCAAGAATATCAAGAGAATCAATGAAAACATGCAAAAGAATGTGGCCTAGTCATACCAGATCTCAAACTGTATTATAAAGTGAATAATAATCAAAAAACAATCTGGTAGTGGCTAAGAAATTGAGTAGTGGATCACTGGAATAGATTAAGTATAAATTACATTATCATAAATTACCATGGTTATTTAGCATATGATAATGCCACAGATTCAGACTTTTAGAACAAAAATGTATTATTTGACAAAAACTACTGGGAAAACTGGAAAATAGTATGACAGAAACTAAGTTTAAACCAATAGCTGAGACCATATACCAAGGTAAAGTCAAAATGGCTCCATGATTTATACCTAAAGATTAACCTAAGCAAATTAAGAGAGCATGGAATAGTTTATCTATCACATTTAGGAATAAAGGAATATTTTAGGACTAAAGAAGATATAGAGAGCATTACAAATTATAGAATAGATAATTTTTATTATATCAAATTAAAAAGGTTTTGTACAAACAAAACTAGTGCAACTAAAATTATAAAAAATTATAAAAAAAATTTTTGTAGCAAGTATCTGTGATAAAGGCCTAATTTCTGAAATATATAGAGGACTAATTCAAAGTTATTAAAATATAAGTCATTTCCCAACTGATAAATGGTCAAAGGATATGAGCAAGCAGTTTTTAGATAAAGAAATCAAAGCCAACTGCAGACATATGAAAAAAAAAATGCACTAAATCATCATTTATCATAGAAATACAAATTAAAACAACTCTGAGGTACCATCTCACCCCTATCATTGTGGCTACTATGGCAAAAAAGAAAGAAAGAAAAATGTTGGATGTCTAAAGGGATATAGGAAAACTGGGGCACTAATACACTGTTGGTGGAGTTGTGAACTGATCCAACCACTGTGGAAAGAAATTTGGAATTATACCCAAAGGACTATAAAAATGTGCATATCCCTTTATCCAGCTACACCATTGCTAGGTCTGTATTCCAAAAATATCTCAAAAAAGGACATCTTTGTCCAAAAAGATTTATAGCAGCTCTTTTTGTGGTGGCTAAAAATTGGAAATTAAAGGGATGTCTATCAATTGGGGAATGGTTAACCAAGGCATTGTCATAGACTACTATTCCATCCCAGGATGATTAAAAAAAAAATTCAATAAACTTACATGAACTGATGTAACAACATTAGTAACAGTAACATCATGTAACAATATGAACAATAACAATAATTTGTTCGATAAAGAATTGTGAATGACTTAGCTATTCTGATCAATACAATGATCTAAGATGATTCTAAAGATTCATGATTAAAACATGCTTCAGAGTAAGAAATGATATTAATTGAATATAGACTGAAGCATGCTATTTTCTACATTATTTCCTTCTTTTTATTGTACAATTTGAATATTTTTGTACAAAATGAGTAATATGGAAATGTTTGATATAATTGTACTTGTATAATCTTAAAAAATACCTACAATAAATAATTTTTGATATATTGGTCTTTTTTCTTGTTATTTTTTTCTCTTTGTGGTAAATGTCTGATAGAGGTATTGTTTGGCCATACACTATCCACAATTTAGTAATTTTCTCCATTTAAAAAAAAGTTATATTTTAATCTTTTTAACGATAATTTCATTTCTGAATCTATCCCAAATATTTTACTGCTCAGGGCATCCTTCTGTAGAAATGGAATTGCTAGGATTCTCTTCTTCACTATTACCTACACTGAATTTCCATCTTTACCCTGTCTCCTTGTGTATTTCTAGAAAGCAGTCTCTATCATTCTTTTGCTGTTGCTATCTTTTGCTGCTGCATTTATTCACTCCACCTGAATTTCTATCCTTTAGGATTTTTGAGAAGCAAATATTTTCTTCTTTTATTCCATTATCTTCTATGTTTTGTGGTGGATACAAAATAGTCTTGTGTTATTAGAATTTTCTTTCCTTTAAATATGAAGGTATTTCTCCTGTTTGTTTGCAGAACTGCTGGTTTCTGAATTGAGTTATTAAATTTAACTATTCTGCTTCTTGGAATTTATTGCCCTAGGTTTTGCTCTTTTTTCTGAATGTAAGCTATGAAATCTTTCAATAGATATTTCATTTTTTTGTTTTGAGAATTTCTGCACAAAATCAAAAGGTGCCAATAGAGCATTAGAAGAAAACATAACTACTAAAAATTCTATTAAATATAAGAATGCATATTGAACAGATGAAGAATGAAACAATCCTATCCAAACAGAACAGTATATAATAATTACTCCTAATTATACACATAATATAAACTAAAACATTAAATGGAAGCCAAACTGTTAATGATATAATGACCAGTCTTGGTCTTGGAAATAATATAATAAAATATACTCTTTCCTTTTCATAAAGAGATAGGAAATTATGATTGTGAAATGTTGTATACATTGTTATAGATAATCACTCCATACAGTATTTTACTTAATTGATTTACTTTGTTATAAGGAAGACTTCTGTGTTAGGGCTGAGGTGGAATAAGACTTAGATATGCCAGACTACATATAACAATAAAAGTTAACATTTCTATAATGTTTCACGATTTGCAAATTATTCCATGTGTGTGTGTGTGTGTGTGTGTATATATATATTTATACATGTATATGTTAATTTTGATCTTCTCAACAACCCTGTGAGGTAAATGCTGTTATTATTGTCAGTTTATAGATGAGGAAATTGAATGATTAGCACAAGGTTGTATACCTAATAAGCGTCTCAGGCAGAATTTGAATCTAGGTCTTCCTGGTTTCAAGTTCAGCATTCTAGATTCTAGTCCATGCTGGAAATAACTATGCTGAAAAAAATAAAAGGCATTAATGATTTTTTTAAAGAACACTTTAAGACATGTTCAAAGCAATTTCTTTTTTTAAGAAGAGGTAGGATTAATTCTGCAAGGAGGGCTGCCACAGAGTATTAATTTAAGAGAACTTCTGATAATGGTGTATGTGTATCAGATTCATTTCTCTCTTTTTTTCTCTTCTGCTTTTTTTACCTTTCCATATTCCCCAAAGAAAAATGGCACAGAAGATGATGGATGATAGTATTATGGTCAAATAGTATGGAAAAGAGGAGGCTAATGACAGCTGTGGGGATGACAGCCATAGAATATCATCATAAATGACAATTCAATTCTTCCAAACTCTCAGCTCCAGATGTGAGTGAACAACTAACTCAGAGTATTTTTTTTCTTAATTAATTCTTTGGGACTTATGACATCAGAAATTTGCACTGGACGACACTTAATAGAAACAGGCTAATGAATACAACTGATAAAAGAAGTTATTGTATAAATGTTATATAGTGGCTGTGAGATGGAATAAGCATCTTCCTGAGTTCTTACTTGGCATCCATTCTTTAATTTATTGAATAGTCACTTATTGACATATATTTCTACAACACTATAGTAGGTATAGTGAGGGATAGAATAATAAGGCAATAATTGGGTAAATTGAAATAGGTATCTTCACCTTCCTGAGCCTGAATATCTTTGTAAAATGAACACTTTATTTCTCTACCTCATGGAGTCACTGTGAAGATCAAATGAGACAATACCTATGAATAGGGACTGGGCCTATAATTTCATTGGTGTAGGGCAAAGGAGTCAAATTCCCAACCTGTAGGCAGAAACATGGCTGCAAAATTCCTCTTAAATGATGCTGAATCAGATTAAAATGTAATTGGAAAATGTTTAACAAAATAAAATGAAACACAATATAGATAATGTTAATTTGTGGTTTTCTAGGTCAATTTAGAATCTTTAGAGATTCATTTCAATTTGAGCTTGACATCTTTGGTACAGGGAACGGAGGATGAAGGAACTCACTTTATTCATGCAAAACAACATTTGTCCTGAGAATTAATCTTGGGAAAGGGAGAGGGGCCACTAAGAAGTTTTGTGATATGTCCAGGATCATATAGCCAGTATGTCAGAAGGAAGACTTCAACTCAAGTCTTTCTGTTTCTGTGGTCAGATCTCTATCCACTATATCACATTTGCCTTTTAAAAAAATGTAGTAAGTTTGTTTTTAATTGACGTTGCTTTATGAATCGTGTTGGGAAAGAAAAATTAGCAGAGCAAAAGGGAAAAACCTTGAGAAAGATTTAGAAAAAAAATAGAAAAAAGAAGTGAACCTGTGTTGATTTATGTTCAGTCTCCTTAGTTCTTTTTCTGTATGCAGATGGAATTTTCTGGCCAAAGTCTATTGGTATTGCTTTTGATCATTGAACCACTGAGAAGAACTGTCTTTCATAGTTGTTCATCACACGTTCTTGCTATTATTGTGAATAATATATTCTGGGTTCTGCTTGTTTTACTCAGTTATCAGTTCATGTAAATCTTTCCAGGCCTTTCTAAAATCAGCTTGTTCATCAATCATTCCCCAATTGGTGGGCATCCATTCATTTTCCAATTCTTTGCTACCACAAAAAAAAAGCTGTTATGAACATTTTTCCACATGTGGGTCCTTTTCCCTCCTTTATGATTTCATTGAGATACAGATCCAGTAATGGCACTGCTGGAACATCCGCATTTCAATATATGTCATAACCATCTCACTAAGATCCCAAAAACATTAGCACAGTGGAGTATTCATTTGGTATAGCTCTCTGCAAAAGTATTTCCATATACCCCATGGCTTTAGGATTTCACTGAGGCAGGCAGGCCCTCCAGAGATGCAAATTGCACCCCATCCTGTGTGTCTCTCTCTTTTTTCTCTCATGTGTAAATGTATACACATATATAAATATTCAATCCTAGGCAAATATTCAGTAGAATGATTTAATACTGCCAGAAATGTAATTTCTCATCTTCCTGCATCTTTTTTTTGCATCTTCTCTCTTCTTCTTCTTCTTCTTCTTCTTCTTCTTCTTCTTCTTCTTCTTCTTCTTCTTCTTCTTCTTCTTCTTCTTCTTCTTCTTCTTCTTCTTCTTCTTCTCCTTCTTCTCCTTCTTCTCCTCCTTCTTTTTCTCCTTCTCCTTCTTTTCCTCCTTCTTTTTCTCCTCCTTCTCCTCCTTCTCCTTCTTCTTCTTTGGCAATTGGGGTTAAGTGACTTGCCCAGAGTCACACAGCTGGGAAGTATTAAGTGGGTGAGATTAGATTTGAACTCAGGTCCTCCTGACTTCAGGGCTGGTGCTTTATCCACTGCGTCACCTAGCTGTCCCCTTCCTGCATCTTTTTAAGGAGTCTTAACTGACAGTTTTAGAAGTTGCCGAGACCAAAAATCCCCAAAACTCTCATACATGTTGATCGAATCAGTGTTATGCATTCCATCTATGTGACCCAATGTTTAGTTAGGGGCCCTCATATGACCCTGCAGCTTGGCTCCTAATCTGTCCTTGAAGTTTTTCCAGATTGGTAGGAACTGCCAGGTTGCCAGGAGTAGTCTTTGAGAACCCAAGGATTCTGATGGGGCACTGGACCAAGGCTTTTGTGGAGGTGTTATTTGTATTTCACATCCCAAATTTCTAATAATGATTGCATATGTTCCCACTGGATGCCAAACTTTGAACTCTAAGACACAAAGCTTACTTTGGAAGATCCTGTAAAACTTTTAGAGTTATTTGCAATAAAATCCCTCTCCAGAGAAATTACTCATGTACTCTATCCATAATCTAATGACTGTATCATAACATTTGCCAACCAAAGACCCCACTTAGCTCTTTCTCATTTTAATTGTCTTTCATTCATGTAAGACTAGAAGTCAAAGTCTCTTTTTCTGTTTATATTTGCTCTCACTAGTGCCTTTCATGAAGCTTTTCATTGCTCAAAGCATCATTAGCAACATGCTGTAATTTCCTGATATTTCCATGCATACTCCCATAGTCTTTATTCCCTTCCTCCTTCCCTCCCTGTCTCCCTCTCTCCCCTTTCATCCTTCTTCAGAATCTCACTCACTCTGCTATGGACCCATTTTACCTTGTCAATGTCCCACAAAAAATAGGTTGCACAGAACTAAACATAATACTATAGATGTAATTTGACCAGACCTCTCTCATTTTTGTCTTTGTGCACACTAAACTTCTCTTTACTCAGTGTACTTTTAAGTTTCCATGCTGACATCTCGTAAGGAGTCCACTTAAACTCCCAGATTTATTGGTTGTGCACCATCTCTGGTAATGTCTACTCTCTTCCTATAATTGACATTTTAATTCTCTGAGCTCCACTTAATACTTATCTGTATTCCATTATATCTTATTAGGTTGGACTAATTGTTCTCACCTTTCTCAATATTGAATGTTATTCAGTGCAATTTTATACTTGCCAGCTACAAATTTGGTATTCTGTATTCTCATTTGCACCACTGGTAAAAAACGTTTTTTTTCTTTTTCAAGAATTTGTTATTGTTGAGCATTTCAGTCATTTCTATTTTGACCCCATTTGGAGTTTTCTTGGGAAAGGCACCAGAGTGGTTTGCCATTTTCTTCTCCAGCTCATTTTATAGATGAGGAAACTGAGGCAAATAAGATCAAGTGACTTTCCCAAGGCCACACAGCTAGTAAGTGTCTGAAGCCACATCTGAACATCTGAAGATCATTTTCCTGACTCCCAGCCCAGCACTCTATCCATTGTGCCATCTAGTTACTCCATTTTTCGGAACAGAATGATATTAAAATAGCTAGCTGGTATGCTAGTTCAAGAATCGCCACTTCTCCCCAGTTTTCAAGATTGCAAAATAAGATATTTTTTGGAAATGGTCAATGAAGAAATATGTTTTGCTTAACTATATATATCTGCAACAGAAGTTTTATTATTTTTTTATTCCCAGTTGGTTGGGAAGTCAGATAAAAGGGAAAGAAGACAGATAATTGAAAATTAAGTATAATTTTCAAAAAGAGAAGATAGAAGCATGTGAAGAAATACAAGAAACAGAGGAAGAAAAACATGGTAGAGAACATTTGGATGAAGATCATTAAAGGGAAAAATAAAAGTGATACTGTCATGGATTTATACCACAGTTCACCTAGACAGAGGGAGGCAATAAATGAAGAACTCAGGTCACAAACCAAGAGCAGGGACATGTCCTCAAACTTTATCCCTGCCCAAAGCAGAAGAGGTGACACGCTCTTGACTTCCCTTAATGATAATTTTGTTCATTTGAAGAAATACAAAGCATTAAATGTAATTACTATTCTAGACTTGTTCCTGGTCACCAAATAGTTCTGGGTGCTGATTTGGAGATTAGTAATTAGGAGCTTAGTAATATTACTAAATGAAGCAGAAAGACAATTAGCAACCTGATTCTATGTTTTTCTTGAAATGCCAGTTTTTGAGGGAAAAAAGCTTAAATAGAAGAAAATTGTGAATATGGGACAGAGTACTGTTCAGGAAAGATGAAGTAATGATAAAAGACAAAAGAAATCTCTTTAATTCTTATCTTGTTTCTTTCACTTCTGCTAAGGAGAATGCTCTCTATACTAGGAAGAAAAAAAACCAAAAATAATTTACAAGGATTTGGAGCCCATGATTTCATGAGGAGCTGGTATCAAAGGATTTTGCTATCCTCAGTGAGGTCCAGTTACTAGTTCTCTGAACTAAAATAACCAAAAGATGCGGTTGCAGAGTCAGCATTGATTCTCTCTGAAAGATTTTGGAGAAAGGAAGTAATGCCATGGAATTAGAGATCAAATAAGCAAGCAAACAAGCATTTTTAAATCATCTATTGAACAAAGTTATTGACTTTGAAAACTGGGGCAAAGCTAGCCCTCTCAAACTAATATACTGGATGGTTGCTTTAATGGTCTATTCTTGAGAAATGGAATTATTATTATGTATACAGTTTTTATGTATACAACAATACATGAGTCAGTAAAGTAAAATTTCTGTGCATTTATAAAATGAAATTGGAATATTAAGTCTACATCCTTTACCTTCTGGGATACTGTAATTCCAAGCTTTCTATTTCTTTATAGTTATGACTACTTAATCAGATGTGATCTTAACTGTGATTTCTTGATATTTTTGACCTGGGAACTCTAAATTTTGGCTATAATGCTACTGGGAGTTTTCATTTGAGATTTCTTTCAGATGTAATCAGTAGATTACTTCTATTTTCACTTTCTTTCTGATTATATGAGAGTTGAGCAATTTTCTTTTGTGAATTTTTAAAAATATGATATCTAGGATCATTTTTCGTCATAGTGCTCATGTAATGAAATAGTTCTTAATTTTTTTTTATCCTCTGAACAATTTGGAACTATTCCCAAAAGGCTATATATAAAACTATGTATACCCTTTGAACCAACAATACCATTACTGTCTGTCTTTCAAAGAGATCAAAGAAAAGGGTCTATATGTACAAAAATATTTATAACAGCTCTTTTTGTTATATTAAAGAAATTGGAAAATGAAAGGATGCACCATAATCAGGGAATATCAAAACAAGTTCTGGCATGCAATTATGATTGAATAATATTGTGCTTAAGAAAGAAGATTGGCTCTAAAAAACCTGGGAAGACTTATATGAACTGATGCAAAGTGATGTGCAGGACCAGAACATTGTAAACAATAACAATCAATACTGTAACATGATCAACTATGAAAGACTTAGTTTAACTACTCTGATCAAGACAGTGATCCGAGACATTTCCAAAAGACTCATGATGAAAAGTGTTATCCACCTTCGGAGAGAAAACTGATGGACTCTAAGCATGATTGAAATATGGTTTTTTCCCCTTACTTTTTTATTTCCCTTGCTTTTAAAATTAAATGGAAATATGTTTTACATGACTTTACATGTATAATTAATATATTGCTTGTCTTTTCAATGGGTGAAGAAGGGATGACAAAAAGGGAGAGAATTTGGAACTAGAGATTTAAAAAAGATGAATTTTTAAAATAAATTAATTAAAATTTTTAAAAATTCCCTCCATCTTTTCTAGATCAATTTTTTTTGTATAAAAAATACTTTACAATTATAATCTATTTTCCAGTCTTTTGACTTTGTTTTTTAATACATCTTGCTGTCCCACAAAGTCATTAATTTCTATTTGGTCCATTCTAATTCCCAGGGCAAGGTTTTATACTTCTTACACCAAACTATTAATTTGTTTTTCAATTTTTTCCATATGTCTTATTTCTTTTCCATTTTTAATCTAGTATTACCATTTAATTGATTAAAAAAGAAGCAAAACATGTTTAACTCTTTAAAAAAATATCTTGCTTCATCTCCTCTAGAAATGTTAATTGAATTTATGCTCAAACTATCTTTGAAGCTTTGCTTTTTGATATTATGGAGTTTTTATCTTTTATGTTTGTGTCCTGAACATCTCTATAACCATAATAATTTTTTTAAATAGTAGGAGTTATTTTTGACTGCTCATTCTTCCTGACTTTTGATTTGATTTTATAACTAGAGTCTGCAAACTGCTGGAAAGAAGATCTGGACCAATTGCTACTTTTTTGCAGTTTTGAATTATTGATATATGTCTTATTCTAGCATCTTAGGGATAGTTCAGGCTGAGAAAATATAAATTTTCAGTGCTCCCAAAATGGTCTGATCCACTTGGTCCCCTAGCCTAAGTCCTATATGTTCTTGAAATTCTCCTCAGAATGCTTTCAGTCTGTGACCTGAATCCGAGTAATGGGTGACAAAGATACAGTTGGCACTGTGTCCATCATGGTGCTCCTATATGGGTCTGATACTTTCTCATACCCTGACTCACAGATTTTCCCTTGCATTAGAGTGCTCCACATAATATGTTCCTGGCCAGATCTTGTACCCAATATCCATTGGCCTGCTTGTTTCTCTCCCAAGACTGGCTAGAAAAATGACTCACTATAACTTCTTAGATTTCTCCATAAGAATTTGGTTTAGTGCTTTTTCTAGATTTGTGTAGAGGAGAATTTGGGCAGGGGAAAAAAAAACTTTCTGTGTTTTTCTGCTAATCCACCATCTTGATTTCCCTTTACACATATCTTCTTAATGTAATAATGCTATTCTACATTTTAATCTATTTTTTTTCTTTTTTTGCATATGCTAGTTCTATCTGAACTACATCTTCCCTTATATCAGTTTACCTATCAGACTGAATCTGCTTCTTTGTATCAAGATTTACAGATCACTTTATTAATCTTAATTATATATTTGTATTTAGACTATTGAAGTAATGGCTATTATTTTTAACTCTTTTATTGAATGATATTTCCTATATACCCCTATTGTTTTTAGTTGACTTCTGTCTTTTATTAAAAGGATAGTTGGTAAATCTAAAAGCCATTCTAGGACCTCATCTTATTAGCCAACAATTTACTTCTCAATCAGCAATAATTCTGTACAATACTCTAAATTTAGCTTTCTCATCCTGTTATTCCATTCTAGACTCAGCTCATCCCTCTGTAACACTTGTTCAGATACACATTTTGGTCTGCCCATCCAGATGCAAATGAGAGCATGGGGCCACATGTGGGACTCCATATTTTCCACAGTGCTTGCCAGAACCCTGACTATTGCTGGCTCCAATATGGAGTCAAGAATGAAAAGCAATCCACCAAATAATTAGTCTCAACTCTTGGCAAAGCACAGTTCTAAGAGCTGGGCAGAACATTGTGTAAGGGTCTTAAAACCTGAAAACATTTCCCCCTGCCCTCAAGGAACTTCATATTGGTCATATCAAATGGGGACTAAAATCACAGCAAATAGCCTTCTACAGTAACTTCTTTGGATGGTGGAATTTCTAGTTTTAAAATGCACTTGGCCATAGTTCAGTCATGTTAATAAATGATGTATGTTTTGTTGAAATCTTTTTCCTGCCCTCTCTACAACACCATACACTCCTTGTTTGGAGATGTAACTTTTGATGGATGAGTTTGTGCTGATTTCCTAGTACTGGAGAGACCACGGATTGTTGGCTTTCCTGGTTTCCCTTTTTTCCATTTCTTATTCCCTCTTCAGATGATCAGATGATTTGTACTCTAATTTCTCTAAGTGAGTCCACTCTTGAAAAAAATCTGTAGAACAGAGAACTGCCAGACCAGGCTCTTTTCACAGCAGCCCAATGTTTTTAGGTAGCTGTCTCAAAGATTTGTCAATTGTCATTTCACAAGAGATCTAGGATGGAAATTGCTGTGGAGAAAGGGTAAGGGCCTCCCTCTGAAATAATTTAGTGTGTCTACTGCAATCTGCAGTGTTGGAAATAGTTGAAATTAATTTTTTCTGTGGGCTACTAGCATAATTTTTTCTTTAAGAAAGTTTTTTGGCATTTCTATATTTATATATATCATTGTAATTTGTGAAATTTCTTGGTCAGTGACTACGAATGTCTCTGAGTAACATATGAGGAAATGTATGTGTTTGTTGTATGATAGTCATTTGTCTGTTTTATAAACAATATATAACAAAACTTTGAAAATTTGAGCTGGGGGCAGCTAGGTGGCTCAATGGATAGAGCACCAGCCCTGAAATCAGAAGGACCTGAGTTCAAATCTAAACTCAGACACTTAACACTTCCTATCTGTGTGACCCTGGGCAACTCACTTAACCTCAATTGCCTCAGCGAAAGAAAGAAAGAAAGAAAGAAAGAAAGAAAGAAAGAAAGAAAGAAAGAAAGAAAGAAAGAAAGAAAGAAAGAAAGAAAGAAAGAAAGAAAGAAAGAAAGAAAGAAAGAAAGAAAGAAAGAAAGAAAGAAAGAAAGAAAGAAAGAAAGAAAGAAAGAAACTAGGCATGGACCCACATTTAACACCACATACGAAGATAAGATCAAAATGGGTCCAAGATTTAGGCATAAAGAATGAGATCATAAATAAATTGGAGGAACATGGGATGGTTTACCTCTCAGACTTGTGGAGGAGGAAGGAATTTGTGTCCAAAGGAGAACTAGAGATCATTATTGATCACAAAATAGAAAATTTTGATTACATAAAATTAAAAAGGTTTTGCATAAACAAAACTAATGCAAATAAGATTAGAAGGGAAGTAATAAATTGGGAAAACATTTTTTACAGTTAAAGGTTCTGATAAAGGCCTCATCTCCAAAATATACAGAGAATTGACTTTAATTTATAAGAAATCAAGCCATTCTCCAATTGATAAATGGTCAAAGGCTATGAACAGACAATTTTCATATGATGAAATTAAAACTATTTCCACTCATATAAAAGAGTGTTACAAATCACTATTGATCAGAGAAATGCAAATTAAGACAACTCTGAGATACCTCTACACACCTGTCAGATTGGCTAAGATGACAGGAACTAATAATGACGAATGTTGGAGGGGCTGTGGGAAAACTGGGACACTGATGCATTGTTGGTGGAGTTGTGAAAGAATCCAACCATTCTGGAGAGCAATCCGGAATTATGCCCCAAAAGTTATCAAACTGTGCATATCCTTTGATCCAGCAGTACTACTACTGGGCTTATACCCCAAGGAAATACTAAAGAAGGGAAAGGGACCTGTATGTGCCAAAATGTTTGTGGCAGCCCTTTTTGTAGTGGCTAGAAACTGGAAGATGAATGGATGTCCATCAATTGGAGAATGGTTGGGTAAATTATGGTATATGAATGTTATGGAATATTATTGTTCTGTAAGAAATGACCAACAGGATGAATACAGAAAGGTTTGGAGAGACTTACATCAACTGATGCTGAGTGAAACGAGCAGAACTAGGAGATCATTATACATTTCAACAATAATACTGTATGAGGATGTATTCTGATGGAAGTGGATATCTTCAACATAGAGAAGAGCTAATCCAATTCCAATTGATCAATGATGGACAGAAAAGGAACACTGGGAAATGAGTGTAAACTGTGAGCATTTTTTTTGTTTTTCTTCCCAGATTATTTTTAGCTTCTTCCTTTGCAACAACAACAACAAAATTCAGTTCTGCACATATATATATTGTACCTAGGATATACTATAAGATATTTAATATGTATGGGAATGCCTGCCATCTAAGGGAGGGGGTGGAGGGAAGGAGGGGAAAAATTCAGAACAGAAGGTAGTACAAGGGATAATGTTGTAAAAAAAAAATTACCTATGCATATGTACTATCAAAAAAAAGTTATAATTATAAAATTAATAAAAAATAATATCACTCAAAAAAAAAAAAAAAAGAAAAAGAAAAAGAAAGAAATTTTGAGCTGCCAGAAAATAGATTAGATTTTCTTCCATCTTGTAAAGTAGTGAGATCTTCGTCATCAAAGGTATTGAAACAGATCCTGTAAGTCCATTTGTTGGGGAGCTCACTACCAAGAAAGTATAAGATAATCTATATGTGCTTCATGTAATAATAGGTGTAAATCAGAGACCTCAAACTCACTGTGGCTGCTCTCAAAACTTCCAAGTGCTCTTGAAGCAGATTAAAAGGTAACAGGGGAATAACTAGCAAAATAAATAAAAATACAAGTACTACAAAATATTCATATGTGGTTTTTTTAAAGTCAATATGGTGCCTGCAGAGATCCATTTCGATTTGAGTTTGATACCACTGGTCTTGAGTTCTGACAATCTTTCCAACTATGAGATTCTGTGATTTAATAAGCTGGTTTTTGTTTAGTAAAAGAAGAATCTTAGACTTGTTTTCTTTATTTTTAAAAAAAAAAAACAAAGAAGTGTGACAAAATGCATATCGTGTTACAAGAAGAAATGAGTATTCACCTCTCAGTTGAGAAAAAATGATTATTTCTCTCTCATATTAGTAACCAGTCATTTAAAATGGGGACATCCTAGGTTTTTTCCCCTGTCCTATTTCCATGTCCTGTCTTTCAAGGACAGGGATGATGGACGGTAGAGTTAATTTTTCCTTAACCTGGGTATTGCTACCCCACCCAACTTGTTTAGGCTTGGTAAAGGGATATACATCCTTCATCTAGATTGCCCAAGGCTGGGGGAATGTATAAGTATTGGCATAGTCTCTTAGGCCAAGAACAACATGATGTGACTCTCAGCCCCTCCTTGGAATGAGCTCCCTTCTCTTTGTAAAGTCCTCTTCTCATTAATTATTAACTAATCAGAGTTAGTTGTTACCTTCAGGAACACTCCTCTTCCAAAGGGCATTTAAGTCATGAGCCTACAGCCATAATTGTCTTTGGTATTCAGAAGTGTCACTGACCATTTATTAAAAATGCTGCCATTAAAATTGGAAACTAGTATGGCAGAAACTAGGCATTGACCTGCTCCTAACACCATATACCAAGATAAGGTCAAAATGGATTCATGATTTAGACATAAAGAGTGATACTGTAAACAAATTAGGAGAACATAGGATAGTTTACCTCTCAGATGTGTGGAGAAGGAAGGAATTTGTGACCAAAGAAGAACTAGAGATCATTATTGATCACAAAATAGATAATTTTGATTATATTAAGTTTGTACAAACAAAACCAATTGCAGACAAGAGTAGAAGGGAAGCAAGAAATTGGAAAAACATTTTTATATCCCAAAGATTCTGATAAAGGCCTCATTTCTAAAATATATAGATAATTGACTCAATTAATAATAGTTAAAAACCATTTTCCAATTGAAAAATGGTCAAAGGATATGAACAGACAGTTTTTAGATAAAGAAATTGAAATCATTTCTAGTCTTGTGAAAAGGTATTGATCAGAGAAATGCAAATTAAGACAACTTTGAGATATCACTATATACCTCTCAGATTGGCTAAAATGACAGTAAAAGATAATGACAAATGTTGAAAGGGATGTGGGAAAACTGGGACACTGATACAATGTTGGTGGAATTGTGAACTGATCCAACCATTCTGCAGAGTGATTTGGAACTATGCTCAAAAAGTTATCAAACTGTGCATACCTTTTGACCCAGCAGGTGAGTCTTAAAGAAGGGAAAGGGACCCACATGTGC
This sequence comes from Sminthopsis crassicaudata, assembly GCF_048593235.1. Taxonomy (NCBI): domain Eukaryota; kingdom Metazoa; phylum Chordata; class Mammalia; order Dasyuromorphia; family Dasyuridae; genus Sminthopsis; species Sminthopsis crassicaudata. Next base: position 184,387,427 of record NC_133617.1, on the reverse strand, counting down.
AAAAATGTAGTGGCCAGAAACTGGAAACTGAGTGGATGCCCATCAATTGGAGAATGGCTGAATAGGTTATGGTATATGAATGCTATGGAATATTATTGTTCTATAAGGAACGATCAACAGGATGATTTCAGAGAGGCCTGGAGAGACTTACATGAACTGATGCTAAATGAAATAAGCAGAACCAGGGATAATTGTACATAGCAACAACAAGATTATGTGATGATCGATTCTGATGGATAGAGCTCTTCTCAATACTGAGATGATTCAGGCCAGTTTCAATGGTTTTGTGATGATGAGGGCTATCTGCAACCAAAGAGAGAGGACTGTGAGACCTAAGGATGGATTATAACATAGCATTTCACTCTTTTTGTTGTGGTTTGCTTGAATTTTATTTTCTTTCTCATTTTTTATCTGATTTTTCTCATGCAGTAAGATAATTGTATAAATATTTATGCCTATTTGGGATTTAACATATATTTTTGCCATGTTTAACATATATTGGATTAAATGCCATCTAAGGAAGGGTATGGGGAAAAGGGGTAAAAATTGAACACAAGGTTTTTCAAGGGTCAATGTTGAAAACATTATTCTAGTATATGTTTTTAAAATAAAAACTTCAATAATAAATGCTGCCATTATTAATAAAATGATTAATTACCCAGAAATTACATCTCTTGAACTTTTTAAATGTCACACGTGTATTTGTTGTTTCCCCTCAGTTGAGCCTAAGCTTAATAACGATAAGAACTTCATTTTCCATGCATCCCAAGCACAACACAGTGTCTGGCATATAATAGGAATTCAATAAATTTTTGTCAAATTTAATTTAATTATAACTTTCATGCCATCCAGAGCCCAGATACACTCTTTCCTCGTGGTTTTCACCTAGAAAACAACACATATGTTATAAATAAATACAGTTTTTAAAAATTTGGAGATATGATTTCATTGGTATAGAGAGCTCCCTGTTGATCAATATAGATAAGGCCCTTCTTATAAGCTGAAGTACAATGATAAGTTAAAGGTATTGCCCAGGGTCACATGGCCCAGTATTTGTCACTTTCACTTGTCCATGATGACTTTTAAATTTAAAAAAAAAACATATATTGGAAGCTCTAGATCCAGGAGGCAGAACCAGGTACTGGTTCTGGTTGAGACAGCCCTCCTTTAGGAGGAGGCATTTGAATCAAGGGAAGCTAAGGATTCTAGGAGGCTAAGGTTAGGAGGAAGTGTATTCCATGTATGGCCACAGCCTGGACAAGTGAACACAGATGGCATGAAATGTCATGGTTGAGGAACAGTCAGTTAGTCCATATGGCTTTACCATGAAGGACATGAAGTGGACTAATTGCGAAATCTGGAGAGAGAAATACCTAAAAAAAAGGAAGTTTGTATTTCATTCTAAAAGAAAGGAAGAAAACAAGCACTTTGTTAAATGCCCACTACAAGCCCAGCACTGTGCTGACCTTCTCCCTATAAAAGCTATTCAAGCCCTGGATCTTTTTTAGGGTAGGGAAATATTTGTTTTGCAGCTACAGACTTTCCTCTTGACATTTCAATGTTTTGGATCCTCCAGATTTAAAGCTTTTGCTGAAATCTCACCAAAGCAAGTCCTTTTATATAGAGTGGATTTCTGGCATTAGGGGAAAATATTGATGCCCTTGTGATAGAATACCCAGAATAATGATTGGTGAATTTACAGTGGAAGAGGTGGTTGTTTGTCCTTTGTTTTCAAAAAGGACCAATAACATCATGATGTTGGGGTAAAATAGAGGATGATGGAGTGATGTCTTGATTTATGTATGAATTGGATTTAAGTGAGACAAAGGTGCACAACATCATCAGCCTCACTGTTCTTTCCAGAGGTATTGAAATTCATTGGTAAGACAAAAGCCAGCATGGCTGGCAATGTCCATGACGCATGGATGGCCTGGCACCTTTGATGTTGTGACCAAGCTCTAAACACCCCACAGCATCTGGTTCAGCTGCTCTCATGGCCATTGGAACAAAGTATTCTCATCTACCTTCGCCAGGGGGTTTGAGACCTGTCAGGTACCTTCAACCTGGTTTAGCCCATCTGCTGGACTGGTTTTACCAGGATGTGGCTGCTGCACATGCTTCAGCTTCTTAGAGCCACAGGTAAGAATTGAGTGAAAGGTGGACACCAAATGGGGGTGACTAGTCTTGAAAAGGGCTTGGCAGGCCCTCCCATCAGAGGTGCTTCTTCTCCCTGAACACCCCATATACTTCTGGGGTAAAGGACTGATGCTGGCCATTTATTTGTACAAGACACTCCTTTCTGTTTGGCTCTCCAGAGAGACCTGATTTTAGCTCGGAAGTTACTTGGTAAATTTAGAAATGGAGCAAAGGGAGTGGGAAGTTCTTAAGAGATATTGCCTTCACATCTCACATAAGGCAAGAGTCAGAAAACTTTCTTCTTTATTCAGGGACACGATAAAACTAATTCTTAGTGCTTTCCTGACTTTTTTCCAGTCCTGATGGATCTTTACCATCTTCATATGACCTTTTCAAGAGTAGGAATTTTTCTGTCTTTGTATTCAAAGGGTCTAGCAAGGAGTCTGCTGTACTGAAGGTACTTAATAAATGCTTGCTAATCATCTTTAATTCATGATTATCACAAAGGGGAAAGGACAAGGAAGGGAATGAAAAGAAGAAGCAATTATTAAACACCTACTATGTAACAGGCACTGTGTTAAATCTTTTATAATAATTATCTCATTTGATCCTCACGACATCCCTGGGAGTTATGTCCCATTTCACAATTGAGAAAACTGAGGCAGACAAAGGTTATGTTTTACCCAGATTCACACAGCTAGTAAGTAATAAGTGTCTAAGGCTGCATTTGAATTCTTGATTCCAGGTCCAACACTCTATCCACCATACTACCTAGGTGTCTAATGAATCAGATTACAGTTTATCTTATATTAAAAATAATTGGTGGTTTCTTAAGAAAATTTTGGGTGATACTAAAAAAAATCACATGGCACAGGGGACACAGCATAGATGTGGAGTCAGTAGGCATGGGGTTCAAATCCTACCTCAGACACTAACTATGTAACCCAATTAGTTAAATATCTCTGTGCCCCAGCTTTCTCATTTGTAAAATGAGGGGATTGGACTTGATGATCTCCAAGATCTCTTCCAACTCTAAATCTATGACCCATTTATCCTAGTCATATATGTATACATATCTAGATAGATAGATGTATATATATATTTATCATATCCATATAAACATATATGATTATTCTTCAGAGTTTATAACTTTGTAAGGTTTGTAAAGTACTCTAAAATGTCCCAAAACTCTTATGCAGTTTTATGATTTGGTTCTTTTTTTAAAGAGCTCAAAACTACACAAAGACTTTTGGGACACCATGGATGGATAGATAGATAAGTAGATATATAAATAGGTAGATAGAAATAATCTATGTATAATTTTATTATAATAACATATTATAATTATGCATATTTAAAATCTCATCTGATCTGAGTCTCAAAACAACTCTTTGAGGTAGATATTATTATCAATATTTATGTATTATTATCTGTTTTGCAAATTAGCAGACTGAAAGTGAAATAAATTAAATGATTTATCCAACTTTTCATAGCTTGTAAATAAATGTCTAAGGCATGATCTGAATTCAGACCTTCTTGTTTCCATGTCATATACTTTATTCACTACAGTGAACCATTTACAACAAATCATCTTGAGGATGTATTCCATCTTCATCTGGTTGGTCTCATTTCACTGATGTTAATTCTTACTAGCTTCATTTTAGGGGGTGATTTTTTTTGCTGACCTTATCTTCAAAATCTGAGTACGTGCTTTGTTTGGATTCTGCAGTTTCTTAGGCACTGACCCCAGTGAACAAGTTCATTCCCAGAGCCCTTCCAACCATGCGCTATGATTTCTTACCAGTATTCCCCACTATCTCCATATCATGCCTTCTGCAGCTCCAGCTCCTACCAAAACTCAAGTTTTGTGATTGTGGGCTCTTATAATTCTTCCTGCTCTCAGGCCTGCAACAGTACTTAATGGCCATCTCTGTGTGATCCCACTATGCCTTCTCTTTCCTTTCCCCACCATACACCCTCTTTCTAACTCTGATTTTGAGAAGTATAATCTAGTCATTGTTAGCATTCTTGGAGAGAATATGCCAGATTCTTGCCCCATCTTTCTGATTTCCTGATTTTTCATGCAAAATATTCCTACCTAATCATTATTTCTTTTTTGCTCTCTATGAGATCCTTGAGGATATGGGCAGCTTTGTTGGCTTGTGTTTGTATTCCCATAATGCTTAGCATTATAGTCTGGGCATAGTAAGCACTCAATAAATGTGTTTACATTCATTCATTCATTCATTCACCTGCTTTCCATATAGATGAAGCCGTCGCTTGCATAAATGAACAAATACATATATCAATATTTCAAGATCAAGACATTTTATTAGAGAAGGTATTTCTTATTACCGCACTGATCACAACCCCCAACAGTTTTTATGCCTTTATATGGTAAAAAAAAAAAAAAAGTCATCACTTGGTTGCCAGCCTTCTGGTGATAGGGGCAGATGCATACTTCTTGATGAAATTTAATACCAATGATCTAGCCTGATTGCTTGAGAAGAGGGAGAGTTTTCTCTGGCATTAGACTAAATGAGTTTGCTAAGGTCCTTATTGGGGAAAAACTGGTGCTGAACTCTGATTGAATGAAAAGAATCAGAGGCCGAATTTGAATACCTTGTAGGTTATCACTGACAGCCTGCATTGTTTAAATAATTAGATTCTGGGCACATTCTGGAAAAGGGCAGCAGTAATTATCTGCACAGATGGCAATGGTATCCACAAAGACAAGTTTTTCTCACAGACCATTATGGAACAGACCTGCTTGTGATGAATTCAACAGAAGTTTGAAGGATGGGATTATGTTTATATGTTCATCAGTTGCCTGTGGTTGAGAGAAGTATAAAGTTGTCTTTCCATATAAATTAAGACATAAACATGGGCGTTAGTTGGCTCTTTGGATAGCATGCGGGATCTGAAGTCAGGAAGATTCATCTTTTTGAGTTAAAAATCTGATCTCAGATACTTAGTAGCTGTGTGACCCTGGGCAAGTCATTTAAACCTGTTTGCCTCTGTTTCCTTATCTGCAAAAATGAGTTGGAGAAGGAATTGGCAAAGCACTCCAGTATCCTTACCAAGAAAACCTAGAATGTGATTACAAAGAGATGGAGATGAGTGAAAAATGATTGAACAGCAACAAAAGAAACCAAAGTTTCCATTTCTTCCATTTTATATCTTTTTTTCCTCATGGTCAGACTTAATTTCAAATCCTGACCTAATGTTTTACTAGTGATGTCATTCTAAAGAAATCACTACTAAGACTCAGTTTCCTCATCTTAAAATGGGACTATCAAGAACACTTTCCTCACAGGGTGCTTGGTAGGATCAAATGAGATAATGTATTAAAGCACTTTGCAAACCTTGAAGGACTATATAAACTTCAGCTGTTATTATTGATGTTTCTTATTTTATCCTGTTACTCTATATTAGGAAAAGGATTTCTCGAAGGACAGCCCTGTCATACTTTCCTTTGCCTCCCTGTCCTCGATTCCTGGTTTTGCTTCACCATTACTGATCCTGGCATTCCTTTAATACATTTATTTTCCAGTCATGGGCCACAGTTGCTGCCAGTCAGACTAAGAGTGGGTAATGTACACCATGGATACAGAGGACAACATGTCTATAAAATCCTTCTCAGATTTCAGTCTCTCTGCTTTCCAAGGAATGATGCCTTTCCCAGAAACTCAGGAGCAGATGTGCTGTTTGGAAATACTGAAAAGTGATAGTCTAACTGAGATAGAGGAGGCAGTGATGGGAACTTTGGATTTCTCATTATTCAAACCCTTTTTACCCCAGGTGAACCTTCAGGTTGCTGCCACAGGGCTTCAACACTCCATAAACTTGTTTGGGTTTTCCAAAAATCTCTGCCCTTAGGTGTTCTTCCTTCCATCAAATATATATTTTTAAAAATACCACAAATTTCCTGTGAATGGCTTCTGGAGTTGTCGGTCCAGGGATGGAAATATCCTTAGTAGAATTTTCAGAAACACTAGGTGCGCTTCAAGAAAAAAAAAAAAAGTGAAGTTGTCTACGGGTATCACCAGTCTGTTTGACATTTGAGCTAGAAGGAGTTAGCATGGAGTGCTTGCTGAGGGCTTTGCCAGCTCTGAGAGTGCCATCTTGCTGCTAACTTTGAATCCTAGAGAAGGTGACAGAGATTTTCTGACCAAGATCCTTCTTTCCATTTTTGGTTCCTGGAAAAATTGGTTAGGGAGAATTAGGTTACAGGATGATAAGACTAGGAGATCAAGCTGGAAATAATCTAGGACACCTAATACTGTGGAAAAACTAGAGTTTTGAGGAAGCAGATCATCAAGTGGAATGAGCTCTGGGTCTGAAGTCAAAGGATCCTCAGTCCAAATCCTGCTTTTGCTACTTGTTGCAAGGCTAACCACTAAGCTTTTTCTATTAGATCATGAGCTCGTTGAGAACAGGGAATGAGATTTTTATTTTTACTTCTATTTGTATCCTTAGTACTTAGAACATTGCCTGGCCCAGAATAATTGATTGTTAACTTCTAACTCTAGATCCCATAGTAATTCAGGACTATGTAAATTGTTTACAGGATGCTTTCTTCCAAATAGAACCATGGAAATATGATTATCCCCATTTTAGAGGTGAAATTGAGGTACAGAAAACTCAAGGGATTTCATCATGTCCTGAATCAGGGTATCTTAATTACAAGCCAGTAGCTTTTCTATTCTAAATCACTCCCTAAATCTTTACCGAATGAATATTAAATGAATCAAAAGTCCAATGGAAATTGCCTCTCTGGCTTCAGGGAAATGACTTCATCTGTCTCTGTTTTCCTGATTGCTGAATAACTTGCAAGTTGACAAGTATGGTACTTCTTACCCTAATAATAATTGACATTTATGTGGCACTTTTCTGCTTTATGTTACCTTATTTATTTTTTATAACCAAGGTAGGAGGGATGGGAGAAGAAAAGAAAGGGGTTAGGATCAGTGCAGATAAAGGGACTGTAAAATTCATCATATATATACATATATATACATATATATACATATATATATATACACAAACACTACACATAACATATATATTAATATACATATGTGTATATTCATATACATATATGTATGCTTATATAGCATATACATATATTACATAAATATAATGAAAATATCCACCTTTAAAATAAGTGGGAAAACTCAGCTCAGATTATATGACTCGATCCAAATCACATAACTAGTGATTAGTAGCACCAGAATTTGAATCCAAGTCCCCTGATCCCAAGTCAGTATTTTTTCCACTATTATAGGTACGATATATGAGTGCCTGAAAAGTGGCTGAAGACAGGGGGGAAAATCATAAAAGGGAGATTTACACATGTTTTTCCTCTTGTAAAATCAAAACTAGCAGCCAAAGTGACAGAGAAACTCCCAGGAATTGGCTTGTGACTCTGCTTGAAGCTTCTTAATGTTTTCATATGAAAGACATTAATGGAAGTTCAGGAAATGAAATGAAAATTTAATGGAAAGTAATAGAAATACAAGAAATGGGGTAATGAGGAAGAGACTGGGGAACACTGTCTTTACACTTTGGGAGCAGGGCTTGGCCCTTGACTGGATAGCTGGGAATGCCATTGCTTACCCTGACTCTGCACAAAGCCTTATGAGCCTCACTCACAGAATGCAAGGAAAAGGATCTGCCTGTTTTATGATTTCAGGAAGGAAAATGTGCCCAGTCTCTTTCCTCTGTTTCTCTCCTCCAAAAGTTTCCCGGCCAATCAGGAGTCACATCCCCACGGGGTTTTCTTTTAGAAGCCTGCCAAGCCCATTGTAGGCTGGGGCTAAATCCATAAATAAAGCATTGAGAAGTCCAAGGAATTCCTGGATCCTTAAAGAACCTCAAAGCACCTCAAAAGACTGGCCACCCTTTCTCTGTCTCTTTCTGCCCTGAGCTCCAGCACAGCCCCTGCTAATGCATCTCTACTTTGTCCATTCCACCATAACCCTATTTTCCTTTCACTTCTCTCATTCCAGAAACACTTGCACCTTCCAAAAATGAGTGATTTAACAGGAATTGTAGTACGAAAGGGAATGTGTGTTTCTAACTCCTCAGACCTCGGTATCCATAAGGAGGAATTCTATTTTCCCTCAGACCACAGTCAGAGATTAGCAGCTGGAAATCACTTTGACAGTGCCCGTTGCTTGGATGCATACCACAGGGAATTTTAATTCCAGCCTGTGAAATTGTAATTGCTTCTCAAGACGAAGAGAGGCATCATGGGTAATGGCCACAGCCAGAGTCAATGTCAGAGTTGCCAGTTACTGCCACATCAGATGTTACTTGCTGTTTTTCAAAAATCATTCCAGCTTTCCATATGGGCGACTGAACTGGGGAGTGAAACTAAATTAATAGAAGCTGTCAGCTGTTCAGAACTGTGCAGACAGCAGTGTGCCAGGTGAGTGAACTCTCTCTTGCTTCTATCTCTTCTCTCTCTCTTTTTTTCTTGCTCTCATTCCCCTTCCCCCTTAAGATAAAGAGTTTCACAGACATGAGTTGACTTCTTCCCCCAGAATGTGAATAGCTGAACATTGTCATCATTAGGCAAGAAATGATCCGGACCACAGCATGATCAGATTAAACCTGCCAATTTCTTATTTTAAAACTGGCAGTCAAAAAAGAGTAATTAAAATAATGAAGATAGTGAGCCAGAGTGATGCTCAGAACGGACTGGAAATATATCTATCGGAGTTGTGCTGTCTCAGAAATTACTTCCCATCCATTTGAGAGAAAAAAATTTAGAGTGACTATGTCCGATTAGAAGACATTCGTAGATGCTGGATGATTATCTGGTCATAGAAGAAACTCTGATATTTGTCTTCCCGTAAAAGAAAAGAAAGAGAAGGGCTAAATAAAAATAAGAAATTACTAAATAGCTCTCAGATGTCATGGGTAATTGGTGACATTTTCTACCAAGAGTTTCTTTATCAATTTATTTTATTTTTTGGAAGGAATAGGATAAGTTGGGAAAGACAGGCCCTGTTGTGTTTGATTTGTTTTAGGGGATTACAAAGAAATTCAAACTGAAATTATCCTTGTACTGCCTGATGATTTTCAGGGTAGAACTCCCAGTTTAGAAGCTGCTGCTGCCAGTTATATTATCATAACTGCCCAAAGCAAAGAATCTTCTCTCCTCTTGTTTGACTGGCTTTATTCTTTTTTTTTTATATAATTAGGGGGGCGGGAGAAGAAAGGAGAGAGCCTGATGTGGGGAAGGAGGGAGAGAGGAAGAGGAGTTGTTTTTAGACATTTTTTTGCAGAGCCAGTTTGTCCCAGGAAAAATAACAGCGTGTTTTTATCAACACCCCACTTTTGTTTAATTTTTTATTGCTTTTATATTTAAACAACTAGACCAAAGGATTCAGAGTCGGTTTGTATTCAAACATCTTGCTGAACTGACTACACTTGTGTCCTATGATTTCTCTGGGGAATAATTTGGGATGGGTTGTTCTTGCTATAACCTCCTGTTTTCAGAGCTCATAACACTGAAGAAAATGTCCTCTGGGATGAAATTCTGCACACTCCATCTCTTTCCAAGAGTACTTTTTAAAAAATGAACAAAATCCCTCTACTAATTTTCGAATTAAACAAAAAGGAAATGCGATTTTCCTTTTCTTTTTAAAAAATTCATCACATAAAGATGATTCTGTAAAAACGAAATAGCTTGTGTGTGTCACTTCCACTGTGAGAAGTCTCACTGGCCCACTTTGGAGTAAATGATTAAAATGAGCAATGGAACTTTTGAAAAATCACTGAGGGGTTTCACAAACTATGGGAGTTTTGTTAGTTTCTTTACTGTGCAGAACCACACTGTAGGGGGGTGTGGGTGGCTTTAATAATTATTAGATTTTTCGTGTTGTACCAAATGTTTTTGTAGTTGCTGTGTTTCTCAATAAGGAAAGAACAAATGTGAATGTTTTCCCTCTTCCAAATTGGACTTCAGGAAATGAGAGACAAAAAAGCTCATAGCAATGGAAAATAAAAGGCACAAATGTTTTTTTATGCAATGTAAATGCTATGGCCACAGAGATGGAAGAGTTCTCATAGATTATCTAGTTTCTCAGAGACATTGCTGCAGTAAAAAGGGAACTAGTTTTAGAACCAAGGAAATTTCAATTTTAATCTCACCACTGACATACATTGACTGGATAAATCACTTGAGTTCTCTGCTCTAAGCATCTCTAAGATTATACATTGGCCACCCCGAAGGGGTAGAAAGATGTAAATCTTCGTTGTAGTGGGAGTTTCCTCACTTGGGAGTCCCCATATCAATAACATCGCATAATCAATCCCTATGTTTATTCCTTAATTTATTTAGGATTTAACAACCAATGAAACACAGGTAGAATAAAATCTATTTAACCACCAGGATAAATGCTCAGGTTGTAAAGGCTCTGTATTAGAGGAGTCTCCTGGGCAGGAATTCCCTACCAACCATTTGTGGTTGTTAGGGAAAATGATGGGTGAGAGGTGGGAGGAACATGTTGGTTCTGCTAAGGACTGCATCAGAAGAATTGAGAGTCCTATAGGTACAGATGAAATGAACTGGATAAAATTAGTTGCCCCTTCCCCTTAAGTATACCCTAAATAGGGGCAACTAAATGTAGTGAATAGAGCACTGCCCCTTGGGTCAGGAAGTTCTGAGTTCTAATATGACTTCAGACAGTTGTTAGCCATGAGGTCATTAGCCATAAGTTAATGGATCACTTAATCTTGATTGTTTCCTAATAAACAAACAAGCAAAGTATGCTCTGACTGCTCACTTAATGGTTGTGCTTATAAGATGAAGGATGCTAAAGACAAGATAAGAACACACTATGTCCAAACACCTGCGGGGTGGATGTGGGTCACTCTTACTTCTTTCTAGAAGTAAGTGCAGTTTCCAGTTGTTCATAGAATTTCAGTTTTCTCCTGTATAAAACATAAACTGAAGGAGATGGACAGGTTTTTGTATTTGGTTTTTTTTTTTTTTCCTAAGATGCTATGAATCTAAACTTTCTTACAAATTTTTATTTGGCTATGACTCTGGTTACCACTCCAGCCCAGGTCTGGACTTCAAATTCAATCCCAAATTTGGAGTAAAATGGGGTAATCCTGTGATGAGAATCATAATATGGCTCTAGGCTTAGACTCATCAAACCATCAAACTTCCACATAAACTCTAAATCTGGAAGTATGAGGAAGAGGTGGATAAATTTTGATGCAGGGATCAGATTTTTCTAAACTAGGGATTAAATCAGGTATCCCTATTCCTAGTCTATCCTGAATAAACTTTAGGATGATGGGGATATCTCAACCTCACTGGGCCTCATTGACTTCAATCACAAAAGAAGGGAATTGCATTAGAATAAATAACTAAAGAATTTCAGATTTGGAATATACATTAGAGGCCATCAAATTCTGGAAAAGAATCCCCATTAAAGCATATTTGATGAGTGGTCAAGTGGCTTAATTTAAAGCTTTCACCTAGAGTCAGCACATCACATCTCAAGTTGATTCATTTCATTTTGGAATAGATCTTTACTAACATCAAGCCTAAATAAGTTTTTTTCCGCCAACTTCTACCAGTGGATCCTCATTTGATTTTCTAAGGAAAACATGACAAGTCTAGTTCTTTCCTCCCATGACAGATATTCAAATACTTGAATACCTCTATGAGTCTTCTCTTCTCCAAATGAAAAATCCCTTTCCTATTTATTCAACTGACTTTTGACATGAACTTGAGAGCCTTTATCATTCCAGATGTTCTACAGGGACCTACTTTAGTTTATGAATGTCCTTCCTAATGAGATGCAATCCCTGGAATCAAACACAATAACCCTGATATGGTCTTGCCAGAACAAAATGCAGGAAAACAATCACTTGGCATTGCTAAAGTTCTGAAAATATAAAGAAAAGCAAAAAAGAAAGTCCCTGCTCTCAAGGAACTCACAGCCTAATGAAGGAGAAAATATGGAAATAACTACGTACAAAGAACTATGTATATCTCTGTGTTTATCTGTATATATGTAGATATAGATATATTTATATTTATATATCTATATTTATCTATACCTATCTATCTACTATTTATATGATAAATTGAAGATAGTTTCAGAGTGAAGACACTAAGATTAAGAAGGTAAGGGAAAGTTTCTTATGAAAAGGAAAAAGTCAGAGAAAGTGTGTGGAGCCAAGAAATGAGACTTGGACTTCATTTCAAGCCTAATCAATGACTTATAAGAATGCAGAGACAAGAGTTGGAATGTTAAGTACAGGAAATAGTTAATGGACCAAAAAGTATGTGCAGAAAAAGGAGTAGTAAGAAATAAGACTGGAAAAGTACCTTGGGCCTAGATTGTGAAAGGCTTTAATTGCAGGGGAATGAAATGATCAAATTATGCATTGGCGAAATTGTTTTGGTAACTGTGAAGGAAGAATTGCAGAGAAGAGACTGGAGGCTGAGAAACCATTTAGAAGGCTGTTACAATAGTTTATGTGAAACTTATGAAACTTTGAATTAGGAACATCACTACTGAAATTCCTTCATTCAAGGCTTAGCGTAGGTATTCCCTTTGTTTAGGAATTCTCTCTTGTTTCAAGTCCATTGATAAATATTCATGCTTCTCTTCTCTCTTTGTAAGAATTTGATTCATTTTATTTTGTTTTATGGTCATTAGATCACACACTACTAGACGGAAAGCTCCCGAGAGGTAGAGAATGTATTGTTTTTTTCTCCTTTGTTAAATCCTGTGTCTACTACAAAGTAGATGCTTAATAAATGGGATGTGAATTAATATTATCAAGAGAATAGAACTATATAAAACAACAGAAGTTGGGGTCATTGGAAGCCTAATATCACAATTATTTTTGTCAAAATTGTATTTTTACATGTAACTGATCCATGGAGGCCCAATCAATAGAATGCCTTCTGGCAACTGACATGAGAATTAGTCTACTATCTGGAGGAACAAGGTGACAGTGAATGGACCAGAGCATGAACTGGCTTTCTGTGACCATGTACTTTTTTCTTACTGAATGTTGAAGAAATACGTTGTAGAATTTGGCTTCTGAGTCAGAAGTGGGGGTGCATATATAGTCTAAAAATTCAGTCTTTTCTTCTTGCTGCCCACAAGATATAAGGATGACACTGACCTCCAGGAACGGAAAGAGAGAAGAAGAGAAAAGAGAAGAGGGTCTTTCCCCTGACCTATAGGGTCTGGTCCTAAGTCTTCAATTCAATCCAATACATATTTATTAAGCACCTACTAAGTACCAGGCACTGCTAAGTGCTAGAAATACAAAGAAAGAGGCCCAGACAATTCCTGCCCTCAGGAGTTTAGCTTCTAATGGAAAAGGCCACATGGAAATATTTACAAAGCAAACATGTGCAGGATAAATGGGAAATAAGAAAAAAGAGCAAAAGTCTTACAATTCAGAAGAGATAAAGAAGGTTTGCTGTAGAAAGTGGGATTATAGTTGGGATTTAAAGGAAGCCTTCCAGACTTAGGGGGCAGAAAAACTGGTGGGCAAGCCTGAGTTAGAGCTACCTCTTGTTTGTTTCTTCTTTCTTTGGGTCCAGAACTCCGTGAGATCTTGAAAGGTCAGTAGAACTCAGTAGAGTCCAGCAACTAAGAGCAGAAAGGAGCCAGTCCTGAAGAATGACTACTCCAATAGTGAATCTACCTAGCAATGGAGAAGTAAAAAATCAACTCATTTCCAGCAGGGTTGCACCTAGAAGTGAATTTTTTGGTGAAAATATTAGTAGCAGTTGGTTTAAATTGGAGTCCTCCTCCCTAGGGACCAAGGTGGTAAAAGAGAAAGTGTGTGCTGGTTTGAGGGAATGTTTTTGTACTTTGGTCCTTGCTGTATCTTTTCAATAAATATCCCTTTGTAAAAGCTAATTGGTGTTAATTAGTATATGGCAAGTGGGACAGTAATCACTGACAACTGATATTGGGGGTGTGAGAAACAATAAACAGTTATGTTCCCACAGAGAGGAAAAACTGGAAGTCTGGAACCAGAAGTAGTCCAGAGGAAGGAAGGAGAGGAGCTCCTGAAACCAATGGAAACGAAATAAAACTGGACAGAAGTAGTTGTAGAACTACATGAGAAGAGTTGGATGAATTGATGCAAAGTGAGCTGAGTCAAGAAAATGTACACAAGTATGTAAATGTTAAAAAAAAAAAAAAAAAAAAAAAAAAAAGGTAAATAGAATTCAAAAAAGCACCTAACTAAAACGATGGGTGATAATACGTTTTGGCCTCAGATAAAAATTGAGAAAGCATACCAACTTTCCTTCCTTTTAGAGTTGAGAGGCTATGAGTAGGTTGTCTAACATATCAGGATTGTTGGTTCATATGTTGGTTATTTTCGCTGAACTGATATTTTTCTCTACTTATCTTTGCCACAAGAGAATTTTTTTTAATGTTTGGAATAGCTACTGTGGGGCAGTATTCATCATAGTTTAAAAAAAAAAATGAGGGCTCATTTGAGGATATATAACATAATATTAATATAACATAATGTAACATAACATAGTGTAATGTAATGTAACGTAACATAATGAATTATTTTTTAATGATAGCTTTTTATTATTCAAAATCCTTGCAAAATCAAGCAAAACCTTTGATTCATATTTTTCTCCCTAGACAGCAAGTAATCTAATATAGATTAAACATGTGCAAATCTTTTAAACATATTTCCAAATTTATCATGCTGTAAGAGAAAAATTAGATCAAAAAGAAAAAATATGAGAGAAAAAACAAGCAAGCAAACAATGACAACAACAAAAAAGGTGAAAATACTATGTTGTGATCCACATTCAGTCCCCAGAATCCTCTCTGCCTGCAGATGGCTCTCTCCATCACAAGTCTATTGAACAGGCCTGAGTCATCTCATTGTTGAGAAGAGTCGTGATCCTAAGAATTGATCATCATATAATATTGTTCTTGCCATGTATGATGATCTCCTGGTTCTGCTCATTTCACTCAGCATCAGTTCACGTAGGCCTTTCTGAAATCATCCTGCTGGTCGTTTCTCATAAAACGATAATATTCCGTAACGTTCATATACCATAACTTATTCAGCCATTCTCCAGTTGATGGGCATCCACTCAGTTTCCAGTTTCTGGCCACTACAAAGAGAGCTGCCACAAACATTTTTGCCCACATAACATAAATTCTTATCAACTAGATTGGCTCATGAGTAAGAGGAGATAAAATGGATCCAAAAGGTGTAGAAGTGGGAATACATTCCAGGCATGGAAGGAGACAGGAAACATAGGATTGTATGGGAAGAACAAAAGCAAGAACAATTTGGCTGGACCTTAGGGTTGAAGAATGGGATTATTGTTTAATAGGATTAGAAAAGAATTTTGGAGGCATGGGGCATACCAAAGTTTTTTAAACTGTGGGTCCCAACCCCATACGGTGTCTCATAACTGCATGTAGGATCACAAAATTATGATTTATTAACAGTAAATGATGGATGGGTATACCTATTTTATATAACTATACCTGAGTTGCCTAAAAAGTTCTGAGATGAAAAAGGGTCACGAGTGGAAAAAGTTTAAGAAGCCTTGGTATATACCTTGGGGCTTAAAATGCTAGAAGATTTTGTAGTAACAGGGAGCCATTCCAATTTATTGAGGACAGTTAATATGGTCACAATTTGCTTTTGGAATATTTGGTAGCTGTATGGAAGTTTGAAGAAAGGAGAGTAAGACAGGGAAGCCAATTAGAAAGCTACTGTGCTAGGACAAATAAGAAGCCATCAAGCCATAAATAGGGAGATGGCTAAGTGAGTGGAGAGATGATGGAGATGAGATATTGAGAAGGGAGAATGAACAAGATCTGTAACTGATTGGGTATGTTCTATCATTACAGATGGTGATGTATCTCTAAGCACAGGAAAAGACACTAGATTTGAAAGCAGAGACTTAAGGTTCAAAATCTGATCATCACTTGCTATCTATCCCATAAAGACTTTAGTAAGTTAGATAATGTGTCTGGACCTGATTCCCCATCTGGAAAATGGTGATGGTGATAGGGTTAGATTCAAAAAAGTCTCTAAAATATCTTCCAGCTCTAGAGCTATGGTTCTATGAGTTCATTGGGGAAATTCTATAGCCATTAATGTCACTAGCTCTTAAGACACATAAATGCAGAGATTGGGCTGGAAAACACTTTCTTGAATTCTACAGTTGTGTGAACTCTTAGAATCTAATTAGGAAGTTTCATTTCTGGATTTGCTTGTTATTGTGGCTGACTTGCTAATGTGTAATGACTCTGCTAAATAACAAATTAGCTGGCATAAATGGAAACACTACCTGGGAAGGAGACTTGAGTGAGCAATGGCAGGACTATCTCCTCAGGTTGTTTCAAGGAATATATTTTTAATAAGCCAACAGTGATGAGTTCCTCTTATAAAGAATTCCATGAGATGAAAAAAACAAAACAAAACAAATATATTCATGCTCTTTTCCTTAAGTCTGAATATTTGCTCTTTGAAGAGAGAATTAGTGCATAACTTCAGAGTTCATCCCTCCATATTTTTCAACAGAGAAACTTCTCGGATTTCACCAACTAGCTCTTTACCGAGACACTACCTTCAGGCAGTTCTTAAGCCTTATGCTATTTGAGTTGATGAGAAATGAAAAATCCAAATAACCTAGCCTTTGTCTCATTTCACTGTCACGGCCCTGATTAGATTATCCAGACAGGAGGTCTATGCTTCAGTAACTAAATTGCTCATCAAAAAAACGAAGTAAAAGTAGAAACATTGGAACATAAGATCGCTTGGGTATTTCTGAGTCTTTGGTAAGATAATTTTTATCAAGGCTACCTACTATTCCTATGAAAATTAAAAAAAAAAAATAATAAGATCACCAATCACAAATCCTGGAATAAGCCTGCATGAAGGGAAGCTCAGCCAAACTGGACTGCTTTATAATGAACATATGTGTATGAAGATTGGAAGAATGGATAACTTCCAGTTAATAAAATAGGTGTTGGATAGTGGTAGAAAAAAAAGCAGATTCATGTAACGGCCATAACAATGAAATGTAATTATGGATGGCTTCAAAACAATTTTAGTCCACCAATCTAGGATATTCTTACAGAGTAGAGAAACTCTCTTGCTGAGCAAAAGTTTAGGACTAAACATGAAAGTAGGAGAAAAAGTCATAAATAATCGAAAGTTTTTTGAATAGAAGCTACAGACATTAAAGAGAATCACAGCCTGGGGCAGCGGGGGGGGGGGGGGGTGTGTGTGAGGGGGGGCAGGAGGGAAGGGAAGAGATACAGCATAAGCATTTACACAGCACTGCTATGTGCCAGACACTGTATTAAGTGCTTTATAAATATTTATAAATATGGAGGACGTCTGATCCTAATCAGATCAATAGGGATCTCATTTATAGCATCTCACTAATTTCTGTCAATTTTCCCACGTAATGGGTAACTTACTACTTCCTGAGATGGATCATTCCACTTCTACTTATGAACAACTCCAAATGTTAGGTTTTTTTCCCCCTGAACTGAGCCCAAATCTTCCCCTCTACTATTTCTCCGTTGCCCTGTGGGGAAAAGCTGAACAAGTGTATTGCTTCCACTTAGGGTTTTGCCCAAAAGGCCCTTCCCTCCAGAAGTTGAAGACAGCTATTTTGTCATCCCCTCCCCGTTTCCTCCAGTGTAAGATAAACATAGTTTCTTCGATGGTCCTTAAATATGGTTTCTGTTCTTTCACTGTTCTTGCTGTCCTCATTAGAATGCAGTTCAACGAGACATTTTTTCCTAGAAAGCGTTGGCTTGAACACAATACAGTACTGGCTCGAATACAATCTAGAGGATCCTTGTTATCGGTGTATTTAATTCCTGTGGTTAAGAGATGGTGTCTTGTTTTGTTCTGAGAGGTATTTGAATCCCGGGTTGTAGGGCACTTCCAACGAGGAAACTTCCTTTCTTACAATTTTTCCAGTTTTGCCTGCCTAAAGAAATATGGTTTGATAAGATCAGTGATTGAAAGATGTATAAGGTGAGCCTTCAGCCTCCTTAAGGTAGGGGAGAGAAATGGAAGGGGGGAGAGGAGAGGGAAATGTGTGTGTGTGTGTGTGTGTGTGTGTGTGTGTGTGTGTGTGTGTAAAGCAGAGGGATCTTGCTTTATTGGAGATTTAAGCTTGTCCTATCCCCTTTTCCCTCAGTGACTTCTGGGTCTTCCTGTTCATTGCTCTCTGTTTGTCTTTATTCCTGGCTGTGCAAAATCTCCTGCTGACTCTAAGATTGATTGTCCACATGTAGGCACCACACCATTTCCTCAGCTGATCTCAGTGCATACAGCTGCTGTCCATTCTGTTTTCAAGGTTTCATTCTTTGGCTCTACTTTGCTGGAAGTCAGACTCTAAGACCCTTCAGGCACTTAGATTTTTTTCCATATGTATTTGCTTTTGATGCTCACATGCGAACATCAGAGTATCACAGCTTTGCTATATCCATGTAGCCTTCTTTGAGCATTAAATGTTCAAAGGAACTCAGAACACAGAAAATAGTAAACTTAAAAGATTCATTCCAGTTAATTCAGTTATATAATCTCCTTTACAATTCTGATATTACAACAACAAAAAGTTAGGGAGGCTGCTGCAGATTCATCACATATGTGCTATTGGTAAGTAACTATTATCACCAGGAAAAATCTTTTTAAAAGTAATTATGAGTCCAAGTGAAATATAAGTTCATTTATACAGAAGTTCTGTAAATTAGGTTTTACCATAAAGATTTTTCCCTCCAGGCAATCCATGAAAAAAACTATCCCTTTCATCATGACAAAACCTTCTTCAAGCTTCGTTTGTAACTAATTCTCTCTCCATGACATAACATGCATTAAGATTTTCAATCCTGAGTGAAATCAATAAAAGTGGCATATGTTTGACTGAACTACATATGGAAAACTGATGTTTCAACATGCTTTCTTAGGAATAAAGCAAGTTGATAGCAAAGAACCTTTCTTATAACTTCCTCACACAGAACAAAGGTTCTTATGGCCACAAAGCATCTTTAAGTTTAAGTCAGAGAAGAGCTAGAAATACAATGCATCTTTGTGTCTTGAAGACAGAATGGGACGGTGCAGGCTTCCCCAATGCCCCAGTCTACACACCATGCACCCTTCTCCTCTCCTAGGTTAGGTGCATTGTTCCAGGCAGAAGGGAATGGGCTAGACAGTCAAGCAGAATACCATGTTCTGAGTCACTTACAGAAGGAGATGTCAACTGCCAGACCTATTCACAACACACAATACCTCAGTGTTCATAAAACTTAAAGTAATCCCAATACTCTGAGAGAAATGATTATTAATAGCGGATGATTTGGAGAGATCCAGAGTTCTCCCCTTTTTCAAAAATCCTCATTTCATAGTTTAGTTTCTAGAAGGACATTACAGATAATGAGATTAAATTAACTCTCCTCAGTCTTGGTCAGACCCTACCCAATCTTCTACTCAAATGAGTGGGAATAAATTCTCTTTTTGAATAGATTGCCCGAGGCTCAGGGTGAACTGAGTACGGGATGGTTTCTCTGTCTGAGAGTAACATCATTCTCAGCCCCTCATTGGAGTGAGCTTACTTCTCTGTAAAGTCCCACTCTCATTAATTATTACCCATCCAAGTGGATTGCCCTCTGCAGGGACAACCCTTTCTAAGGGCATATAAGCTCTGAGCTTGCTGCTATGATTGTCTTTGGCATTCAATAATAATAATATTATTAATAAAATGACTAATTACCCAGAAATTGTGTCTCTCGAACTTTTGATCACCATGTCTCTTGTCTAATCTTTCTCAGAGGAGCCAGTTCCACCCTCTCTGTTGGAATAACCTCATGCCTTTGGTGTAGCTTCAAGTGTTCAGTGGCTTTTTCTTTCTTCTGTACTTCTACTCTTTTTGATACTTCTAATTGTTAAGAAGTTTTTGTTTGTTTGCTTGATTGTTTTGGGGTTTTGTTTTTGTTTCCAGCAAACCTATGGCAATTTCCACCTACTGCTCTTTCCTGCTTCAGACATTTACTAGTTATATGACTTTGGGCAAATCAATTAACTTCTCAAAGGCTCAGTTCCCTTATCTGCAAATGGATCCCTTCTGGGTTTAAATCTACGATCCCATGACTCCAACATTTTCTTTATCAGAGATAAATGCAGCCTATAGGCCACAAGGTCCATAACACTCCTCCTTGAAGCTGGAACAAGATTAAAATATAAAAATAATAAAATGAGAAATATTTAACAAAATAAATAGGAATACAATAAAACACAGAATGCTAATACGGGGATTTAAATGCCTACAAGGCAAAGAGTATGGTTTATTGGTCCTATATTCTATTGCTTGACACTCCTGTTCTATATGAAAGTTCTTCAAAAACTTCTGGGAGTTCTCTAATGCTTAAGTTCTTTCTATACACCCCTGTCTTCAAGATCAATATGTTTTGCTTCTTTAGAGAACTTGTTTCTGACTATTGCTTTTTGCTTTTCTTCTTCCAGATTGTCCTTCTCTTCCATGTATATGCATTGCCAGCTTTGTATTCCTTTGATGGGATTTGTCATAGCAGATTCATATTTTTGTATTCTGCCAATCATTTCATCTCTATTCCTGAAACCTTTAGTTTTCACAATTCTTATTTCACTTTTAAAACATTCATTAGCAGAGTGGCCGAGTTCCACCCACTCTTCAAAATCCACAGGGTCCTTTGCCTAATCAGGTATTGAATCATTTTCCTTTGTTTTAAAATAATTATTCAAGTAAATTGTTAGCACTACTGTCTATCTACCCTTCGGAATCTAATACTTAATGTGCAACAAGAAAATTGGATTTACACACATATGTTGTATCTAGGTTATACTGTAACATATGTAAAATGTATGGGATTGCCTGTCATCTAGGGGAGGGGGTAGAGGGAGGGAGGGGAAAATCTGGAAAAATGAATACAAGGGATAATGTTATAAAAAAAAAATTACTCATGCATATATATTGTCAAAAAATTTAAAAATAAAATAAAATAAAATAATTATTCAAACTTTCTAGGAATCTTTTACTAGATCTGGAAAGCACATTCTTTCTCCTTTTAATGTCTGCCCTGCTAGTTTATCTGTTTGTGCTTAAAGTCTTTGAATTTCCTTCCTCCTGATGTCTTGGGTAATATCAGTCTTTCCCCTCTTACTTTTCATCTTCTTCCTCAATTTCTCCTCTGTCATGGCTGGATCTCAAAATGGCTCAGCTTTCTCGTACTGGGGAATTTAAGGTTAAACAGCCTACATTTGTTCTCCAAGTGAATTGGGGGGGGTGAGGGCAGTATGTGTGTGAGGTAGGACTGGCCACAGCTAGATGCTAGGCTCCTCCAGCTTAGGGTATTGCTATATCACACACACACACACACACACACACACACACACACACACACACACACACACACACACACACAATCTCTGTTCCAGTTTACCCATGCTATTATCATAATTTAGACAAATTTCTGTTGTTCAGAGTTTGGCACTGGGAGTGGGGGAGGTTGGAACAGAAAGTTGGGTTCTAATATAAGCCTGGATCTCTCTCCTGCCCTTTCCCCCCCTTTTCTTCCTTTGCATTGGCTGAATTCTGTTGAGACCTAGAATCCTACTACATGACTATTGTAGCCTGAGAAATTTTCTGCTGTTTGGATCTCTAGGACATAGGGAAGGTGAAAGTGGGAGGATGAAGGGTAGTGTGGTTGAGTTCTATTGCAAGTGTGTGGGTCAACTTCTGCCAGTATAGTAGGGGAAGGAACACTGAGGGAATACTTGTTAGATATTAGGGAATACTGACCTTCTCTGCTATTACTTCAAGTTAGTACCTTGTTTGGGTACTTGTGTCCCAGACAGTGGAGATAATTGAAATTGCATAGTTTCTGGTGTTTAATTCTTATTTCAGAGAGATTTGAGAGGCTATGAAGATGAGAGAAAATATTTGGTTCTCAAGCTTGTTGGTTACATGATTCTGAAGCCAGGACTATATAGAATACTATTTGAAGGCATTTATTATGTCCCCTCTAAATCTTTCCTTCTCCAGGTTAAACATTTCTAGTTTTCTCAAATAACCTTTACATAGCACAGTCTTGAAGCCCTTCACCATCCTGATTGCCAGCTTCTGGATATCCTTGAGCTTATCATTGTTCTTCCTAAAATGAGGGGTCTAGGATAGAACACAATACTCAAAAAATGATTTGATTAGAAGTCAGAAGCACTATGTTCTTAATATAGCCTAATAGTATCATTAACATTTTTGGCTGCTATAACACATCATGTTAAGCTTGTATCATTAATTCTTTAATAAATTTATTTATTTGGAGGCATCTCATTAATTTCTAAATTTCCTTCTTCTATGTCGCAAAACTTTATGAGAAAAATTTACAAAGTTAAAAAAAAACAGTTTGGCAAACTAATCAAGACAGTATATGCAATATTCTCTACCCATATTCCTCCACCTTTCCAATTTAAAGAAATATATTCATTCCCTCTCATCATCTTTTTCATGCAAGCTGTTATTTAGCCATCTCTGTCATTTTATAACTATGAAGTACATTTTGTGAATCCAAGTTTTAAACTTTAAACACCTCTATCTTAATGGATCTTTCCCCAACATCTTGGAGGAAGAAATTTTGGTGCTTTATTTCACTTTTCTCTTTAGTCCTTACCATCCTCAAAAGTACTTAAGCAACCCTTGAACATGTTCTAGGAATGCAGTTGTTGTGTAAACTAGATGCTTTCAGACAAAAGTATGTTTTAAAAAGTACATTCAACAGAATTTCTAGAAAATACAAATAAATTGCAATGACATTCATTTCTATTCTTAAAAGACTGAGCAGTAATAAATATATTTGTATTATAGGGTATGACATGACCTACATTATATGCCATTCTGAGTTTTCCTGTAAAACTGATGGACTCATCTATTTGTCTGATGGACTGCAACCAAAGGAAAGGAAGTTGTTCCAGTCTGCTAACAAAAAGGCAATTGTTCCTGCTCACAGTGTGTCCCATTAGTATATTAACAATTCCTTTAGCAACATGCTGACGGAGTCATCTAGGTTCTTGATTATGGTTGCAAAGAACTAGATAAAATCCTATACCAAATTTAGGGGAGATTTATTTATAAGATTATTTTTATTCATTCCCTTAACATTTCCCTGGGAAGGAGCTACAAAATGAACAAGGTCAAGAAGCAGATTGTTAACTCTTTGAGGGCAGGGATCTGATTTCTTTTTGTATCCCCAGAATATAGTGGGCCTTTATTAAATGCTTGTTGAATAAATGAAAAAATGAGGTTGATTGATTCCTTCAAAGTCAGCGTAACAGCAAATGGATAAAAAAATGCTTTTTACTGATTGATTATATATGGAGATGTCTTATTGGCAGTGTGTTGTATTGAAAAGAGGCTTGGATTTGAGTCCTAGGTTTGAAGCTCAGGTTAAGTCTTAGCTTTGCAACTTATTACCTAAGTGGCCTTTGGTAAACCATTTTAATGTCCCTGAACATCAATTTCTTTATCTTAAATTAATAATTGAATTATGTGATCTTGAAGGCTCCTGCTAGCTCCAATTCTTTTTTTTTTTTGTTTTTGCCCAAGTTGGAAGCACTCATCAACAGATCAATGATATAAGGAATGAATGGAAGAATTCGTCATCTATTAACCATGGAAATCACATTCTATTTTCTAGGATTATAGACTTGGACCTGGAAGAAATCTTAGAGATCATCTCATCTAAAGCCATAGCAAGTTTCTGAAGCAGGCATTGAACCCAGAACTTCAGCCTCTGAGTCTTTTTTTCTCCTGCATCATACTGCCTTATGTCCTTGAGATAAGACTTTGTAAAGTCGTTGTTGAAAGCTTAGGGCTATTGAAAGAATGAAAAGAAATATACTGTTACAACTTCCTTAAGGTTTGAAAAAAGTTCACACAAATGATACAGCTTGTCCAAATGATAAGGCTTAGCCACAGAATCAGTAAATTCAGGTTCAGATTTCAGCTCTGCTGCTTAATATAAGCATTTCATATTTTATCTTCCATTTAAAACTTCTCTGTGCATACCTTTTGATCCAGCAGTGTATTGGGTCTGTATCTTAAAAGAGATCATAAAAAAGGAAAAAGGACCCACATGTGTAAAAATGTTTGTGGCAGCCCTTTTTGTAGTTGCAATGAACTGGAAACTGAGCAGATGCCCATCAGTTGGAGTTGATTAAGTTATAACATATGAATGTATTGGAATATTATTGTTGTGTAAGAAAAGATCAGCAGCATGATTTCAGAGAAGCCTGGAGAGACTTAAGTGAACTGATACTAAATGAAGAGAGCAGAACTAAGAGAACATTGTATTCAGCAACAGTATTATGTGAAAATAAATTGTGATGGATTTAGCTCTTTACAACAATGAGGTGACTCAAGGCAATTGCAATAGACTTGTGATGGAAAGTACCATCTGTACCCAGAGGAAAAAAAACTATGGAAACTGGATGTGGATCAAAGCATAGTATTTTCACTTTTTTTTGTTGTTGTTGTTTGCTTTTTTTTTTCTTTTTTGTGTATTTGTGTATTTTCCCCTTTTGTTCAGATTTTTCCTGTGCAACATGACAAATATGGAAATATGTTTAGAAAAATTGCACATGTTTAATCTATATTGGATTGCTTACTGTCTTGGGGAAGAGAAGGGAGAAAAATTTGGAACACAAAGTTTTGCAAAATGAATGTTGAAAACTGTCTTTGAATGTATTTTGAAAAATAAAATACCATATGAATAAAAACCCAACCCTTTCTCTTTTTCTCATTTGCCCTCTTCCATCAAGGAACCTCCTAGGCAATCAGTTTTGCATGTGAATAAATCAAGGTGCCATGTTCCCATGGCATGATGTATTTGGAGACAAGAGACCTTTATTCAAATGCTTTTTCTGCTTAGTGCTCCTGTGTAACTGTGGACAGGTATGCAGGTCTTGGTTTCTCATCTGTAAAATGAAAAAGCTGGCCTCTAAGATCCCTTCCTGTTCTAAATCAATGAACCTATTTCTCTTCGATTTTGGAGTCAACATTGATGCTAACTGGTTAACTGCCAGATCACATCATTAATAACTTCACAACAGATTTTGAATCTGTCCCCGTCTATCCATTCCCACAGATACTATTCTAGGTCAGGCCCTTTTCATCTCTTGTCTGGACATCAGCTCCCTACTTTCTTTCCTTCCCTCAGGTCTCTAGCTTTGTGCATCCATCTATCACACAGCTGCCAAATTTCTAAAATGCAGATCTGATTGTGTCACTCCTGGTCATGATAAAGCGTTAGCTGCTTCTTGTGGTTCCTGGAGTCAAATATGAACCTCACTGTTTAGCCCATCTTTTTAGATTGATTTCACATTCTTCTTCACATATTTGATCTACCTTCTGGACAAATGAGTCCATTTGCTTTTCCTCTAGGTGACTTTTTTCTCCTTTCCTGAATGCCTCATACAGATTCCCTAAGTGAGAAGGCTCTTCTTTTTCATACATGGTTCAGAGTGATGAGTTTTTTCATTGACAGGCATTGATGCTCCCTCCAACAGAAAGCCTCTCTTGGTCTTTCTCCAGTTGTTAGTGATCTGTCCTTGAGATTCTGTTTGTATGTACTGATCTGTATAAATGTCCAAGCCCCAATAACATGTGAGTTCCTTTAGGAAATGGGGCTCTCACGTTTGTTTTTTTTTCTGGGGGCTTAGCATATCCCTAGGCCTAGCATGGTGGTAAGCTCTCAATAATTTCCTGTTGAATAAAACTGAATTACACAGGTAGTATCAATACTTTGGGCTCCTATTTATTCACTATATGAATTTTAAGGTCCAACTCTAAACCCTTGAATCTCCCATATTATCTGTCTAATAATAAAGATAGCTAATATCTATATAGTACTAAGCACTTTACATTTATTATCTTATATGATCCTAGTAAACCCTGGGAGGCAGGTACTATTATCATTCCCATTTTACAGATAAGGAAAATGAGGGAAAACACAGGAAAAGTGACTGAGATTGGACTCTAGGTCAGGCACATTACACTTAGAGGCCCCATGTGGAATGGATAATGGATTTGAAGACAGAAAGAATCTCAAAGGGCATCACTTCATTTTTCAAATGAGGAAACTGGACCCTAAGCAAGGAAGTGATTGGATTTAGACTTTTAAGAAAACAATCACTTTATTTAGTAAAGAACACCAATGTGAAACAAAATTGAAATTTTTTTAATTTAATTTTTAAAATAAATTTTGTAAAAAGTATTCTTGTATGGCAAGAGTTCCAGGATTTGTATAAAAGCTGTGTCCTCCAGGTCAGTGCCCTTTCCAGTATTCTACATTAGAGGGTTTCTAATAGCAGAGCAAATTCAATTTTAATATTATTATTTTGGGGGGGGTTAAGGGATTGTTTGCTATGGTATCAAAAAGACAGTTTCTATAGTGACATAACTAAAATATAAGATGTTTCCTCGAAGAGCACATAATAGATTGAAAGCTAGTGTTAGATAAGTGAGACTAGCATGAATGTATAAATATTCTCGAGAAAAAACTAAATATGCTTTTGAATTAAATTTACTGGTTTCCTTGTGAACATAATTAAACAACAAATTCCTTTTTTTTTTTTTTTTTTTTTAGCAAAACAACACAATTACTTTTACTTTAGAAAAACAATACCCTGTAAAGATCAAAAATGATCTTCTTATATTTATAAAAAGTACTGAAATTTTTAGGGCTTAAGTGCTTCCCTTACAATAGTCTTGTGTGATTTATACTATAAGCATAATTATCCCCATTTTACAAATAAGAAAACTGAGTTTCCTATAGATTAACTGAATTTAATATGATCTTATAACCTAATGAGTTACAAGATAAGTATATGCAGAGGGCTGGAACTCTGAAGAGGAGTACTTGAATCCAGAACAGCAGAGTGCATAAGGCTAATAAGTGTGATAATGGCTCTATAAACATATGCTTAGATAATATGGTGATGTGATGGCTCTCCTCAGGATGGGCACCTGCTGAATGTGTTGTGGTAAGGTAATAGGGTTGGAGGGCTGAGGGAGAGGGTCAGTTTCTCAGCCACAGCAAGCTCAGCAGGGAAGACTTCAGGATCCATCTATGATGAGCCTTGCCTGCCTCCTCCACTTCCCCTCCTAAAGGACTCTGACTGGTCCTGACTCTGACTGATCCTGAGAGCTAGCCGGGACATTACATATTGGCGCCCAACATGGACTATGGACCTGCACGCAGTTCGACTGACATGATCATAACTTCAGTGGAGAAGTGACCCAGAAATAGGGTGAATATAAAAACAGACAAGGAAACTTTGGTAAGGGCTAAACTAGTCACTTTCGTTTCTTAGCTGAAATGGCGCAAATACCAAGAAAAGAGTCTCCTCCACCCCAAGGGAAATGTGAAGAAAGCATAGTTAGATTAATGAAAAGCCAAGGTTTGTTGGTAACCAGGATCAGATCCTTGGACTTTTAGAAATATTAAAGTGCACGCCCCCTTGGTGTTCAAAGGAAGAAGGACCTGAACCAGGCAAGTGGAAACTAGTGATAGAGCAACTATTTCATATTATGAAAATAATGGTCGTGATTCAATCCCTGAAGAAACATTCTATATATAAAACATAATACAATTGGCTTTAAGGAACTGCATACGTTTTAGAATAAGGAAAAAGAAGAAAGAGCAGGAAGGGGAGGGTACTGATAAAACAGCTGAAAGGTTTGGAGAATTAGATTTTGGGTACCCTAAGCACAGCCAGACAAGGAAGTGTGAGGAGAAAGAGGAAAGGGGGGAAATGGGACTGACAACACAACTGGAGGGCATGGTCAGTCAGACAAAGTTGATACTATGCCCTGTCCCTGTCTCTTGTTTCACCTATACCGGAGCAGGCGCCCTTAGTGCATTCTCCATCTTCTGACCCTCCTCCATCAATTTCATCTTCGTGGGTGAAGGGAGGAGGAGGAGTGGAAAGGGCAGTGATACCATCAACACCATCCATACAGAAGCCCTGCCCACCCCATGACTCGAATACAAAAGGTGCTAATTAAAATCTAGAAATTCTCCTTACGGGTCTTCATCATCTTATGTTAAGATATTGTTAGAGAATTTGGCTTTTGAAGTTTTAACCCCTAATGATCGGAAATCTATAGTAAGGATATGTTTAGAACCTGGACAAAACTTGTTATGGCTTTCTGAGTATAGTGAACTCTGTAGAATACAAGAACAAAGAAATAGGCAACCTGGAATTAATAAAAAATCACTTTTGAACAACTAGCATGTATAGGTTATTATGCAGACACTTTAGCACAGATTAATTACCCCATAGCAGCATATGAGCAAATTGCTGCTGCTGCTATCAAAGCATGGAGCACACTCCTAGGAAGGCAAGATAGAGGGGAAGCCTTCACAAAAATAGCACAAAGTCCA
Source organism: Sminthopsis crassicaudata (assembly GCF_048593235.1). Classification (NCBI taxonomy): domain Eukaryota; kingdom Metazoa; phylum Chordata; class Mammalia; order Dasyuromorphia; family Dasyuridae; genus Sminthopsis; species Sminthopsis crassicaudata. The sequence continues at coordinate 184,358,799 of NC_133617.1, read as the reverse complement.
AATGAACCCTTTGCTGATTTTGTGGGACATCTGCAGGCAGCTGTCATACGAACTATTGGTGAAAATGAAGTAACAGACACTTTGGTAAGGCAACTTGCTAAGAAAATGCTAATGAGGTTTGTAGAAGGATTATACTAGGACTATGCAAGGATGCTCCTTCACAGGAGCTCATAAGACGCTGTGCCACAGTGGGCACAAATATCTTTTATAGCCAGGCTATGGTGCTGACTTCCCAAGATCCCAACATGGGAAGACAGGGTCCCTTTTGGCAAGGGATTTCCAGAGAGACTCATCAATGCTTTCAATGAGGTAAAGTAGAGTATCTGAAAGCTCAATATTGGCTTAGAGACAGAGTGAGAAAGCAGGGTGGGAGAACAAGACCCAAAACCTCATGTCCAAAATGCAACAGAGGCTTCCATTGGGCATCAGATGAGGGGCCCAGCTCCAGGGCCCCAGGCAAAAAATACATGGGGCATGATGGCAGCCGATGCCACACCCAGAGAGTGTCTAGAAGTCCAATACCCAGACATGACCAATCAGCCAGGAAGACATCTGATGGGAGAAAGGGATTGTAACTGGGGAGGATAGAATTGTATGCAGCAGGGAATACTGAGATACCCCCTGGAGAGGTGAAATCTGTTCCTCTCCAGCCTATGGATCCCTTGCTTTCAGGCTTGACCATTTCACCTCCTGAAATGTGTGACTTATTAACCAGGAGAAGAAGTGGCATCAGGTTTACTGACACAGATTCTTAATAAGCAATCTGGTGATAGTCGCCCAGATTCTGACTCCCAACAACAAAATCCAGGAATATTCTGGACTGCAGCTGTGACAGCTGACCAACCTATGCTCACTTTCTACATAAATGACATACCATTACAAGGATTGGTAGACACTGGTGCAGATCGTACAATCATTAGAGGTGCCAACTGGCCCAGTCACTGGCCAAAGACTAAGGCAGACACCTACATGTCTGGGGTAGGAGGATCAATAGCTGCTGAAGTTCGTGCTACCCCTTTGAGATCGATATTTGAAGGTGAAACAGGAGTTTTTACTCCTTTTATAGATGAAAAAATCCCCATCAATCTGTGGGGAAGAGACATTTTACAACAATTAGGGTTGAAAATGAGTACTTTGGTTTTTTTAGGCAGGGCTGCTGTTGAAGGCCTGCCTGCACTCTCACCTGTTCCTATCCAATGGAAAACTGATACACCAGTGTGGATAGAACAGTAGCCCTTAGGTAGAGATAAAATTCAGGCCTTATTAGACATAGTACAGGAACAACTTGACCAAGGACACTTACAACCTTCTCTAAGTCCTTGGAATTCCCCAGTATTTGTTGTAAAAAAGAAATCTGGAAAATGGAGGATGTTGACTGATTTAAGAAAACTAAATGAACAGATGGAAACTATGGGAACTCTTCAACCTGGACTTCCATCTCCTACTCAGTTGCCTAGAGAATGGCCTCTGTGGGTTATAGACATTAAGGATTGTTTCTATTCTATCCCTCTAGATAAGGAGGATATGAAAAGATTTGCCTTTTCAGTGCCCAGCGTTAACTTAGCTGAGCCTTATAAAATATATGAATAAACAGATTTGCCACAGGGAATGAAAAACAGCCCTACTATGTGTCAAATGTATGTTGCTGCTGCTCTTATTCCAGTAAGAAAAGCATTTCCAAAAGTAATGTTATTACATTACATGGATGATATATTGGGATGTGCATCTGAGGAACAACTGTTAGAAGCATGTCTACAAAAAATCATAGAAACACTAAGGAGATAGATACAAATTGCATATGGCTCCAAAAAATTCAAAGACATGCTCCTTTTCAATATTTAGGATATGAAGTATACCCTAAAGTGCTTACACAAAAACTCTCCTTAAGAACAGAGAAGCTAAACACCTTAAATAACTTTCAGAAATTGATAGGAGATATCCAATGGATGTGTCCCGTGTTAGGCTTGACTACCTGTCAATTGCAACCATTATGTGACATTTTAAGGGGAGACAGTGCTTTAAATTCACCACGCCAGCTTACAAAAGAAGCTCAAGAGGCTTTGAGACAAGTTGAACTGGCTTTATCCAATGTGGTTGAAAGAGTCACTCAGAAACCCTTGGAAATATCATTTTTTGTTACACAAGAGGCCCCCACAGCAGTCCTCCATCAAGGAGACAGTGTGATAGAGTGGGTGAACCTCCCAGCACAACCAGAACAAAGGCTTACTCCTTACCCAGGGCTTGTGGCTAGAATTTTATTAAAGGCCATTAAGGGAACAGTACAATTATCTGGGATAAGACCTGACAAGATATACACCTTTTATACTAATGCACAAGTTAATGTGTGCTGTGAAACCATCCCAGAGTGGCAAATTTTATTAGCCATGGCTCCAAATTTTACACACGGGTCTCCATTAAAGATAACCTGACTGTTACATAATTGGCGATGGATTCTTGAAGAAAAGGTTTCTAAAGTTCCTCTTAAAGGACCAACTATCTTTACAGATGCATCCAAACATAATATTTGTGCTGTGTATTCTCGTGACTTAACTATAAAGAGAGTAGTCAGAACTCCTTTTCAGTCCACTCAGCAGAATGAATTGTATGCAATCATTCTAGCTCTTGCTTATTATCCGGGAGACATAAATATAATATCTGATTCGGCCCATTCAGTAGGTGTGGTACAAAGAATTGCCACCGCCCAAATTAAATTTGTAGCATATTGATGCAGAGGACTGGAACTCTGAAAAGGTGCACTTAAATCCAGAACAGAATGGGTACTTAAATCTAAGTACCCACTTAATGAGTGTTAATGGTTCTATAAACATATTCTTAGATGATATGGTGATGTGATGGCTCTTTGATTGGTGCTTGCTGAATGTGGTTAGGTAATCATAAGGAAGGACTGGAGGGCTGAGGGAGAGGGGCAGAGTCTCTCAGCCACAGCAAGCTCAGCAGGGGAGACTTCAGGCCACAGACTCAAGAGTCCAGGAGCCATCTTTGACAAGTCATGTGGCAGCTTGCCTGCTGTTAGGATTACAAGGTGAGAATTCAGGTTGTCTGGGCCATTCTCTAGCTCAGAATTCACACCTTTAGTTCCGGCCTTTAGGGGGAGTTTACACCTTTGAACTTCTGAAAAGGAGTTTACACAACCTTTAAAAGGAGCAAGTTCATTGGTTGAAGTGTTTCTCACAAGCCCCATTGAGTTCTCACTACAATCTCTGCTAGGATAAAAGAGGCGGGCCGGAGGGCAAGGAGTGAGTCTAGTCTGGGATTGAGTTGAGACGGCAGTCCCCAAGGACAACTTAGAGATGACCGGACCTTGACAATTTGGCGCCAACGTGGGGCAAGGGCTTATTCTGAGCCCTTCAGAGGAGCTAGCCTGGACCTTCACAATTTGGCACCTGAACAGGGACCGACACCCTACCTCCACTGAAGTCCTCCGATGACCAGGAGATTAGGTGAGTAGTTTAATAGACAAATAAGGAACTTACCTTGTTAAGGGCTAAACCAGCAATCTCTTATAGCTGAAATGGGGCAGATGTTAGCTAAAGACAATCCCTCGACCTCAGCTGACTCAGCCCCAGCCTCAGCTCCAGCCTCACCCAGGAGTGGTGCTATAGAGAGTATAATTAAGATGATTGAGGAGCAGAGTTTACTTGTAACCTGGGTACAGATTGCTAAACTCTTGGCTGCATTAAGACGCACATCCCCTTGGTTTTTAAGAGGAAGAAAAACTAAATGTAGATAACTGGAAGCTAGTGGGACTTCAATTGAAATAATTTCATACAAAAAATGGGCCTCATTCAATTTCCACAGAGGTATTTTATATTTATACAACGTAGTTCAATTAGCCTTAAACTATTGAGCAAGTTGTAGAAGGAAAAGTTTTAAAAATGAACAGAGGAGGAAGTGCGAGGAATAAAAGAAAGATCAAGATCTTGCCAAAGGGCAAGGGGGTTTAAATGAGGAATTAGGGTGTGATGACTCTGATTCTCTTGAAGAAGCTTCAACCCCGCCTAGAGAGCAGATTATTGACAGGCCCACATCAACCTCCACCTGTGACTGAAGGGATTGACTCTGTAGGTCAAAAAAGTAGAAAATATACACCTTTAGATTTGAATAAAATTAAAGATTTGAAAAAAAGTTGTACCCTTTATGGGGCTACATCACTTATGTTAAAATGTTACTAGATGGTTTGTCTTATGAAGTCCTAACCCAGAGTGATTGGAAATCCATAGCAAGGATACGTCTAGAACCTGGACAAAACTTATTGTGGCTTGTGGAGTTTCAGGAATTATGTAAGATCCAAGTCAGATGCAATTTGGAAACAGGAGTTAACACAAAATTCACTTTTGAGCACTTAGCTGGTGAAGGTCGGTATGGAAAGAATTCGGAACAGATTAATTATCCCATGACAATATATGAACAAATTGCTAAGGCTGCAATAAAAGCTTGGGGTGTCCTTCCTGGACAGAAAGATCATGGAGAGGCTTTCACTAAAATAGAGCAAGGTCCCAATGAACCTTTTGCAGATTTTGTGGGATACTTGCAAACTGCTGTCAAAAGAACTATTGGAGAAAATGCAGCTACAGAAATAATGACCAGACATCTGGCTAAGGAAAATGCCAATGAGATTTGCAAAAGAATTATATGGGGATTAGATAAAGATGCTCCTTTAGAGGAGATCATAAGACGCTGTGCTACAGTGAGAACAAATGCTTTTTACACCCGGACAATGATGAATGTGGAAAGACAGGGTCCCTCCTGGCAAGGGCCTTCTAGAGAAACTCGGCGATGTTTTCAATGTGGAAAAATTGGACATCTAAGAGCTCAGTGTAGGTATGGAGATAGAGTGAGAAGACAGGGTGAGAGAAGACCTAAAACCCCATGTCCAAAATGTCACAAGGGTCTCCACTGGGCCTCCGAATGTAGATTGACCCAGGGAAATGAGAGGCGGGGCCTAGCTTCAGCCCCCCCCAGGTGGGGCATGATGGCAGCCAAGAGAATTTTAAGACATGATCAATCAGCCAAAGGCAATCAGATGAAAGAAAGGGATTGAAATTAGGAAAAATAGAGTTGTGTGCAATAGAGACTACTGAGATACTCCCTAGAAAAGTGAAATCTGTTCCTATTGAGCCTATGGATCCTTTGCTTCCAGGCACAGTAGGCTTGACCATTTCACCTTCTGAGAGTACTTACAAAACAGTGTCCATCCATACACTGATGTGGGAGACTGGAGAACGTGTATCTAATATCCCAGTCACTAACACAGGCAGACAACGTGTGATTTATCAACCAGGAGAAGTAGTAGCATCAGGCTTATTGTTACGTACTCCTAATAAGCAACTTGGTGATTATCGCCTAGATTCTGACTCCAATGAACAAAATCCAGGAATATATATTGGACAGCAGCTGTGACAGCTGACCGACCTATGCTTACTATTTATATAAATAAATATATAATATATAATATAAATGTGTTTATATTTATAAAAATCCTTCCATTTGAAGGATTGGTAGACACGGGTGCAGATTGTACAGTTATTAGAGGTGCCAATTGGCCCAGTCATTTTGATGGAAATTCAAAAGCAGATAGCCTTCTAACCATGCCAGTACTCCTTTATTTCAGGAAGCACAAGAATCTCATTCTAAATATCATCAGGCTGCTCGAGCTTTATGTTTACAATTTGGAATAACAAGAGAAGAAGCTAGGAGCATAGTAAAAAGCTGTACAGCTTGTCTTCCTTTCCATGCTCCTACACTCCCTCCAGGGAAGAACCCTTGTGGTTTGAGACCCAGTGAAATCTGGCAAATGGATGTGACCCATTATAAATCTTTTGATCATCTCTCTTTTATCCACGTGGTGGTAGACACCTTTTCAGGATTCACATTTGCAATGCCAGCAGCAAAAGATACAGCCCAAGTGGTCACTGAATCCAAGAAATTGCAATTATGGGTGTGCCACAAGCAATAAAAACAGACAATAGACCTGCATATACTTCTAAACCTTTTTTCCACTTTTGTGCACAGTATAAGATTTTATACACCACTGGCAGGTAATAGTAGAGAGGGGAAACAGAGACATTAAATCACTCCTCCAAAAACAAAAGAAAGGAGGAGCCACAGGAAACCCTAGAGAACTTCTAAATCTAGCTCATTATAATATTACCTCTTGATTTTTGACAAAGATGCACTGGCTCTACCAGACAGGTTTTATAACCCACAGTGTGAAGAGCTCCACTATCTTTAGATAATCGCCAGATGATATGGAGAGACCCAGAAAGTGGTGAATGGAAGGGACCAAATAGGTTAACTGCTTGGGGGAGAGGGTTTTCTTGTATTTTTTCAGGTGGAGAAGAAATCAGATGGGTGCCAATGAGTCATATTCACTTTGTCCATCAGAGAGAGACAGAAAAAGAGAAAAACCTCAAAACAAAGGAGAAGATCTAAGAAACATCTGACACTGAAAGAGCATGGCTAATAAAAAGACTGTTAAAGATTCCCTAACACAAGATAAGACTGTTAAAAAAACTTTAAAACCAGCAGGAATTATTGGATTTCCTAACACAAGATGAGACGAATGGACAATGGACTTATGGACATGTATAAATTCTCAATTTATGATTATTTGATCATGTTATTTCTTACATACTTTTAGCATGTGTTATGTTACTATGTATTATGTAATTTATGTAATTATGTGTAATACCTCCTATATTGATGGATTTATGTTTCAAGGTCATGACCACCCTATGTTCTAAATCCAAAGAAAGGGAGAGATGTTAAGGACTACAAGATGAGAACTCAGGTTGTCTGGGCCATTCTCTAACTCAGAATTCACACCTTTAGTTTCCGGCCTTTAGGGGGAGTTTTACACCTTTGAACTTCTGAAAAAGGAGTTTTAAAACAACCTTTAAAAGGAGCAAGTTCATTGGTTGAAGTGTTTCTCACAAGCCCCCATTGAGTTTTCACTACAATCTCTGCTAGGATAAAAGAGGCGGGCCGGAGGGCAAGGAGTGAGTCCTAGTCTGGGATTGAGTTGAGACGGCAGTCCCCCAAGGACAACTTGGAGACGACCCTTTACAATTCCGGACCTTGACAGCCTGCCTCCTCTACTTCTTTTCCTAAAGACCAAGGATTTTGATTAGTCCTGACTCTGACTGATTCTGAGGCCCTCCAGGGAGCTAGCCTGGACATTACAATTATAAGAGCCAGAATTTGAATCCCAAACTCCCTGATTCAAATCTGGATCCTTTATTCATTATACCATCTTGCCTCAAATCATTTCATAAATGAGCCTCCCTCCCAAAAAGTCATAGACACACACACCCTCTTTTGAAAACATATTTACAAACTTATATTTACATAAGAAGTTAGGGAGGATTTTTTCCACTTTAAAAAAATGTTTCTTACTAGGCTCTTCAAAGAGCAAATACCTTAATTCTATTTAGAATGTGAAATCCAATAGCAAAACATTTACATTAAGCATTTCAAATAATATACTTTGGGTAAAAATGACGTATGGCTGTAGTTGCAGATGCCTAATTATGAAGTAACAATTATGACTCTTTGCAGTGTGATGAAGACAAAAGGACTAGCAACAAGGTTCATTAGAAAAGGTTTAATAAAGCTTCAGCATTTTTCATATACAAAGAAAGGCTTAGAATCATTTTTAGTATACTTTGTCTCAAAATTGAAGTCACAGAGATTATAAATCATAGACCCTCTGTATGTCTTGCTAAAAATAATCCCAAAGGATTTATTTAAAAAATAAGACATTGATAGACAAAGTAGTTCTATGCTCTGGGTCAGCTAACTGAGGGATTCCACTCAAAGTCAAGCAGTGCTGTCCTCATTACAACTGTGGGTGAAGAAGAGCCAGGAGACTGGGCACCAAGCACAGCCCTTGCAGGACAGATGGGGTCACATTTTCAAAGAGGCTTTTAATGAGAAGTTAATACCTCCCCAGAGATTATTTAGTTGTGTGTTCTACTTTATAAAAAAAGGCAATAAGAAGAGCTAGCAGAACCAAGCCCACTGACAATGTCTTTAGCCCACCATCTTGGAGTGCCCAGAGCACCCACAAGCCTATTCTGGAACCCAGTGGTTCGTCCAGAGTCTCTGCCGGCATGTTTCCTTTTGTTCTTGAGCCATTTTCAAGCATGTGTCTGAACTCCTGTGGAGAGACAAAAGACAGTTTTAAGCTGTCTATAAAGCACAGTCCATGACAAAAATCAAATACTAAATAACAGATCAGAATGCTTCCAATTTCTCTATCAACAATGCCTCCTTTTTGTTCTCACCCCATATTCCAGTTGCTAATATTTGAATCTAGAACAGTCTAAAGAATTTTTGCAATGACTCTTAAAACAGTCCTTCCAAAGACCTGCAAAATTGATAAAGCCGATACTAATAAGAGAACAAGTCTTTGCTACAGTACAATCCAAATGTTATTTTTTTCTCATAATCCTCAATGTCTGCACTGATATCCTGCTGGTTTCCCTGCCCTTTGATTCCTTAACACAGAGATACACAGCTGGAGAAAAAGGGGACCAATAGCACAGCAATCTTACCCACAGCAGGACACTGCCAATGTCAAGAACTTCTTTAGTAGCTCAGTGGTACTCCGTATCTGCCCATAGGGCTTTCTCCCCTGTTCTCAAACACTCACCTTCTTGTTGAGCGTTTTGGGTCTGAGAGTTGCCTGTTGGGGTGGCATTCTCAATTGATTTAAAAGTAGCCTTAAGTTTTTGTCACAAAATGGTTAGTCTTTGGACAGTATGGTGAAGCTGTACATCTTCTGTACATCTTCTGTACATCTACATAAATCATGTTATTAGTTTAAAACACACACACACACACACACACACACACACACACACACACACACACACACACACAATATTGGACCAGCTAAACAGATTTTTGTTTTCTCGTTAGCAACTTGGTATCTAATGTAAAAGGAGTTCTTGATCTCTATGATATTAAGAAGTAGAGAACTTACTCAGTTAGCATCATGGTATGTGAGTTAGAGTTTGAAGCCAGCTACTGGCTCCCTGTTCCACATGACACAAGTCACCTAATCTCTCTGGGTCTCAGTTTTCTCTTCTATAAACTGCCAGGTTAGACTAGATCTTCTTCAACTTTAAGTCACATTATCTCATATATAAATTTGTAAAACTTGCCCTATATATGTGTGTGTGTGTATATATATATATATATATATATATATATATATATATATATACACACACACACACACACACACACACACACACACACACACACACACCCACCCACTCTTAAATATAATACTTACAATCCAATTATCTGCCATGAGATCATTTATAATTGGCTAGACTTTCCCTAAGTTCTGCTAGCTACTTCTGAGAGCATTTAGGATATGCTTCAGTCAATTATGCTTAGTTTAAAAAAATAAAAAATAAAATACAATTCTTAAGATATAATTAATCTTTTTAAAGCCAGGTTTAAACAAATGACCTATAAATTAGAGTGAGATATAAAGACGTATAAATGTCTACGTAGGATCTTCTCCCAGGAAAACATAATTATTAAGCAAACATTATTTAATTAATTAATGTTGTTCCTCTCCCCATCCTCTTTTATGGTTTGGACCACTGATTTATCAGTGTGGTGAACTCCTGCATGGAAACTTCCTTTGCTGGCATGGATTGATTAGCCATTTCTCCATTATGTAGAAGTTGGCTGGAGCACTGAGACATTAGAGCGACCATGCTCAGAGAGGTAGTACATAACAGAGGAAAGACTTGAACCCAAGTTCAAGGGTATTTTTTAACTCCAAAGCCTATCCATTATACCATTATATCCATCTATTATGTCTCATCTTTTCTTTTTTATTTGGAGAAAAAACATCATTTTCTCTCACACATGCTATAAAAAGACCATAGATCTAGGCCTGCTTATGGATTTCTGGTACCAATTAGTTGTTTTTCCTCTGGACTTTCTAATTAAGCTAAAGCTCAGGAGAACTCGTTTATCTATAGAAGTTCAAAAACACTATTTTCTAGATCAAAAAGTAATTGGAAACTAAACAATATCATCTTAAAGAATGACTGGGTGAAACAGCAAATTATAGAGACAATTAATAATTTCACCCAAGATAATGACAATGATGAGACATCATACCAAAATTTGTGGGATGCATCTAAAGCGGTAATAAGGGGAAATTTTATATCTTTAGAGGCTTATTTGAACAAAATAGAGAAAGAGAAGATTAATGAATTGGGCCTGAAACTTAAAAAGCTAGAAAAAGACAAAATTAAAAACCCCCAACCAAAAACTAAACTTGAAATACTAAAATTAAAAGGAGAAATCAATAATATTGAAAGTAAAAAAAAAAAAAAAAAAAAAAAAAAAAAAAAAAACAAACTATTGAATTAATAAATAAAACCAAGAGTTGGTTTTATGAAAAAGCCAATAAAATAGATAAACCTTTGGTAGTAAATCTGATCAGAAAAAGGAAAGAGGAAAATCAAATTGTTAGTCTTACAAATGAAAAGGGAGATCTTTCTACCAATGAAGAGGAAATTAGAGAAATAATGAGTTACTTTGCCCAACTTTATGCCAATAAATTTGATAACTTAAGTGAAATGGATGACTTCCTCCAAAAATTTAGGCTTCCTAGATTAACAGAGGAGATAAATTGCTTAAATAGTCCCATTTCAGAAAAAGAAATAGAACAAGCTATTAATCAACTCCCCAGGTAAAAATCCCCAGGACCAGATGGATTCACATGTGAATTCTACCAAACATTTAAAGAACAACTAGTCCCAATGTTATATAAACTATTTGAAAAAATAGGGGATGAAGGAGTCCTGACAAACTCCTTTTATGACACAAAAACACTATTTTCTAAGCTCATGATTATTCCATTATCCCTCTTTTGCAGAAAACAGGAAAAGGTCAGAAAAACAAAATTTAAAGCTAAGCTAAAATTTGGAATTCATTTGCCCAATTTTTTCATTTAAAAATTTTAAAAATATGTATGGACAATTATTAACCTTCATTTAAAAAGATAAGAGTTCTAAATTTTCTCTCTTTTTCTCTTTCCCCTTCCCTAAGATGGTAGGCAATTTGAAATAGGTTATATATGTGCAATCATGTAAAACATGTTTCCATATTAGTTATGTTGTGAAAGAAGACACAGATCAAAAGAAGAAAAACCTGAAAAAATTAAGAAAATAAAAAAATAGAATTGCTTTGATCTGCATTTAGACTCCATCAGTTCTTTCTCTGGGAATGAATAGCATTTTGGAATTATCCTTTAGAATTATCTTGGATTACTGCATTCCTGAGAAGAGCTACACATTTCTCATTTTTGAAGAAAAAAACAAACTAAGGGGTTAGAGAATTTAAGTAACTTATTCAAAATCACAAAGCCAAACTGGGTCTAGCATATCAAGACCCTCAGGCTCTTAATTCAGTACTTTTTCCATTATATTTCCATTACATGACCTTGCCCTTAGAGTAAAAATTAATGATGAAGATAAATTGTCAGAGGAATCAAACACTTTTCAAAACAAGAACTATAAAATATTCATATCCACATGAAAAAATGCTACAAGTCAATGATAATAAGAGAAATACAAATCAAAACAGACCTGAAGTTTCATTTCACATGCAGCAAATTGGCAAAAACAAAAAATGGCAATAGTCAATGTTGGAGGGGTTGAAAGAAAAATAGGAAAATAAATTGTTGATGGAGCTGTGAAATGATGCAAGCATTTTGGAAAAGAATTTCTGAATTATGCAAATGAAATGAATAAAGTTTCCATGCCCTTTGAACCTTGGGCTTATACTACCAAGAAAGAAACAGAAGAATAGGAAGTTCCTATATGTTATAAAATGTTTTATAAAGGCAACATTTGAGATAGTTAAGAATTAGAAATGGCATAGATAGTCATTAACTTGGGACATGGATAAATAAAATGTAGTACATGAAAGTAATGGAATATTACTATGTTGTAAAAAATTATATATGTGATGAATACAGAGAAGGATGGAGAAGTTCTATATGAATGATACAGAATGAATTAAGCCTCAGAGACAAGGAAACAATGTATATAGTAATTCCAAAACATAAATGGAAAGAATTATATAAAAAAAAGCCTAAATTAAATACAACAAGATTATAAAGATCAAATGAGACTTGGAGCAAAGAAATAATGAGAAGATATCCTCAATTTGTTCCTTCATGAAGTGGGAGAGCCAAAAGTGTTACATGTTGCACACTTAAGGACTTTTTCAAGTTTATCAATCAGTTGCATTGAATCTTTTTCCTTTCTAGAAAAATACTATTTGTCATACAAAATGGTTCTCTGAGAGGGCAGAAGAAGGGATACTTGGGATTATTATGGTGTTTTAAGAAAAAAATCAATAAAAACATTAAAAAATTCATGACTATCTTTCCTAATCAGCAGATGCTTTTCTTGGCAACCAAATCACTTATTTCTTCCTTCCATATAAAATGTTTGACTTTAATTTAAGAGTTATTTTGTATAGACTACAAATAGTACAAATGCAAAGAATACAAATTCAAACCAGCAAATTAAAAACATTTTCAATCTAGCTTACTGTAAGAGTCTTTCTGGAGAGTCGAAAGTAAACCCTTCTTTTCCCTTCTATATTTGAAAATATTCTCAATTAAAAAATTTTTTTTTAAATAGAATTATATTGTGGATTCATTACAGTTTCTAACACATCCCAAACTCATTTGAGTTCATTTAAACTTTATATCCTGATCAACAGGTTAAAATCTGAAATGGGTACTAAAAGTAAGTTGTTGTACCAAGAGAAAGATGTATAGAAAGATGTATTTTGGGACAGGCCTCTTCTAGGGTTGGCTGAAGCACTATGTAGTTTCAATGGTCTCTCAACTCACCAAAAAGGTCTGGATTAAACTCAGTAATGATGATCATCTAAAAGCATTCAGTGACGTTGAATTTCAAGAGTACATAATTAATACAATTGTTTTTGATCAAAGAATAAACTATAGCCAATTAACTGTGGATATTTTGTTTGTTAGCACAGCTATGATACTAAGGAAAATATGGGTTAGAAAGTCTGGTCTACCAGTCTCAAAGGGTTAAATACAATGCCATGACAAAGTGATATTTTCATAGAATTAATAAGCACTTAATAGACAGAACTTCACTGAAGAAATAATGAGAACTTAATATTTGTATTATGAATGATAAAAGGTTAATTATATGGCCACATTTTTTTTTAAAGTAGAACTTGGGAAAAGGCAAATTTCAAAGAAAAACCAAGCTTGTGAAGCTTTTTAAAGGAAGATAATTAGAAACTACCTCTAAGGCATGTAAACATTAGCTATGGCTATTTCTTTCTAAAAATCAAGACTTGTTTGATAAAGCTTTACTTAACTAGGATTTTAGTTATTTGATGAAACCAACATTTCTAAAAGCCACAACTTTACTTCTGAAACTGATCAGAATCTTAGAAAAATTATAATTCACTAAGAAATGTCTTTTACTGATACAAATCTTTCAGCCTGGTGAAATATAAATGTAATAGATTTATTTAGGGGTTCATTCATCACATTATAGTAAATTTGTAGTGTACTATGACCACTCATATTACCCTTGGACAGTTAAATTTAAATTATTTTAGTTTTAATTTTCTTCTATTAAAAAATCACTCTAGTAGAGGACTATGGAACACTGGACATATCAGAATTGTTTGATGTGTTTTATTTTGTTGAACTGCTTCTCTTTCTTTCCTACTTCTTTAATTTATTCTTTGTTATCAGGGATAACTTAATGGGGATAGGAAGATTATATTCAAAAATGAAGGTGATATTAAAATAAAATAAAGAAAAATCCATGAGTATATTGATAATCTACTCCCTTATTTCTTTGGTCTTTAATATCATTTTGCAAGGCAGGGGAAACTGAAAAAAAATTACCTAAAATCAAGATACTAAGTGGGACCTACCTTTGACACAGTGCCCTATATAATTATCTCTGATAAGATAAGATCAATTAACTGTGTCTTTTTAGTTTCTTTATATTTTTTCAATTATGACTATGAAAAAATAGGGCTTTAGATTTTGTTGAGAGAAAGGATTATCTTATCAAATCTATAATACAAAAATAATTAAGAATCAATATCAGTTATGTTAAGCTAGATATATAATTTGGATTTAAATGAGCAAAACCATAATAATAGAAGCTCCAGGCTATTATTAAAAATACATCATCCCACAGATGAAGAAATTATTCCCTGGACACCAGGCCAGGACACTCTACACTAGTGCATAACTTAGGAGAAAAAAGGAACATAATAATAATCTCTAGAGGGTTTGATATTTTGGCCTAATGTTATATCTTGGAATAACAATGCAAAAGTGGAGAGCTCTCTTCACCTCAAATTAAATATATCTTTTATTCCTGCTCTACATATATATCATCTTTACTTTGTGAGAAAAATACTGGCTGGTAAGTTAATGTCCTCTAAGTAGGCAGAGCTCTTGAAATGTTCTCCTTTTTGAGAAAGGAAATGAGTTCAATAGACAACCTATTATAGAGATGTTCAGATCTGTAGCCTGTGGCTATTTCTAAGGGCAAGCTGGACTCAATTAAAATACAATTGAGAAATATTTAACAGAATAAGTAAAAATAAAGTAAAATATAGATATCATTGTATTTTAAAAACTAAGTTAATATAAGGCCTGCAGAGATCCTTAGGTATGGTTTAGTATCCTTATATATTACTTCTATTTGACTTTGACACCACTAGCCTAAGGCTTTTCACAGGCACTTTACCAAAGAAGAATGCAATAAATGTAAAAAATAAAATTTACATTTATTTTCCTTTGAATTTTTTTTAATGGAACTTTAATTAAAATGACAAGGAAACACAAGGAAGGAAGGTCACTGTGGGTTTCACCGATGCCCACATCCAAAGCACTGACTATATGGACTCAGAGTTCTATCTAGCCACTTCTCTGGCTCTTCATGATACTTCCATTCAATACTTTGAAAGCTTCAAGTTTTTATCTAGAGGGCTAACCCCCCACTGAAACACAGATCAAAAACTGTCTAGAGTAAATGGATGACAGAGAGGCTTTTGGGATGTGTCAGACTTAACCAGGAGGACACTTCTAAGGTCTCTCCCCACTCTAAAACTAATTCTCGTGTTCTGGAATCAGAGTTAGGGACAACAAGAAGTTGAGAAGAGGACTATACAGAAGTTGAAAAGGTGGGGGGCAGCTAGGTGGCGCAGTGGATAGAGCCCCAGCCTTGAATTCAGGAGGACCCGAGTTCAAATCTGGTCTCAGACACTTAACACTTCCTAGCTGTGTGACCCTGGACAAGTCACTTAACCCCAGCCTCAGCCAAAAAAAAAAAAAAAGAAGTTGAAAAGGTGAAGGTGTTCACATAAGGAATTGCTTCTTAAGAAACAAAGCTGTCCAAAAGTGAGATGAGTAGCTTGAGGAAGCAGTTCCACTTTAAAAGATCACTTCCATCTCGATAAAATGTATTCATGTTCAGAATCCAGTTTGGACTAAATGAATCCCCAACATCTTTCTCAACTTATGAGACTTTATAACTAGAGAGGTCCACCGACAGTAGAATTCCAGTAGGATATTAAGCCCATAATTATGTCTTTTTCTAGCTTGGGAAGTTGCATTCTGTCTGGCATAGCCTTCAAGAACCCTGGGAGATCATCTCTGTGCCTCAACTAGGCATTACAGTAGGGCTTTATTGAATAGTCTTAATCACCATAATAAAAGAGTAATTATTAAATATAATTTGTACTTAATTGTGACCAGTTCTGTGCAACTTAAGGATTAAGGAAAGGCAATATGAGAAGAGAGAACCTCTTTTTGTACTTTCCTTCTTCTATTTCACAGTCTGCAAAGCAGTAATAACATTTTTGTAGTTTACCAGTATTTTTCATTGCAAAATATACAAAACAAGAAAAAATATAGCATGGACACTAATAAGAAAATCGCCATGAAAATTGAGAATTTTGACATAGATTGTAGTCATTTTACTTATAGGCATCTCCATTTTATGGGACCAGCTTCTTCTTTTTCTTTCTTTCTTTTTTTTTTTTTTTTTTGTGCCACTCATTGCCAAACATATCATGCAATGACATTTATTTAATAATGCATGTCACATAAAGTCATTTCTTGTTGCTTCCCTTGAAATCTTTGGCTTAATCAGGCTTTGTAAGAACAATCTATGGATGGCACACACATGGAGTGGTATTTTTTGGAGGAGATGATGGGGGAGAGGTTGGGGAAAATATACTTGAACTTACATTATTGCAATATTGCAAAATGCATTTTAATGAGGAACAGTTGGTTTGGTTCTGCTCAAGTAAAAGATGTCCCTGGAAGAGAATTGCCACCTGTCCTCCCATCTTGCAATGCAGACTTTAAATGAGTGCTTCTGCCCCTGATACCTGCAGGTGGTTGCCACTGTCTTACAATAACATTCAGTTTGCCAGCTTGTATGAAGTTTGGCTGACAGATTCTCTTATATTCCATGTAACTGTCAGAGTAAGATAAAGGGAACTATTGCCAAACCATTTTTGTAGACGAATTTATTTTATATTATGTAATCAGGAATCCCCAATTACTCCCAGTCAAAATATCTTCATATTTTCTTTTGGACTTTTTACATGTGCTATATTTATGTTTATGAGTGTCAACACACACATATACACACATGTTCAAACCAATAAGAAACTGTAAAATCAGACTAGATCATGTCTTTCTATTATTTTTAACATTCCAACATCTACACATACATTAATATTGTACTATATATACATTATTGCCAATCTGCAACCATTACTTTAGGGCCAGAAACAACTTTAAAAAGTCATCCATAATTTTTCCTTCCGACAACAACAAAAAATTCCTATACCTTTAACATTGACAGCCTCATTAAAATTACAAGGAATATTTCTAGGTTCCAATACAATAAAACAGTCACCATGAACTTAGCATCATGGCCAGCTTTTCATCTTGTTTTGGTGGTAGCAGAGTAAACATAAGGTTTTGCTAATAAGGTATAGTATAAATTATTAAAGTATCTTCTGTATGATCAAATGCATTTCAGATTATATTCTGAATAATTCTGCCTTGACAACTGCCAGAGATATATATCTTATGTGCTCTTGCATAGTCTCATTGATCCCTATCTTTCTGATGCCCTAGTCTTAGACTTTTAACTCCACAGAATAAAAGAAATAACATAGTCACTTCAAAACCCAAGATCTGGCAACTGTCGATCATATCTTTCTATCAGATTTTTCTTCATGTTAGTCAACAAAGACATGAAGATAACTCTTTAGCTCTGAACTGAGATTTTAATGGATTCAAAATATTTCTTATATGTAAATTCATTTCATGGCTCAGAGGCACTGTTAGAGCAGTGAAAAACTACTTGATGGTACATTTTGTTGTTGTTGTTCAGTCATTTCTCAGTTATATCTGATTCTCTGTGACCCCATTTGGAATTTTCTAGGCAAAGATACTGGAGTGATTTGCCATTTCCTTCTCCAGCTCATTTTACAGAGAAGGAAACTGAGGAAAACACGGTTAAGTGATTATTCAAGGTAACATGGCTAGTTTTAGTGTCTGAGGCCAGATCTGAACTCATGATGATATATTCCTGACTCCAAGTCCAGTGCTTTTCCACTGTACCACTCAGCTGCTCTTAGATGGTACATTCCTCAAGATAAATTAGAGTTTTAGATATTTTTATTCAAGTACTGAGTACAATGATTATACTATACTACCAAGAATAAATTTGCTAATTTTTTTACAATTACAATTCAATTTAAATATAATGTACAATATGTTTTAGATAATACAAATTAAGTAATGCAACTGATCAAGATTTATAATCTCTTTCACTTCAGTCTACCATATTTTCAATTAATTATAAATTTGTGTTGAGTAGAATATAAGTTCATGGACAGTATAGGCTATTTCATATTTCCTTTAATAAGATTATTCTGGCAGTCATGAAGAAGATAGATTGAAGAGGAGAGTATGATTAAAAGCAGGAAGACCAACTGGGCAGTTTTTCCAATAGTTAAAATAGTTAAAAATATAGTTAAAAGCAAGAGATGACAAGGGATCAACTTTAAGAGGGCTTAGGTTCCAGTTGTAGCTCTGCTACTTACTACCAGTAATTTGGGGAACAAGTCACAGTTTCGTCATATCTAGAAGAAAGGATTTAGACTAAATAGCCTCTCCTGTTCTAAATTCATGATCTTATGTTTGTGAAAGAGAAGAAAAGAACATTTCTCTTATTTCTTATATTCCAAATCACTTTCCCCTACCCTTGGTTTTAATAGTCATTCTGGAAACAATTACAGACTGCTCTAAATCCTGGGAAGCCAGGCATTTTCAGGGAAATTTTACCTGGGGATATGAACACATATACATACACACAAATACCTTGAGCTGTAATAAGGAGGAAGAAAGTGACCAGTTTATATATTCTGTGGCTTGTATACTTATAGTGGCAGAAATCTGAATGACTATTCCCCAGCATGGACCAAGAGAACCATTAAAACAACCTAATATTTGTAGCACAGGTGAGGAGAGAGGAATGAAAAAAGAGTGAAGGGGGAATGATAATGAAACCCTTTTGATAAAATCGGAAACCACAACTAAAAGCAGTATTCATTCCACTGGTTGAACACAGGAAGTACTGCTCTTGGATGTTGCCGAACATGCAATTGCTAGTATTAAATTTAATCTTTAAGAAATCAATTCAATGCAAACTGATTACTCCTCAGGGTTTCCTCCAACAAGATAATCAGGGGAATGTGTTGGCAGATGTTTGGTTTGCATGTAAAATGAAAGAGAAGTCATGTGTGAGGTTAACTGTTATTATAGGAGTCCTCTCATCCCCTTCTAAGAGTCATTTTCAAAGGCACTTGCACTGTAACTATGAGTGAAATGAATGTGAGGTAGGGCTTTAGCATCATTAAGTTAGACATGGTGTACAAAATTGGAAAAGGAGATGACAGGTGCTTGCTTTTGTCTCTGTCACGTAATTAATTAGCTAAAAGGGAAACCCATTTCCTATAGACCACCATCATTGGTTTCCAACTTTGAAAATACAGCTAAAACAATTAAGATAGATTGTATGGCATGCATTTACCTATAATAATACTGAACTTTTTGTTTTTTAATTTAGCCTTCTGTGGTGGGCTCATTCACATCCCAGAGTGTTTTCATTACATAGCTTCCTACATGGCTCTATTATACTCTTTCAAATATCCATGATAGGGCATATATTGTAATTGTATCTGTATGTATTTATTTAGTTTTTTTTTTGTCTGTTTTTATTCTTCCCATGGAGATAAAACAGTCAAAATGATTCTGTCAAAGATATTCCTTTTAAAATGGGAGGGGGTTTATACAGAATTTAATGCTCAATGATTTAATTATTCACATCTATGTTTCGGATAAGTATGAAGTAATACATATTAATCACTATCTCTTAAACTTTGAAATAAAGAAAAAGTCTAAGATGTTTAAAAACAGCAGATTCCTACTCTATCAACAATCCTTAACAATGAGTTGTATTTCAAATCAGTTGTTTATTTTTTTCTTATAGAAATGGTGTTCTATATGGGATCAAATTTGTAGACTCACTAACAATGTCTTGGGAATTTCAAGGTGTTCACAACTTTTTTCTTTCTATCTTCCTAGTCTTACTCCCTTCTATGTATTCCATAACACAGGCACTGTTTTCTTACTGCTTCTTGCATATGAGGATGTATCTATGAACTTACTTTGTAATTTTTTAAACTTTTTTTTTCCTATTTTATTTTTCAATTAACTAGCATTTCATTCCCTTTTCACTTCAACCACAATTTAAAAGAAGTGGAAAAAAATAAACCCATGCCTACAATGCTTTCTCTTCTCATCTTTACCTCTAGCTTCCTCAAAGATTCAGATCAAAGACCTTGTCCCCACTTCATGCCCCTTAACCCTATCTCAAGTCATCTTTCTGAGGTTATACCTTTCATATGTAATATTTGCCTAGAATATGAACTCTTTAAAGGCAGGGGCTATGTTTTTGCCTTTGTTTACAGTATATCCAATATTTAGCATAGCATCCTGTACATGCTAAGCACTCACTAAATGCTTGTCAACTGACAAGAACTTATCTGACCCATACTGTAACCTTAGTATTGTGTTACATTGCATATCTAATACTGTTCTGGTGGTTAAAAACAAATTTCCAGTTTGGGCCTCTAGTAATAATCTTTATCCACGCCAAGTGGGAACAGAGACTACTAAATTTCTGCTTCCTACTAATTGCTGCTACAAGGACATGGATTTTCTTAAAAGTGGTGCAATAACATATCCCTCCCAAATTATGAAGAAGAATGGAGGGCTACTTGGGCTACATGAGGGTGTGGCAGGGTAGAAGAGAAATACAAAAAAGACAAAAGAAAAATGAAAAGAACATGTAAATAAGATTGCCTAATATAGGCTTATTTGCAATAGAGACATATTAAATTAAAAGGAGCTGTACTTCCAAAACTTCATCTACTTTAAAAAGTTGGATAATTAGTGTCCTAAAGAATTCTGCTGTTTGATTTCTTACCCTCATGTACAAATGGAAAATCATGAACCCATGAATAGGGACCTTTTCTTCAGCTTCAACTATGACTAACCTGTTTCAATCTGGTTTTAATTTAGAGTATCTTAGATCCCTCTTGCTTAATTAGTCTGAGAAAGTTAAAGAAGACTAGGGTTAGGACTGATTTCTAAAGGGTCACAGTGGTTACAGAACATGCTGAGAATTTGGACCTTTGAGCAAATTGTGGAAACTGAGTAGACTGGGATCACTTTGATGGGGTTGAGTGAAGAGTACAACATTTTGAATTAAAGGATCTGGGTGTGAATATTGGTTCTGTTGTTTGCTCCCTATGTGATCAGAAAGTTTTCCCATCTTTGGGGCCTTCATTTAATTTGTTAAAAAAAAAAAAAGAAGAAGAAGAAGAAGAAGAAGAAGAAGAAGATGCACTGAATGACTTTAAATCTGAAATCTCTGATTTTGTGAACTGTGATTTGTCCAAAGTCCCACAGGCTTTAGGTGTCTTAGATTTCCAAAGACTCTGGAAGAGAATGTCAAGCTAGAAAAGTACCAAGGATGGGCCTAGTTTTAAGTTGTAAGTCTACTCTCCAAAGTCTAGCCCAGCTAAGTTCTGAGAGAGGCTTATTATCATCATGCTGGCTTCAGTTCCATAAGAGGTTTTTTCCCCTACCATAACAAATCCCAAACACTATCTACACTAAGTCACTGAAAGCTTATGATTCACATTAGTAGAAAGAATATGTGATTTGGATATCACAAATTTTAAAATGTACTTTAATTAAGTACAAATGTAATATGTAGTAATATTTGCATTTCTTAAAATAGAAAAGGTACATTGACCAGTATCAGAAGTGGAAAGACATGTAAGGTCTTCTGATTTGCACTCAGTTGCTCTATTCACTAAAAGTTCTCTTCATTTAAGGAAAGCACATCTCAGGCATCTCATTTCTCTTCTACCTATACAACTTTGGGATTTCTCCACCATGTCCCCAAGAAGCTCATTACTGGGATGACCTTACCATCCTTTAAGATCTCAAAAGCCTAGGTCCTCTACTTCATCACTACCATCTGTTCTCTGACTGATCATGGGTGGAACCATGAACTCCCAACTTCCATTTTAGAAGGGAGCTTAGCTCATACTTGCTCATTTCTCATTTGATTGTACTACTTTTAAGACTTCTTTGCTTCACTGTACTTCTGTGCCAAATACCCTTTCCTTCCTCTCCTTCCCCTTTGCTAATTATGTTCTCCCTTAGTACTCCTGGGAGTCCCAGCATCTCCTGGGGTGGGTACAATTAGTAGCTCAATAGCTGCTGCCTTCACCAAGCCACTGACACAACCTTCAGGAAGAGGAAAATCACCTAAGGTAATTGCACAATTAGTGATGCAATTGTAATGCGTACTAATTATACTGCATCATACCACATATATGATACTTTGGTTGGTATTAAAATTGGTACCTGAAATATGTCCCAAATAAATTTAAAACTAATATACTAAGGCTGATAAGCACAAGAATCAATTCTTCTTTTTCATTACACCAAGTAAAATACAATTCTTCAGTATGAAACAAATATATAGAACTGTGTTAATTCATAGGAGAGGCCAATGAATGTTTAATTAGTAAAGAAGAGGGTCAATTAGATACAATTTGAAGAAAAGGCATGCCTAAAAACGAGTTTTATTTTTAGGACATAATTTTTAAAATGTGCAAAAACACCCTTTCTTAAATAAAATGCAAAAATCACCTCTAAAACAGGGGGTCTAGAATGTTTCTATAAAAGCCACCTGGGATCGGAGCCAATATCTTGGGGGGTGGAAGGAAAAATAGGAAGGAACACACCCTCATTTGCTTCTAACATGGTTAGTTGATCTGTTTGAAATTAGACCCACTTTCAACTGTTTTAACTTAATTATTAAGCCATTTCTTAACCTCATGAATGCAGTTTTCATTTGCTTTCAAAACTGGCACTGAACTAATAGACCCTCTCACTTCAGTGATTTGGGAAATGAATGTTAGATAGGAGAAAATTTTAACAGAGCTTTTCTAAGGGTCAGAGCTTCAAAAATACAGCAAAGAGTGTATACAAAACTCAGGACACCTGACTAGCCTGCTAACCTGGTAATAAGGAAAATTGGCACTCTTTAAAACTTCTGCCCCCTTTCCAAAACCAATCTGTTCTCCTGATGCTCCAGCATGAGGATCAAAGTGCCAGGAGATGAGAAATAGGTGGGAGCCATGCACCCTCAGGCTCCCTTCCTTTTCCCTTCCCTTCTATAATAAAGAAGGCTAAGCACAAAGTTCCAATTTACAACACTGTACTAAATAATGGGGCATGAAGTATTACAGAAACTCAATAAGGGTAGCCAGTGAATTGATCTTTTTATTGCTTCCTTTTTTGTACCTGCAAGAACTGTAAAGACAAAATTCACTCTGGTTTCTCCTTGTGCTTGTAAGAAACAATGGATTGATCATAATAGTAAAGTGAGAAAATGATTGACTGTTAAATGTTCATCTTTTATGCTAAAAGTTAATTACTATACATTATATACATTAAACAGGGATTGAATATAAAAACTTACAAAGATAGAAAATTAGAAATCCCTTTTCCATTTGTTTATAGATATTCAACCAGAAAACTGTTGTTATTTAATATTTTTTAAAAGTAATGCAAATATCTATTATTTACTAGAGTAGCTAGATTGCTCATGGGCAGCTAGGTAGTGCAACGAATAGAGTATACACAGGGGTTCTCAAACTACAGCCCGCAGGCCAGATGCAGCCCACTGAGGATGTTTATGCGGCCTGCCGGGTAATGGCAAATGGGCTGAGGGGCAGAGACAAAGTGTGAGGTTTTTTTTTTACTATAGTCCGGCCCTCCAACAGTCTGAGGGACAGTGAACTGGCCCCTATTTAAAAAGTTTGAGCACCACTGGCAGGATGCAGAATCAAAAAGATCTGAGTTCATATCTGGTCTTGGACATAAGCTGTGTGACGTTGGGACACTCTGATGGTCTCATTTGGTTCATCTGCAAAATGGAGATGATCATAGCACCTATCTCCCAAGGTATATTGTGAGGATGAAATGAGATATTTTTTCTAAAATTTTTCTAAAAAAATTTTTTTTCTAAAAAACAATGTTTGGTACATAGTAAGTGCCATATAATTATCAGTTACTATTACAACAACTAAATCAAAACAAGAATATATTTGCAGGAAATAGTTTTTATTATAATTAGAAAGAAGGTCTCCTCTTATCTTCATGCTACTAGAAGTAGAAGTTTTTGCCTTTGATAAGCCTTGGATATAGATACGGTTAATATTCAGATATTAAAGTGTGTTATAAAGGAAAAGCAAAGAGAAAAGGACAATAATAGTGAAACTAAAACAGAAAATTAGATATAACCTTTTAGTTTTCAAAATATCTAACAAATTATGTTTTCTCCTGCATTCAAAAGACAGACTTGTAGCTTTATCATCAAATCCGTGTGTAGATAGTAGGCACTTTAGAAGTACTTGCATATTATGGTGTCACCTGCCAGATGTTAAAGGTCTTCTTTGGGAATGAAGGATAAATGCTACCAACAACAATTTATGCAAATTAAGTTCATTAAACAAGAGGCCAACAATATCCTCCAGGAATTAAAATGCTATGGAATTACATTTGCTTGCTCTCTATCTCTCCTCATCCTTTTTCTCTTGATCATTTAGTTCCTAATAGAAGACTTTATTTTAGCTTTACTTGAGATGGAGCAGAAAAACCAGTATTTTTTCACTATGAAGTAATTCTCAGATTACTAAAAGGATGATCAAATAATATTTTGCATACTTCAGTAGAATGTAAGCAACACTTTAATACTATAAATACATTTTACATCCTTCAATATCTAATGTGACTTTAAAAATGGGTTTTACCATAGGTAAATAGAGAGGATCTTAATTTCTCTGTCTTGAGAAGTGGAAGTGTTAGATTTGATTCTTGAGATACTCCCACCTATAAAGTTTATTAAGTTTATGAGTCTGCTTAAAGAAATATGAAATATGGGAAGTTATAAATCTGGGAGCAATGGGATCATATAGAAAGGGACTCTGCAGAAAATGAACTTTCTTAGGAAGAAGGTATCTTTAAAACTTTTAATTTTCTGTGTGATAAAAGGGAAGTAAATGCATTGAATCATATTTACTAATTTAAAAAGAAATTAACTGGACATTATGTCATAGACTGATGATGGGAGGGCAATGTTTCACTTTTTGTAGTATGTTGTTCTTTAAGTCCTAATAACATTAGAAATGAGATTTAGGTTTATTACTCCTAAAAATAATCAGCATGATTTTTGTCATTCTTTCCTCTTCTCCCGTTTCCCTCTCTTTTCCTCTGTGGAATGAAAAATGTGTAGAAATAAGATTACATTGCTATTTATCTTTACACTTTGTCTCCTTTGGAGCCCAATTTCCTAGAGGTCAGTAAGCATGTACTTCTATCTCTGTAACAAACGCCACCATCACTCCTCCTACTCTTATTTATATAGAGTGGTATAAGGTTTACAAATACACATAATCTTGTACATAAACAGCACTTAATAAAGTTTTGTTGAACTAAATTTACTCGATATTGACACTCATGAAGTGTTCTCTGTTAACATTTTTAAATTTTAGAATCTTAGAAATGGAAGAACCCAGGTTTCCTAACGTACAATCTAGTTTTTCTTTCACTATATCATGATAATTGTAATAATTATTTCAGACATCCAAAATAGTCAAAAAAGTGAGGCTATGTCTCTGAGGTCTTTTCAATAAGAATAAAGTCTGCCCAAATAACTAAAGAAGACATTCTCATACTCTGCAGTAGTCTGCACTGATACGAATTTCTTGATCTATAATCTTTTATCACGAACAGGAATGAATTTCCACAGTATGACATTTTTGACTTGAAATATTTGGCAATAAGAAGCCCACTTACAAAGTGTCTTGTAAGAAGATAGCTTTTAAAAAGTCAAAAAAATCATCTGAAAATTCACCAACAATAAGGGAATTTTCTAGATTATAAATTCTCAGGGTTGGCTCTATAGGAATGAACATGGATTTCCCAGAGGAGTGATAAACTCTTTTATAAAACTTGTACCAAGGAAATCATAGAAAGGATTACTCTGGGATCCTTTTAAACTCTAGGATTCTCTTGTTTTCTGAAAGTGAAAAATGGAAAGCATTAAACCAGAAACAGCAACCATTTTTGTGGGCTCCTATGCCATCCACTAACTTAAGCTTCAATGAAGGACAACACAGTGCAGTGAAAAGGACAATAGATTTAAAGTCAGGGGATCTCATCTTGAATGCCAATTTTGCCATTCAATGGCTTAAGTAGTTTATGGGTCTCAGTTCCCAGTTATAGTGTGTGTGTGTGGGAGGTTTCAGGACCACCAGACACCATCAAGGAATGTCAAATGGGACTGATATTCTCTTAGATGATCCTAACTTTTTTATTTTTTTGCTTGTGCCTTGGCTCTCCTTAATCTATTTTTCTTTCACTAATATCACCAATCATTCCATCCATTCCTGCTTTCCCAGGGCATCTCCCAGAGTTCTTTCGCTGGGATTTTACACTGTTTTCTGCTCTGGAATGTGTCGCCCCCTCATCCTATCACATATCCCTATTTCTACTGAGGTTATCACCATATTTCACATCATCCATATTCAAAAAATGAATTATCTCTACTACTCCCTTTCTTACCTTTCTTAGATAATCCCTTGCTACTTTTATTTAGTCAATTTTATGTCCACAATATCTCTTGTATAAGAGTTCCCTTTTCTCTACTTACATAGGTGCTACTTTAGGTCAGGCCCTAATTATCTTTTTCCTGGATTATAGCAAAATCTTTGTAATCCAAAACCAAATCTTTCCTCTCTGCAATCTATTATAACACAATTACCAAAGTAATATTTCCAAATAATGTTTAGGATCTTTTATTCTCCAGCCAATTTTTAGTTTTGACTCCTCTCACCAGTAAATTTCAGGAACATATACTACATGTTATGATATTGCCTAGTTCCATTATCAGTCAAAGAAATTACTGAAAACATCAGATTTACTACATCCATGTGTTATCAAAGCATGAGTAATGTCATTCTTCAGCCCCCACCCAGATCCCATCGAATAGAAGGAATTCCATTAAAATCACCACGACAATAATAAGAAATGATAATCCTAATAATAGTACACTGTCACTGCCTAATACAAGCTATGTTTCCCCTCATTTTATGTTAATATACATTTACAATTTATTTCAGGAGAGAAAAATACAACACACAGATAGAAACAATTTTGGAATTACATGGCTGGATAAACCATCAGCTATCTTTCTTCCATATGTTAAACCATAGCTACATACTTTTTTTTGGAGTGCCTAACAATTGTGTTGGAGAAGGGACCTCAAATGATGCTTAGCAATGTGATACACATTTTCATTTCACACTCCATCAGCTTTTACAACTGAGGCTCAATGAAATGTAAGAGGGAGCTTGGCAAACAGCCATATTTACCAAGGTATAAAATAAGGGTCATGTAACTTGTTTTGTTTTTTTTTTTCTCCCATAGAAATAAAAAATGTTTAATTTTCACTCCATATGACTTAAGCAGATACCAAGCAAAGACTCTACTTAAAAGTACTGTAAACACACACACACACACACACACACACACACACACACACACACACACACACACACACACACACACACACACACTGATTTACTATCTGTTCAAAGGTATATTTGTATGCTGCCAAAACTAGCTTCATAAGGTATGAAATAACATCTGTTCCTCTACCACATCCTTGTCTTCTCCCCTTTCCCCAAGATCTATTAACTTAAGAGACATACTGGATTAGATTGTCTTTGCTGTTAAATCTTTCACCTGCAAATAATGGCTTTTGCCCTCCATGAATAGCCTGGAACCAGACACAACTTATTTTCTTTCCAGGCAGAGAAGCAAAGCTACAGGCATCAGCAGAAGCATCTCTCTAATACAGATTTCAATCTGTCAGAAAGGATTAAAGCTTCATGCATATAAAAAATGGGAACTATAAATGATAACAGAAGCATAGCCTGAAATTACTGTGCTTAAACAACTACTGTTTTTACTAGTCTAGTAAAAGAGAGAAATATATATTACTCACCTCTGTTAAACCCGAAACTTCTCCCTTTGCTAATGGTTTATTGATGGATGGGGTGTACACCTTGGCATTGGATACTGGCTGCCCCTTCATAAAATGTTTTCCTGATTCATAAATGTCTACTTCAACCATTTTCCCCATGAACATGGGGTTCTTTGGCACAAGCACCTGTAAAGAAATTATACCAAAGTGTAATCAAAAGTTATTCTTGTTTTTTTAATTATATGTTAGGATTTACAAAAGATAACATTTCAATAAAATGTTTTGAAATTGTTTTACAGAAATGAAATTTGGAATTCACTGCAGTATCTGAACAACTAGCATTTCAATTAGTTTCCTGTCTTACCATTTTCCTGAATGGTTATAGAAAATTTCACAATACCATAAATAAATGAGGGAAAACACATATTCTTTCAGGGTAGTAGCACTGCTGAAGTTCTATGTTACTCAATGTTGAGAAAAAGTATATAAAATAACTTCTGATTCTTCTGATAAGAAACAAGATGATTATACTTTTGGTGATGTGATAATTACTTTTGAGTACACCACTGCCATGTTCGTGAATTTAAAATTCCCTTATTTGGTAATCTTTCAACCTTCCAACATCCCTAGTGTCTCACAAGCCTTAACCACATTCTTTATCCTCATCCCTTCAGTTCTTTCCCAGGTAATTACCTCCACATGGGTTAAACTCTTCTACCTTCTCCATCTTCACCACTCCTTGGTGAACCAATTCAACTCTGTAGTATCTACTTTCTCATCTTCAAATCCCTTACTCCATTGCTCTATCACAGATCACACTTTCCCAAAATTCAAATCCAGGGCACTACTCTCATTTGCTCTTTTGTTCATATTTATATGCTGCTGAACAGAACTGGAGGAAATCTAGAAACTGCTAATTGGGGGCACTACAAATGTGTGTTATTTGATACTGTGAGAAGACAATTATTCTGTTCCTCTCAAATTAAGTAATTCACTAGCCTCCACTCCACAGCGGCTGTACTATACTACAACCCTTTCGCCCTCGGACCTTGCCTCACACTTCAGCAAAGTATTCAGGCCATTTGCCAAGAAGGCTTTCTTCTCCCCACTTTCTCATTTCATATCACTCACTCATCTCTACTATCTCTAACTTCTTTCTGGTCTGGGAAGAAGACTGTCAAAACTAATCTCTCTCTAAGTACTCCATCTCCTTCATGTTATTGTTTCCATTATCATCCTCTTTATCTTATCTTTAAACTCTTTAACTATTAAATTGTTCTCTATAGCCTACAGACATGCAAAAGTCTTCCCCAGCCTTAAAAAAACTACTCGCAGGGGCAGCTAGGTGGCACAGCAGATAAGAGCACCAGTCCGGAGGACCGGAGTTCAAATCTGATCTCAGACACTTCCTGGCTGTGTGATTCTGGGCAAGTCACTTAACCTCAATTGTCTCAGCAAAAAAACAAAACAAAACAACAACAACCAGCCCATTAGATCCTATTATCTCCACAAACTTCAATCCTAAACTATGAGATATAAAAATTCTATAAATGGGGCAGCTAGGTGGCTTAGTAGATAGAGCACCAGCCCTGAAGTCAGGAGGACCTGAGTTCGAATCTGGTCTCAGACACTTAACACTTCCTAGCTGTGTGACTCTGGGCAAGTCACTTAACCCCAGCCTCAGGGGGGAAAAAATTCTATAAATGTGAGATGTGCAAATTTAGAGATATCCCCACTCCAGATGTTCATATGGACTATTTATATATGACCAGTCTGTGGTAGAACCATCTGAGTGCACTAATCTGATGAGCCACAGTTGGACACACTGTGCCTTGATCCCAGCATGATGTCATTTTGGTCCTCTCTGAGAGTGAAGGCCAACCACCAATTCTACATTTCTCTTTTTCTAAGTTAAACTCTGTGAAAAAGTAATTTATACTAAATTCCTATACTTTTTTTCCATTTACTCTTTTAAACCTGCCAAAACTTCTCTTTCCAAAGTTACCAAAGATTTCTTACTTGCCAAAGCCAATAGCTTTTTCCCTCCCCCCCCCCCCCCCTCTCAATCCTTCTCTTATGGCCTTTCTGCAGTATCTGGCACTTGACCCTCTTCTCTTTCCTGAATACTCTCCTTGGTTTTCTTGAATTGTTTGTTCTCCTTCTAATTGTTTGACACTACTTCTTGGTTTTTTTTTAATGGATCTTCATCCATGTCACACCTGCTCTGGGTGTCCCATAAAGCTCTGTTCTGAGCTCTTATCTTTTTCCTGTACTAACTCAGTTGATCTTATCTGCTTTAACCTGTTTAATTATTATCCTTATGTATTATTCTCTATAGATCTAAAAATCAAATTCTAACATCTCTTTTGGCTCCCGTCTCATGCCATCAATGTCTTGAAATGGATGTCTTGGAAGCAACTGAAGGCAACAATTCATTAGACTATAAGCTCTTTGAGGGCAGGAGCTGTCACATCTTGCTGTATTCTCATGTTTAGCACAGTGTCTGGCACACAGAAGCTTTTTAATAAATGTTAATCGACCTGAAGATTACATGTCTAAAATAGATTTAATTCCATGTCCTCTGTATATATACCTTGTATATACCTGCTTATTTAAGTATGGCCTCCAATAATAGAATGTGAGTTTCTATAGAGTGAGAATTGTTTTTGTATTCCTAGAACTTAACAAAGTGCCTGACATATTGTGGTAGTAGTTGTAATATCCATTATTATTGTTAGCATTTATAAAAATGAGATTTTCAAAATACTGTAAATGTGTGATTTCATTTGATATTTTTAACACTGGATACTATTATTAATCGCATTTTTCCAGTTGAAGAAACTAAGGCAAACAGATTATATGACTTGCCAAGAGCCACTGGATATTAAATGCCTACACGATCTACCTGATTCCAGGCCCAGCACACTATCTCCTGTGACATCCTGCTTCCTCCATACAGGAAGGACTTTACAAATATTTGTTTACTGACTGCTATTTGAGAGATATAGCAGATGCTTTGTAGTGGAAGAAATAATGGATTTGGAGCTGGGAGAGGAATTGTGTTCAAAGTCTAGTCCTTAAGAGCTGTGTTACTTAACTAAGTAACTTAAATTCTCAATGAAATCAACTGAACTAATCCTAATGAAAAGCTATTTTTACTAGATATCTAGATATTAGATTTAATCGATAGTTTTAAGAATAACAATTTAAGATCATGTTTGAAACATAAAATATCTTTTTTTTTTTTTTTCCCAGAGATTGGATGGAGATGGAGGAAGAGCAGATAAAAGAAGAATTCTCCAAATTGATACTGGGGCAGATTGCTATTTAATTTTTTCCTTTTCTCATAAAATCAATTTGATTGTCAGTCCTACAGTTCTACTCTTAGAACAACAGCTTCTTGAAGTAGGACTTATTTTCACTAACTATAAAAATCTGTCAGAAGGATTCTTTTCACTAAAGTTTATGCTAAAAATATTTGTTTACTTTAAAACATTTCCTTCTCTGACTTTCTATTTTGCCTATTTTATTGTACTGCTTTTCTAGGTCAGAAGCTACTTAAGTTATTTCAAATGAGTAGATAGTATCAACTGACTGTACATTAAGTAAATATGCAGAACAAGTCTACTAACTCATAAACTGTGATACATTGCCCTCTAATGACATATTCACTTTTGTATCTTGGCCTATTTTACAAACAATAATTCTGATTCTATACCTGAAATGTTCAGTCAGGGGAAAAAAAAAGAAACAAGTGGGATTTATCAGATCTGCACCAAATCTATTTGAAGAAGACAACTAGAACTAGAATTTTCTCCTACCCAGCTTTATTTTGAGGAATACTGAGGATAATGATTCATGAAAAAAAAATGACCTCTTAGCTCTCCCTGTACAGGTTATAAAGTGAATTATATATCAGAAAAATTAATTAAAATGGTCTTCAATATCTGTAAATTAAATTTTGGATGCAATGGAAGAAGCTATTTATTAATCATATGAGTCTGGGAAATCACTCACCCTTTCTGGGCCTCAGTTTCCTTATATGAAAGCTGAGGGGAATAAGGAAAGAAGGCTGAAATGACTACATTATTGAATTCTGAAACTGGGTGTAAAGTTTCTTTCTGCTGTAAATCCTTCAGAGTTTACATAATTAAAAAAATCTTGATAGTAAATTTGAAGTTTAATAATCTTATAGGGTAAAATATTTGTTGCCAAATCCCTGATCTTGTGCCTTGAACTGAATAAACAGCAAAAAGGCTCCTTCTTTTCCTATTATTTAATAATTGGAAAAAAGCCCTTCCTCTTTAAATGGAAGGAAACAGTTAATGAGGCATGCCATTGCCTTTAAAATGAAAAAAGTTCCCTGCTGAGACAAAAGCCCAAGAGGGAAAAGAAATAAGGGGAAGAAAGAAGGAGCAGTAGTAGTAATACAGTCAGTCTTTTCCCTGTGGCTGAGCACCGTTCTTGCCTATAAAAGAACACTCTTCTCTGGGATGCATGGAGGAGATCTGGGGATGGTGATGTATCTTCAAGTTAAAACATGAAATGCTGAATCTGCAAGCTCTCCTTCCTTCTGAGTGTGCCATAGCACAGACTCACTGTGAAATTGAGCATAAAGCACTCAGGTTATATATACTTGAGAACAAGAAGAAAATTCTATCTTTTCTTTTCAGGGTTTCCTTTTGTGGTATGGAAAACAGGGTACCTAAATGACCATTAATGCTGGCTGAATGGCAGCTGCCTAATCTACCATATGAACTCATAGTAAAAATGAGAAAGTGGTGGTCGCAGTGGTAGTAGTAGCTGTAGAAACAGTAGTAGTAGTTGGAGTAGAAGTAACAATAATAGTAGCAGTGGTACTAGCAGCGGGAGTGGAGGTACCAGTGGCAGTAGTGGGAGCAGCAACAGTCGTGAAGTAGCAATAGAAGTAGTAGTAATAGCAGGGTTAATAATGGTAGTACAAGTAGTAGTAGAAATAGCAATAACTGCTATTGTTATTATTATTAGCTACTCCTAGAAGCGGTATGTAGAAAAATTGCACAAAAGGTTACATATTTTTATACATACATATGTATATGTGCATTACAAAAAATAATTAGATAAACATCATGTGTATGTAATTCCCACTGAAATGAACCTTTTCTTCTTTTGCCAGTACTTCTCCCAATCTCTACATCCATTTCTTTTTTCTTTTTTTTCCTTTTTTTTAATTATACCTTCTTATTTACAAGATATATGCTTGGGTAATTTTTCAGCATTGACAATTGCAAAACCTTTTGTTCCAACTTTTTCCCTTCTCCCCACCCCCTCCCCTAGATAGCAGGTAGACCAATATGTAAAGGGCTAGAACTGAGCAATGCACTTGGATAATGAAGCACGTGAGACTAATTGCCAATTGGATAGTTCCCTATTAACTTGTTTGAAGGTTGACCTTCCCTAGCTGTTCTGTGTTGACTTGATTGGTGGGACAAAGAATGGGAAGTGACATGTGTGGGAGGAGTAGGAGGAGGAAGAGGAATTGAGATGCTGATGCTGAGTCAGTCTCTCCTGGCCTTTGAGGGAGGAAGGTGTGTGTGAGGTTGTTAGGCCTAACCCCCTGACCTTGACTGTAAAAGATCAAGAATAAAGATGTTTAGTGATCCTGACTCCAGCTGATTTCTGGGAAGACAGAGTTCCAGCACCAATACATGTTAAATATATTAAAGGATAAATTAAATACAATCTATGTATACATGTCCAAACAGTTATTTTGCTGCACAAGAAGAATCGGACTTTGAAATAGTGAACAATTAGCCTGTGAAGGAAATTAAAAAATACAGGTGGACAAAAATAGAGGGATTGGGAATTCTATGTAGTGCTTCATAGTCATCTCCCAGAGTTCTTTCGCTGGGTGTAGCTGGTTCAGTTCATTATTGGGCAAATGGAGTGATTTGGTTCATCTCATTGTTGAAAAGAGCTACATCCATCAGAATACATCCTCATACATTATTGTTGTTGAAGGATATAATGATCTCTTGGTTCTGCTCATTTCACTCAGCATCAGTTGATGTAAGTCTCTCCAAGCCTCTCTGTATTCCTCCTGCTGGTCATTTTTTACAGAGCACTGATATTCCATAACCTTCATATACCATAATTTACTCAACCATTCTCCAATTGATGGACATCCACTCAGTTTCCTGCCACCACAAAGAGGGCTGCACAAACATTCTTGCACATACAGGTCACTTTCCCTTCTTTAAGATCTCTTTGGGATATAAGCCCAGTATCTACATCCATTTCTAAGCTACACCCTGATAGTTATATTCAATTGTTCTCAGAAAGCCCTTTGCATCTCTATATGGTTTATTTTAAAATTTTTAAAAAAGAACATATAAAAGACCTATTATCTCTATCTACTATCAGAGTAGATCATTCTTTGTAGTGGGAGAAAAATAGGCATGTTTAGAGACTCTATGATGCTGATTCCTGCCTCCAACTTATTGCTATTCTTAATGTAAAATCTTGTCTAGATCTTCTTGAATTGATCGAAGAAGTAGACCTCCTTTTATTCTCTGGCTTCTGCCATCAAAGCCAGGGTAGATTCTAGGAGAAGTGGAAGGCAACATGATGGTTGTTGTATGCATGTATGTATGCCAGTAAAGGATGTTGGGTATGGAGGCAGAGCACTCAGTTTCAAATTCTGTCTCTATCACCTGCTTATTGCATATCTTTGGGGGAGCCATTTCATCTTCCTGGGCCTCAGTTTTCTTAGCTTTAAAATGACAGAGTTGAAGTACCTGATTTCTAAGGTTCCCTCCAGCTCTAAATCTATGATCCTATGATAAAACTGGTAGCTAAAAAGGAAATGATAAGAAATCTCTGCTCTCTATAGAACACTTTTAATAAGTTTTCTCCAGTAAGTTGTATGAATTTTGCCAGTACCTCCAGTTCTACCTGCCATTCTACATTTACAACTGATTAGTCCCATAGTCAGAGGCTGGCCCTGGTATAGGATAATGTCAATTAAAAGGCACTTAACTATGTAAACTCTGCCATAAACATTTTAGAAGTAGAATAAAGCCCATAAAGATTTCTATGGCTCAGTCTAGTTGTCTAGAATTAGTCTTGATGCTATAGGTTCTTTTTTCTTCCATTGATTTTATGTGAATGATTTCACTTTCATTACTTATTATTTTTGTTTGGGGAAAGGTCAGATCTATAGCAGATTTTACAGTAGAGCTTATTACCTGCTCATAGAATTGATTGTGTGCAACATAAAACTTGGAATCAAAGGATTCTTCTGTTACCAGTACTTGCTGTCTTTCACCAATCTGTGGGGAGAAGAAAAAAAAATGAGAAAAGGAAGAAGGGAAGGAAACAAGCATTAAGTGCTTCCTATATAGTGTGCTAAGAGCTGTACAAATATCATATTATTTGATCCTCACAACAACCCTGAAAAATAAGTGATATTATCATCCTTATTTTACAGATGGGAAAACTGAGGCCAACAGAGATGATGCAATTTGCTCAGGGTTACCCACCTATTGAGTGTCTGAGGCTGCATTTGAATACAGGTCTTTCTGACTCCACATCTAGCACTCTATCCCCTGTACCATACAGCTGCTTCAGGAATGATAGCAATAGTTCTTGCAAATTCCAAATATAAATTATTAATAAAATAAACTTTTAATTAATTTGATCCAATTCATCAAGCATTTATCAAGTGCCTACTATCCTGCTTAATAATACCCCTTCTGCTTGAATTTAAGGCAGGCTAAAGTAATTATAAATGCTAATTACTATAATACTGCAGAAACAAGGATAGCTTTGTACCCATTCAAATGTCCCATGAGAAGTGAGAAGTATAACATGATGATTTAAAAATTAGAATAACTGAAAATCTTATCATTTTATTATATGACTGATCAGAAAATCTGATCTCAATTCCTATCTCAGCAAAGATAATGAACTCCTAAGATAAGAAACAACAAAATTCATCCAAACATTTTTTTCCTGTGTAATCAAGTTGCAAAATCAACCAGAACAAGATGCTTTCAGTACAAATTTGTGGAAATATTTTGGCAATATAAGAGTAGTAATAAACATTTGAGTGTTAAAAAATGTGTGCAACTAGTAGCAGATTAAGCACTTGCATTTAAACATTTTATGTACTGCATATATTTCTTAGCCTTGCTCAATTATTTCCAAAGTCATTTTCATCTTCTAATGTCAACCTCTGCACCAATCATTTATTTTTGTCATATATTTTTGTGACAGGCAAATAATAATTTCTCATGTGATCTTGGAACATTAAAAGTTTGAAGATGTCAGAAATACAGGACTAAGCTTCAATGCTAGATCAAAGAAACAGTGCAACTGAAATTTATGACTTTCATAGCTATAATGTGAATTCTATTAAAAAAAAAAAAACTGTCTCAAGAAATCTCTCCATACTAAAAATCATTATCATTTCCAAGTTTATCCCACTGTGAAAAGTATCCTTTAAAGTATCAGGGTTTTTTTGTTTTTTTTTTTAATGATACTGCCAAAATGTTTAACACAGTAAAACCAGCCTTACTATTTGGTTGTAGAAAGAATTCAATTTGGTTTCATTGCTTGAGAAACTCAACCTCTCAAAATTAAATCAGATTATCATGATGGCTGAATAAAATAAAATACTTTTTCTATTTATATAGAGACTTGTCAACATGTTTTGGCTATAGACATTTAGGAAATGTAAACAGCTATACTAAGGACCTTTCACTAGAAAAACACAAACCAAATCAAAACAAACCAAAACCAAACTAAAACAACCACCCAAAACCCCCCAAACCTAAAAAGCAAAACAAAAACAAAAAAACAATTCTATAAAAGCCAAATTGCCAAACTCAAAAAATTTTCCTGATTGTAGGGATGGCCGTTAGACAAAGGTTGCAAGATCTTGTAGGTGATAGTTACAAGAGGCTTATCCATGAAAGATAAGGAGAGTAAAACATTAGTTGTTCAAAAATCAAGATGCAGACAAAACTTTTTTCAACTTTCTGTTGGTGCTTCAATGACGATATTCATGAAATATGTTGGGCAAGACTGTATTGTATTGGAGCATATCTCTGTGAGAGAAAACTTAATGTTTGTACACAGTTCACAGTATGAACTGCTTATAACTTACAATAAGTATCTGTCAATGGTTCTTGAAGAAGTCTGCAATTATACTTCAGCTAACATTATTAAGTTTTCAGAAAATTAATCTAATATAATTGTAGAATATTGAGGAGTTGTGTTGTTTTCTCCTCAGTAAAAGAATTAATGCAGGTGGGTAGCTATACATATTTAACAATTCATATAATATGTATTGAATGTAGTGCTAATAATGATAGCAATAGATGATGTCTGCATTTTTATATTGTAAGGGAGAGTAACCTGTTTCCCAAGAACACTAAGTAATGCTAAGTAGATAGGTGTGATTTATGATAATTCTTATCCTGAATAATTGTCTTGTGAAATGTGGAAGACTATAGATGACTGTCTCCTTGTAGTTCTATTAATGGTAGGAAAATTGTATATAGAGGCAAGGATGCTTCTATTTCTAGGAAGGTCCTCATCAGATCATCACATCTAATCAACTCCTCATTTTCCAGTTAATCTCCTTCCTATGCCCCCAAAATGTACTGTTGATAACCATCTCTTTCTGTGTACTTTTCTTCTCACTTGGGAATCCCCTTTCCTCCCCTTTCCTCCAATTACATATCTTTTAAGAATTAGTTCAACATCTCCTATCTCCATGAAGCCTTCTATCTCCAAGACCTCCATCCTCTACTGACTCAGTTTCATTGGATTCAAAGGCTTCTGAGGTCTAGGTAGATAATCATATGATTCTAAGTTGTCACTTGCCTCTTACTCTGTCATGAGATTTTAATCTAAGACAATCTTTTAGGGAAAAAAATATTAGGAAGTTAAGACCGAGGGCAAAATACATAGATAATAAGCATTTGAGGGTCACTAGAAAGGCCCAACTGCAAAGGAGGTCCAGGGCAGATCATAATCTTTTCCCAATCTTTCTCCCAGTCAATTCAAATCAAGGGCAGTCTGATGAGTGCATGATAAGGGGAAAGGAATACTAAACTCAATTTAATTCGGTTTAACAAATGCTGCATCATACAAAACAATCTAGTTTTTGTTTTCTGAGACCAGGTTTCTATATTATCCTGGCAGGAAGTACAGTCGTCATTCAGAGTTCTGATACCATTTATGGATCATCCTGGTGTCTTTGAGCTGCTCCATTTCTGACTAGGGTATATTTCTCTCTCTTTGAATAGCCTCTGATGCCCTACTCCTCTACTAGTGATAGATTCAGTATGAATGCTTCATCAATTCATCAACTGATTCTCATAACTTTTAAGCTCAAAAGATCTACCAGGCTTCCCCAGTAGCCAGTATTACAAGTATGCATTACCAACCCTGGCTGATACTAGTAATCTTAAAGAACACAAAGAAGATCTCAGCATGTTGGGTGGATTATGGAGGATTTATGAGAGAACACAGTTACAAACTGTAATGGATAATCATGGAGGAGTTGTACTGGAAATACTGCTCACTCAGATCAAAAACATTACAGATCCATTAAAAAAAAATCCACCAACAAAGATATTCAAGGTATTTTGGCAGGTGTTAGACATATCAAAATGAAAGACCATTCCTGTCCTCAAGGAACATAAGAAGCTAATGGATGCCAGATGTAAACAAATATATATACTAGAAAACATACTGTGATAGGAGTAAAGAAGATACCAAGTATTGTGTAAGAAAACTGGACTGACCAAAGAAGAACTAGAGAATATTATAAAAGGCAAAATGGACAACTTTGATTACATTAAATTAAAAAAAGGTTTTGCACAAACAAAACCAACAGAAACAAGATTAAAAGGGAAGTGCAAAGCTGGGGAAAAAATCTTTATAGCCAGTGTTTCTGGCTATAAAGAACTGTGTCAAATTTATAAGAATACAAGTAATTTCCCAATTGATAAATAGTCAAAGGATATTAACAGATAATTTTCAGATGATGAAATTAAAGTCATCTATAATTATATGAAAAAATGCCCTAAATGCAAATTAAAACAACTCTGAGGTACCATCTCACACCTTCTCAGATTGACTAAGATGACAGAAAAAGCTAATGATAAATATTGGAGGGGATGTGAGAAAACTGAGACATTAATGCATTGTTGGTGGAATTGTGAATATATCCAGCCATTCTAGAAACAATCTGGGATTATGCCTAAAGGGTTATAAAACTATACATACCCTTTGACCCAGCAGTACCAATACTAGGTCTGTATCCCAAGGAAATCATAAAGGAGGGAAAAGGGCCTACGTATGTAAAAATGTTTGTAGCAGCTCTTTTTGTGGTAGCAAAGAATTGGAAAATGAGTAGATGCCCATCATTTGGGGAATGGATGAATAAGCTGTGATATATGAATTCTATAAAAATTATGAAGAAGCTGATTTCAGAAAGGTCTGGAAAGATTTACAGGAACTGATGCTGAGCAAAACAAACAGAACTAGGAATACATTATACATAATAATAGCAAGAATGTGCAATGGTCAACTATGAAAGACTTGGTTCTTCTCAGCGGTTCCAAAACAATTCCAATAGACTTTGGACAGAAAATGTCATCTGGATTCAGAAAAAGAAGTAGGGTCTTCTTAGCTAGCTGTGTGACCCTGAACAAGTCACTTAACCCCAACTGCCTCAGCAAAAATAAATAAGTAAGTAAGTAAATAAATAAATAAATAAAATTAAGAAATAGAAAGTATAAGGAGACTGAATGGAAATCAATACATGCTATGTTCATTTCTTTTTTCTGTTTTTAAAAATCTCTACCATGGTTTTCCCCTTTTTCTGTTTTTTTTTTCTCCAAACATGATTCATAAAACAATATGTATAAAAAATAAATTTACTATTTAAAAAATTGGATTAAAAAGTTATCACATTTTCTTAGGGGAGGGAGGTGTAGGGGTGGACAGTTAAAAGATGAGGAAGCTTGTATTTCAGGCTTGGGGGAAATTCCATACAAATAGGCAGGATATGGCAGAATACATGTACAAAAAGGAGTAATGTGAAAAAAAAGATTGGAAAGATATATTAGAACAAGATTGTGGATGACTTCACATCAGTTACATATAAACAAAAAAAAAAATTAACAAAATTTTTAAAAAATCTGAGTTCTAAATTCTTTTCTTGTCCTCTCTCTTCTCCTTAAAAAGATAAGCAATTATACATGTGCAAACATACAAAATATTTCCATATTATTCATGTTGTAAAACACAGACTAAAAAAACTCAAGAAAAAAAATTTTAAAGTATGCTTCAATCGATATTCAGACTATCGGCTTTTGTTTGGGAGGTAGATAGTATTTTTCATCATACATTCTTTGGAATTGTCTTAGATTATTGTATAATAAATATAACTAGGTCATTCACAGTTAAAATTGTACAATATTGCTGTTAACATGTAAATGTTCTCCTGATTCTGCATTTCACTTTGCTTTAGTCCATGTAAATCTTTTTTTTTTTTTTTTTTTTCTCCTGAGGCAATGGGGGTTACAAGGTCACACAGTTCAGAAGTGTGAAATGTCTGAGATTGGATTTGAACTCAGGTCCTCTTGACTTCAGGGCTGGTGCTCTATCCACTGCACCACCTAACTGCTCCAATCCATGTAAATCTTGTGGAGGACCTTAAATGATAGGTTAAGGAGTTTGGAATTTTTTGTAGAGTAGATTGTAAAATGAATATTTATTTTACAACATTTTCTATTTCATTTTCTTCAAATTGTTACCCAATCTTATTAATAGGTTTTGCTGAATAATTAAATCTTTCCCCAGTGTTTTACAATCTTGGATTGTGCATTTCTGCTATTAAGGAGGATCTTCATTTTCTTTTTCCATTACTCAGGGTTCAAGTTCATTTTAGTGATGCTTGAATTTTCAATGGTGTGTTCACTATATATTTATATGCATATA
Organism: Sminthopsis crassicaudata; assembly: GCF_048593235.1. Classification (NCBI taxonomy): domain Eukaryota; kingdom Metazoa; phylum Chordata; class Mammalia; order Dasyuromorphia; family Dasyuridae; genus Sminthopsis; species Sminthopsis crassicaudata. The sequence goes on along the minus strand of NC_133617.1, from coordinate 184,317,997 downwards.
TCTATATTTATATATATATATATCTATATTACTATTCTCTATTTTCAACTGATTTTTTTTTTGTTTATTTTAATCTTCCCACATCTCCTGAGTGCTGCATATTTACCTCTTTTTGTAACTATTCAATATTATTTGAATTGTGGGAAGATAGTACACTGTTGGACCTAGTAGAATCTTGTAAACAAACAAACAAACCATTAAAACTTTAAAAATGCACCAAGCCAAAAGTCACAATGATAAAGATTATCAGTGAGAATTGGCTATAAACTCTTCTATCCATTCCAGGACTGTGCAAGTCCTGTCAAAAATTCTGAGGAAGACTAAAGTGGAGATAACCAAAGTAGGTAGAAGGTTACCTGGTGCCACATCAGGAGAGATGGTCAGAGCAGCATCCAGTACACATGACTCTTATGCTCCATCCCTGGGAAGAAGCAGGGCCAGAACAGTGTCCAGGACTAGAATGTGGTAACTCAGAGCCCCAGTTATGGAAGGATATAAGGCCAGAGCAGCCTACAAGCATATAACCTGATCTAACATCTTGGGCAGCTCTGGTACAATCTATTACATAGGCAGACTGGATCTGAATCATGATAGGAAAAAGACCAGTAATTCCTGAAAGAAGAAACCACTGAACTTTGGATCAAACAGGGTCTACCCCGACTATCTATGAACACAGAAGTGGAGTTTGCCTGAAGCAGAAATCCTCAAATCAGAAACTGAGTCTGCGCGCGCGCGCGCGCACACACACACACACACACACACACACACACACACACACACATACCCCACACCCATAATGATGGAAATATCTTAGTCTGCACAAGTACAATAGGTAAAGAAGAAACTCCACAAAAAATCTACACAAAGCCTCGGAGACAATATCTTGGACTACAAAATCAATTAAGAGAAATTAGATAAGAGACATTTTTTAGGGAGGACAAAGTAGCAAGGAAAATCAATACCTTACTTAAGAACTAAATTCCTTTAAAATGAAGCCAAAAGAGAAAACAATAACCCATGGTAGAAAAAGAAATATCATAATGAAAAACAGAAGTTTGAAAAAACAGAAGAAAAGTAAGGTGTATCTTAACAAAGCAACTACTAACTTGGAAACCTGTTCAAGGAAAAATCTTCTAAGAATCACCAGATCACTTAAAAATCATGATACCCCCCAAAAAAAAAACCTTAGATAACATATTTGAAGAATTCACAAACTGCTCAGATCACAGAAATGGAGGACGAAGTGAAAATAAAATCTACCTTCTGAAAGAAACCTCAAAATGAAACCTTTTCCCTCAATAGTATTTTATTTTTCCCAATATTCATAATTCTCAACATTCATTTTTGTAAGATTTTTGTGTTCTAAATTTTTTTTAGCCATTCCCCCACTGATGGGCATCCATTTAATTTTCAGTTCCTTGTTACTACAAAAAGGACTGCTACAAACATTTTATACATATGAGTCCTTTTCCCTCTTTTATGATCTCTTTGGGATATAGGATTAGTAGTGACACTGCTGTATCAAAGGATATAGACAGTTTTATAGCCCTTGGGCATAGTTCCAAATTGCTCTCAAGAGTGGCTGGCTCATTTTACAATTCCACCAACAATGCATTAGTGTCCTAGTTTCCAAATGAATCTTTCCAGGAACATCATAACCCATTCCAGCAATTCCTGGTTAAAAAAAAAAAAAAAAAAAAAAAAAAAATTCAAAGTATCTACTAAGCTTTTTTTTTTTCTTTCTTATTTTTATTTCTTATAGAACAGTGCTTTCCAAGTTCTTTATTCCCTAAAAAGAGTGGCATCTGTCACTTTTAGGGAATAAAGAACTTTGAAAGCACTGTTCTGTAAGCAAATTATAAAGGCTTATAATCAAGAATAACTTCCTGTGAAAAACAGTAAAACCTTAATTGAAAAAAAAATGGATCTTTAATGAAATAAAGTATTTTTTAAAAGTATTTGATTAAAAAAAATCAGAGCTTAGTAGACACTTTGAAATGTTTTCAAAGGAAACAAGAAAAATATAAAAAGATACACAATTTTATCAATTAGAGGTGGCTATGTGAGAAAGAATTATGTACATGTTTAAATACAGGAAGAAACAAATGTTCTCTCAGATTCCTAAAATAGTCAAAAGTTAGAGAAAAAAATTGAATAAGACTGTCAGATGGCCTAGAGTGATTTTGTTCTTTTTGATATTCTTAGGAAAAGAAAGTGGGAAGGACTATACTAAGATAAAAAGGAGTTAGAAGGAAAGGGAACTATCACATACTAGGGGTGAATAAAGTAAAGAATATGCAAACATTAAGTAAGGAATATGGGAAAACAGGTATCCCTTGGATCTCAGTGACTTCTGAATTGAACAAAGGAAGAGACATATTTACACACACAGCACCCTCCCAAACACACACACACCCTGACCAAGAGTATAATGTAGAATAGCTAATAATAATTAACACTTATATAGCAACTTCTATGTGCTAAACAATGCTAAGTGCTTTATGATTATTGTCTTATTTAGTCCTCACAACAAATCTAGGAAATAGGTGCTATTATTAATCCCACTTCTCATAAGGAAACTGGATCTGACAAAAGTAACATGCCCAATGTCACATACTAAGTGTCTGAGATTGAATTTGAACTCAGGTCTTCCTGACTTAAGGTCTGATGATGTATCCACTGAACTACCTAGCTACTTTATAAATACATAACTCAATACAGAAATAGGATAGGAAGAGGAGTACAAGGTAAATAAAAGAGCAGTCACAAGTCAAAATATTTTTAGTGTTAAGAGAGGTATGAAGAAAGGAATAAAAAAGTTAAATTAAAAAACAACAACAACAACAACAATAACAAAAAACCTAGCAATTGAGGGGTGGGGAAATGGCAAAGAGAAAACAAAGAGACCGATTATATTATAAAAAGAGTATTAGGCAAACTTTTTTTAATCATCTTATTTACAAGTTAAGAAGAGGAGATAAAATACAAGTGGACAAGATAAATGTAAATATACATTAACAGTCATAACTGGAGATTTGTGCATCACATGACCAACAAGAAGAAAGTTTAGATAACTTCAGCATCTATGGTCTAGGAAGCCTGGAGCCCCAAAGAAGATAAAAAAACAAAGCAAAAACATAAACAATTAACTGATGCTTATCTTGATCTCCCTACAGAAGTCAACCCCAAAATACTGGTACCATAAAGTGCTAGTGCTAGTTCAGAGAACTGAGAAAGAGAAGGAGTGGGTCAGAACACTGGAATAAGACACCATGTATGAGGGGACTGTCTGGCACTCCACTAAGTCTGAGGGAAAGAGGCTGCCACCCAGTGGAAATCAGTTCTGTTTACCTGGAAGTCACCTGGCGCAAGGATCTATGTTGGTAAACAAATTTCCCAGAGTAGGAAAGAGACTGAGAAGCACCAGGAAAGGCACCATCAAAGATGAGGAAGTCAGAAAGCCAGCAAAAAAGACTAAAATTATCCAAGATCTGAGGAAGAAGAAAACTCAAAGACCTTGATAAGACCTTGAGGGCAAATAATCAACAGGGAAAACACCAACTGAAGATATGTCTTCAGATTCAGTAAAAGATTTCAGGTGCCTATGAAAAAATACTCCAAAATAAAAAGAAACCCTCCAACATGTGATGAGATAGATGATAGAGGAGAAATGGAACCAAAATACCTTATTATTAAGAGTTTTTAAAGGTGAAAAGAGAATTAGCAGAATTTATGTCCTGTTCTGCAAAAATAATTGGCAGAACAGAAAGGGGCATATTGAGGTTCCCCATATCTTTAATTTTACTATCTATTTCTATCTAAAATTTGATTAACTTTTCCTTCAGTTATTTAAATATGATCTTGACACTATGAAAGATCTGAAGAAGAAGAAATATGCGATGATAAGTCTCACCAAAGAAACGAAAGAAGAATAGATTAGGAATAAAAGTACTCAGGAGTGAAGGAAAATTCAGAAGTTACAAAAACAAAATAAAACAAAATATATCAGAAATTGGGATGAACTCCCTCATAAAACAGAAGCTTACATCAAAATGGATTAGAAAAAAATAATAATAACATTATATAGATACAAGAACTATGCTTGAAACATAAGAATTAACAAGGAGCTAAAATGAAGGCCTGAAATAGTACCTGTTATACTTCAGGTATAGTAATCCTGATTTCAAACAAAACTGCAATAAAAATGGACACAATAAGCATAATTGATACAACAAAATATCTATGTGGTATAAAGGCAACAAAGATAACACAGCAATATCAATACTTTATATATGCACTGAACAGCCTAATATTTAAATGCTTAAAGTAAAATTAATCAAATTGTACACAGAAATAGATAGTAAAACTATAATAGTGGGAAACCCCCAAATATTCCTTTCATGTCTTTTAATAGAAATACTAAATATTTATCTACTCTGTATGTACTACATTAAAAATTATATTTAAAAAAATGACCTTTGAAAAAAGAATTAAAACTTAGTTGGAGAGTAAATAACTTAATTCTAAAGAATTGTAGTATCAAAGTGCCACAGTTCTCTTTATTCTCCTGACTCGGTTTCCCTAATTATTCTGACTCAGTCCTGAAGCAGGTTCCCCTGCTTCTCAGTTCTGCAAAACCTCCCTTCCCTCTTTATCAGAATATTTGATAAGGATAAAAGATCTTATGTTTTAGAATATCAGAATGCTTCTCCCCATCCTAAGCTATTGAAATGTCAGATACTGTCTTATCAAGATACCTCTCTCCATCTTCAGGGTGCCTCCCCCTGATTATGTCATCTCGCTCTGGGGGCTCACCCTGACTCTGCCCCTACCTCAGTCTATGTCCTGCATCTGAGCCACATGTATATAGGTCTTTGAGAACTCTGATTATTGGATTCTTGGAGATGATAGTCTCATTCAACCCAGGGACCAAACCATGGACCCACTTGGACGTGGTCGACACTGTATGAAGCTTCCTAATACTCAGCAGACTACTTCCCATAAGGACGCTTATGCAGAAAACTCCTGCGAAATTGACAAAAATTAAGGTTTTTGTCATAACTTTCTCTCTCTTAGGAATGTCTATAGAGAATGAAAAACTATAGAAGTGGGGTGCTTGGGACCTATTCCACTACCTTTAGGCTATCTCTTAATGCAGAGACATATTCAGCTTGAAAAAATGCCTCATCCTCAAAATTTGAACACTGATTAGATTAGCTGAAAGGGATCCAATCTCCCTCCACCTACCAACTCTCTAGAGCCCTAGAAAGGAATAGATATCAAGGCTTCCAGCCCACCCAGACTCTCTGAGTCCACACCCTTAATCCCTGCCACCCTGACCCAACCCCAAGAGAAATTAGCTTTCCTGGAAATTAAGAGTGAAAGGGCTAAACTCTAGGCTACTTAACACCTTTTACTATAGACTAAGAATCTTTTGCTCCCAGCATTTTCTCCTACTTTTCTTGGATAGTTAAATGGGCCAGCAGCATTCTTCCAGGCAGCCCACAGAAGGGACCTGATGCATTTCCTCCTAAAGGCCCCATTCCTGAATGTTGCCATCTCCACCCTGGATGACACCCCACTTTTAATCTGCTTCTCTAGGCTTCAAACTTTGGATTCTCAACTGCCCTTCAGCTGGGAGAACATGGGATGACTGACTAGGGACGACTGACCAGGGCAAACACACCTTAGATGCCCTGCTGCCATCCTCAAACCTCATACCTCACGCCTCACCTCCTAGCATGAATCCCCCCTGAAATCTCTATGACCCTTGCCAGCTCGAAGCAGTTAAGAAGAGATCGTAGCTCCTTTATCCCAAATGCATTTGGAGGTAGCTGCTTGAGGGAGGAATGAAGAGGGGACCCTGGAACTCTGAAAATCCTTGAAGGAGAAAATCTCCTTCAACTCTGCCTCAATAAGGGACCCTGCTCCAAGTCCTTTTTCCCTTAAATGAATTTAAATTTTGACTGCTTGAGAGGGGAATGAAGAGGAGACCCCAAAACTCTGAAAATCCTTAAAGGAGAACTGCCTCAGTGAGGGACCCCTCCCCAAGGACAAACAGTTTCATCTTTGTTATCTGGGTGGGGTCGGCTCAGTCCTGAAACTCATTGAATTCAATTCAAATTCTAGCCCTTGCTGAAACCCAGCAAGGAGCCAACTTGGGACTCCACCCATGGGCCCTCTTAAGCTAAATCTCTCATTATAAAAAGAGCCAAACTAAAATCCTCTCTTTGCAGAGGTTCCAAACATGACAGCTATACCATGCTTGGCATCCCAAGGAGCCTCTGTCCACTGGAATACTCTTTCTAGTGCTACCCTCTTGTTATCCTCACCTATTTCCCTAACCAGACTTTAACCTTATTCCAATCCCCATAATAAACTTTTTTTTTTTTTTTTTAATCAATCTAGGTTTTCAGGTCTGTAAATTCCTTTACAGGGAGCCTCTGCATGTCAGAAACTCCCAAAACTTTTGTTCCCCAAAACTCCCTAACCTTGCGCTGAATCCGGAGGGGTTACAAGGGAGCCAAACCCCTCCATTTGAATTCCTTGAATCCCAAACCTGCCACTAGACCTCATTTAACTCCCTGACTACCAGAAGCCCTAATTTCATTTGAGTTCCCCAACCTCATCAAAAGGACAAATCAAAGAACATGACAATAATGAAAGACATACACACAAGAATATGGGATGCAGCTAAAGAAGTTTTAGGGGAAAATTTGTCTCTAAATTTAGCAAAATAATATTCCATTATATTCATTCATCATGGTATATATTAAAAGGTATTTCCTAATTAATAGATACTGTTTCCATTTCTTTCCTACTATAAAAAATACTACTAAGAATGCTTTGGTATATTTCTCTTTTCTTTTCTTTATCTTTCTTTAACTTCTTTGGAGTGTATATATGCAAAATTTAATTTATTTCCCCACATTTTTTTCTTTAGGTTTTGTCAAACTTATGTAGAAATATGTCTCAAATTACTCAGAAGAGTTTGAAATAACCATTTACAAGGAGAAAAATCCCAAGCAGCTAAAGATTGTTTATTATATGCAATTAAGGATTATGAAATACAGTTGAAGAGCTAATACTTAGAGTTCATAGGCAATGAACAAGGACTGAGATTTAAAAGGAAATAGCAAGAAGGCTGGATTGCTTTTGTCAGTCAATAATCATTTAATAATTGACAGGCACTGTGGTAAGTAATGGACCCAAAAAGAAAGGTAAAACACTCTATGTTCTATAGGAGCTCACAGTCAAAGGAGGTTTCTCCTTTGCCTATGCAAAAAATCCATGTACAAATGAAGAGAAGAGGGGAAGAGAACAATCATGTATATAGTGTCTGCTTCATTCAAAGTATTGTGCTAAATGCTTTACAAATATTCTCTCATTTGATCTTTGCAATAACCCAGCATGCTATTCTTTGTGCAATAGCACAAATAGTCAAATGTATATGATAATGATAAACTGAAGAAAGGTGGTAGGATTAAAGGTTTTTTTGCAGAAGATACAGCTTTGACTGAGATTTGAAGGAAGCCAAGGAAAATTTTGTAAAACTATTCCTTCACTAATTCCAAACTTTTCCTTGGAACAGAGGTCTATTTAATTAATTAAAACATAAATGTTTATTCAGCTATGTTACATGGCTACAATCACAACCACCATCCAGGGAAGTAACTCCTATGGAGAAGAGGCTAGCCATCCACACAAACTGTTAAACAATCGCTATCCACAGGGAAGGGAAGGTAGCCTCCTAGAAGCAGGGAGGCCCCCTGAGGCAGAGATAGGAGGCAGCCATGAGTTAGGCAAATCAAGCTACCACCATTACCTCTACTATAGTTCACCTTAGATTCTCTTGGGAGATACCCAAGATTGAATTTAAGACCTTTTAGGAAGCAATCAATTTGGAAAAAAGAATGGCAACTGCTCCCACAGATTTTCTTGAAGTTATCAGAAAGTACCATTCTTGGCCCCCTAATACTTGTTGCTATAAAACAGCTCAATGATATCTATTTAAAAGAGATGTGATTTTATTAGTGGAAATGACATTAAAGAATAGGTATTAACATCTGTTTGCTGCTGTAACCTAAAGACCATGAAATCTTTCCATCTGACTTGCTGCAAAAACCTTTCATATGTATTGTCTCCCCCTGAGAAGATGAGCTCCTTGAAAGTAGGGATTGCTTTATTTTGTTGTTTGTAACTTAGGAATTAGCACAGTGTTTTCCATTAGGTAACTGTTTAAAAAGTCTTTTATTCATTCATTCACTGGGCATTACCCTAAAACCATTGAAGAAGTAAGTACAAGATAGGTATATATAGGCAAAAAAGTATTACTTACCTTTTTCTTCTTGTAACTTTCTAATTGTCCTATTCTATTTATAAGCATAAAAATTAAATTTGGGAAAATATAAAATATACAGATGGGAAAATAGTTTTTCCACTATTATGTCTTTATAGATATGCATATCTATAGAAATAAATAGATTATTTTAAAAATTGTGTGACTGGTATTTTAGATTTAAATGAATAACTGTTTTTTTTGGGGGGGTGGGAAGGTTTTATCATCTGTAGCATAAATACATAAAATTGTAATAGAATGGATGTAATATTTGAGATCACCTTATAAGAAATCAAATACAAGTTCCTTGGTCAGGAATTTAAATCTTTTAAATACTGTTTCCATGGGAAATTCAGAGTTCATTAAAATAATTTCAAGTTACAGCCTAATTTCCAAGAATGTAAGCTGCCAAAAGTGTGAAGACTTCCTGAACCTGAATCCTGATTTTCTGAAGCAAGCATTTTCCATTCTCATTGTTTTTCTCCTTATTTAATCTAGATGTATATGAACCTTTGGGAGTATCTGTCAGTGTTGGGACCCTGGGTCAACAATTTTAGGTAAGTATATTTCATAATTGGATTTTAGTAGATGGGGATAAAGCGTGTGCACATGAATACATGTCTGTGTGTATACTCACATGCACACACATATTTGGAGCAATAGCTAATTACATTAATAGTCTGTATAATTTAAATTTGCTTTCTTAAATAGGTTTAATTTCTCAAAAACATCCTTTTAAAAAACAGCCTTTATTTTATAGATAGGGTTATTTTCCAAATAGATAAGTGAAGCAACGAATTCAGAGTCCAGGCAATCAAAGATGTTGCTTTTTAGATCAGTGTCATTAGGAGTTGAGAAATGTGACACTTGACAGAGAGATGGAGAAAAGATACCAATAATATTCTCATGCTTTTGAAGATGTATTTTTTAAAATGGAAATATATCATACTTGTTTTAGTGACAAAGAAAAAGGTTGGGTACTAAGTGTCTTTAGACACTGCAATATATATATTGATACACAGCTTTCAATATATCTATATATCTATATCTATATATTTGGCAATATGAAATAACTAAAATGATAACTGTAAGAAATCCAAAATAACCTAAGAATGAAATTCAGCCATAATCAGATTTAATGTAGGGTAATATTTGTGATTAATAAGAACTGATTTTTATATATTTTAGAACATTTTCACTTGGCTTACTTGTGACACATCATGCTCACATTCTCACATTTGGGAATAATATCCAATTTTAAGTAGATGGTCATTTACATAAAAAAAATACACAACTGGATAAAGAAGGATAAGTCTCCTGTAGTAATAAGTGACTGAATGAATGTCCTCTTTTTTCCCCTTACTTACTCATAAACAGAATTAAATGACCATTAGAAGGGGGGAAAAAAACAAACTCCAAACCCAAATCTATAAAGAGATCCAGGTCTAGAAAGCAATTATTATCCAAAACAAATGGCCTGGCTATTTGGCGTAATACCTCTTAGAGGTACTTAACTTGAAATCAAAGAGCTTGGTGTGTGTTTGTTAATTTAAAAAAAAAAAAAAACTGCATTTCTTAATCTGGGATCTAAGAGCTTTGTGTTTTTTGGTTTATTTAAAAAAATATATATATTGTGATAAGTGCACTTCAATATAATTTGTTTCCTTTGTAATCTTATGTATTTTATTTTATGCATTTAAAAACACTATTATGAGAAGGGTTCATCATAGTTTTTGTCAGCCACCAAAGGGACCCAAGGACATATACATACACACACTTTGTAAGAAAGGCTTCATCTTATTTAATGACTACATGGAATTAAGGTTCTTACTAGTAGGTTGGAAAGTAAATAAATTACATTCTAACTTTGGTTTACTCAAAAAAAAAAATGACTGAAAAAAGTTATTTTTTTCCAGTTTCTTTTTCATATTTTTCAATATAAAAATATAAACTCCAATTTTGAAAAATCATCTCCATCTTATTTGAGTTTATGTTTGAGGATTTTAGCATTTCCACTTTGTTGCTAAGGGTATGAATGTGACAATTTTTTTTAAAAGTGTGTGCATATTTGAGTAATTCTGTAATATAAACATTTATTTCTTAATAAAATATGCTAAAGTCACCAAAACCATTTGGTATTGGCTACGAAATAGACCGGTAGATCAGTGGAACAGATTAGATACAAAGGACAAAAAAGGGTACATCTATAGCAATCTAATCTTTGACAAACCCAAAGATTCCAACATTAGGGATAAAAATTCATTATTCGGAAAAAACTGTTGGGAAAACTGGAAATTAGTATGGCAGAAATTAGATATGGATCCACACTTAACACCATATACCAAGATAAGATCAAAATGGGTCCATGATTTAGGCATAAAGAGGGAGATAATAAATAGATTAGAGGAACAGAGGATAATCTACCTCTCAGACTTGTGGAGGAGGAAGGAATTTATGACCAGAGGAGAACTAGAGATCATTATTGATCACAAAATAGAAGATTTTGATTACATCAAACTAAAAAGTTTCTGTACAAATAATACTAATGCAAACAAGATTAGAAGGGAAGCAACACATTGGGAAAATATTTTTAAAAACAAAGGTTCTGACAAAGGTCTCATTTCCAAAATATATAGAGAACTGACCCTAATTTATAAGGAACCGAACCATTCTCCAATTGATAAATGGTCAAAGGATATGAACAGACAATTCTCAGAGGAAGAAATTGAAACTATATCCACTCACATGAAAAAGTGTTCCAAATCACTACTGATCAGAGAAATGCAAATTAAGACCACTCTGAGATACCACTACACACCTGTCAGATTGGCTAAGATGACAGGAACAAATAATGACAAATGTTGGAGGGGATGTGGGGAAATTGGGACACTAATACATTGCTGGTGGAGTTGTGAAAGAATCCAGCCATTCTGGAGAGCAATTTGGAACTATGCCCAAAAAGTTATCAAACTGTGCATACCCTTTGACCCAGCAGTGCTACTACTGGGATTATATCCCAAAGAAATACTAAAGAGCGGAAAGAGACATATATGTGCCAAAATGTTTGTGGCAGCTCTTTTTGTTGTAGCTAGAAACTGGAAGATGAATGGATGTCCATCAGTTGGAGAATGGTTGGGTAAATTGTGGTATATGAAGGTTATGGAATATTATTGTTCTGTAAGAAATGACCAGCAGGAGGAATATAGAGAGGCCTGGAGAGACTTAAATCAACTGATGCTGAGTGAAATGAGCAGAACCAGAAGATCACTGTACACTTCAACAACAATACTGTATGAGGATGTATTCTGATGGAAATGGAAATCTTCAACATAAAGAAGATCCAACTCACTTCCAGTTGATCAATGATGGACAGAGGTAGCTACACCCAGAGAAGAAACACTGGGAGGGGAATGAAAATTGTTAGCACTAATATCTGTCTGCCCAGGTTGCATGTACCTTCGGATTCTAATGTTTATTGTGCAACAAGAAAATGATATTCACACACATGTATTGTATCTAGACTATATTGTAACACATGTAAAATGTATGGTATTTCCTGTCGTCGGGGGGAGGGAATAGAGGGAGGGGGGGTAATTTGGAAAAATGAATACAAGGGATAATATTATAAAATATATATATATATATATATATATAATTAAAAAAAAATAAAAAAAAATAAAATATGCTAAGATAAAGAAACAAAATTTCTTTTATCGAAAGCAATTCTAACAATTAATTTTTCTGTCCATACTACTATCACTTGCCTCGGGGAAATGTAGAGATTAAAATACATAATCATAAAAAGCCCTCATAATTATTAACACATCCCAAATAAACTTGAATTTCATCTCTGTTTATCCTGCAAAAGAAAAAAAATACTGACATGATACTTCTGAAGCTAAGCTTTTTCTTTATTGTAGATAATAAAATACGATTTTTCTACCTGACTGGTTTCTGAATGCATGAACTCTGGGAAATGTCAAATGTCTTTCTTTAGCTCAGTCAAATTAGTTTTTTTTTTTTTTTTTTTTTTTTTTTAAGCTGCCTGGAACATGTTAAACACAAGGCTGTGACCTTAAACTCTGAAATAATATTTCTAGTGTCTGTGCAAAAGACTGACCTCACATACACCTTTAGACTAATTACTGCAGTGTAATGTTGCCAGTGAACCACTGTAATTACACTCGGAGAAAAGTATGGTCTTGTTCTTTCCTAGCTAATGAAAATGATAACCTTTCCATTTTGATTCATCATTCACAACAGGCAGAGCATGCGATGCAGGGTCTCCAGGGTATACAGTAATTTTCCTGACTGTTTATGCACACTTCTGTTTTCTGGCTGTAGAAAAGAAAGAATTAAAGAAGCAGGCATACTTGTGCTAAAAACAGTCAACAGGAATAGCAGCAATAACATTGAAATTTAATATTACTCTCACTCTAATATGCCATGCAAGGACACCTAGAATGCATCAAAAATGAAAAAGGCACAAAAAAACAAGTAATAAGTTGTAAATTTATCATGTTTAAGACCCTATCCACCAGCTTATGAAATAGTCCCCTTGGATACTAAAGATAGTTGAAAAAATGGTAGAACATTTTGTGCTGGGGGGGTGGTGGGGGGGTGGGGGGGATGGGGGGTGGGGGTGTTAGGCTTATATCCAGTTCTTACACAATCACGGACTGACTTTCCCACCTGTTCCCCCTCTCCCCCCCAGGCTAATAATTCTTCAATGTAAACATATGGATAATCTTTATATCATTTTATTAGAAGCACTAATAATATAATGTAAAAAAAAATTATCTAGTACCATAAGTGTTTTCTTGAAGTAAGATTTTTCTTACCCTCTGATGTGCTTATAATATTTAATTTGTGCTTGCATATTAACATATACTCATGCCTATCACTAGAATCCTCCCTTCCTTCCTTCCTTCCTTCCTTCCTTCCTTCCTTCCTTCCTTCCTTCCTTCCTTCCTTCCTTCCTTCCTTCCTCCCTCCCTCCCTTCCTTGTAGCAGGCTTTATTTTCTTTATCTAATTACAACATTTAGAGATTACAAAGAGAACAACTTATACTTCAATGTGTTCAATTGATTTCAAAAACTCTGAAAATTGTATATATTTTGGTACCAGGAAAATTTTAATGTGTTTTAAGACTAGCACCTCACTTAAGGTTTTGTTACATTAAATCAGACTTAATTTTTCCTTTCAGTTTGTTATAGCCAACCAACCTCTCCAATGGTTTTGCTTTTCTGTAGCTGCCCTCCATTTTCTTCTAGACCATGTCTCTTCCAGTTTTAGCAGAATGACAAGTCAGGGCTGCCTCTGTTTATCTGGAGGAAAAATTCCACTCTATTCAACAAAGCTATTTCCATATCCTGATAGATTGCCCATAATAGCAGTGCTTTATTGATCTGGTTGTAGCAATTATTTAAAACAAACAATTACATGTGAAAAATGATATTCTGATACTTGTTCAAAATAAGAATAGCTCAGTGTATCTGATGGAAAGCTATATAGTCAGTAAGGAGGGAGAGGAAGAAAGGAGCCAATTTCTAGATAGAGCGCTAGTGTTCTTCAGTAATTAACCTTTGACTGCTCACTCCTACTTACCTCAAACATTTCAATCCCAAAGCCCCTATGGAAACAACAAAATATATAAAGACAGAAGCAAGGAGGAGGAAAGGTATATGCAACACCTCCCAATTTCCCCTGATGGGTTTTTATTTAATAATTTATTACAAAGGTTTGGTATTAACTCTGTTTTGCCTTGCTCCTGCAGACTGAGAGTGTGCTTTCTAACCATGAACAGCACTCATTTTCAACAGGATTTCACTGTAATAAAACAATCATATGTCCCATGGAGTTTGTTATAATAAGACTTTATCCTGCCAATCTCTCAGGCAAGCAGTTAATTACAGTACCACCTCATTCTTTCTAGGAATTCAACACATATTTCTCTTCCTTTTAATTGAGAAGCAGTATCTCTGGAAAATCACTCTGTGGTTAATTCTTGTGGTCACTTTTCACATGTTTGTTTTTCACAATTCATGTTCACCTAGTGCAATTATCAGGATGAAATTATTTAATTTCAGCTAAAAGAAATCTTAGGGAAATACTTTTAAACTGCATCCAGAGATGCAAGTTTTGAATTTGTTCGATGTGGTTTTTTCATGTTTCCATTTTCTTGCCTCTCTGATGCTTACTGTTTGATCAACTTATTTCTAATAGGAAAATCCAGGTGATCAAAGAGACATTATCCAACTTTTCTCAATCAGTTACTTACTTCTCCTTTTGTAGGGTTGCACAAAAAGAAACTGTATTCAGAGACAGGAATCGATCCTTCTAGAAGCATTAGTTCAAATGAACATTACAAATAAAGACTGTGTTAACTAAGATAAATCTTAGCCTACCACAGCACCACTGTGGAGTACAAAATAGATGTGGCAATAAACAACATGTGCAGTATGAACCACCATCTTTCAACCATTTGCCAGCCTGGATGGAGGCTGAGCAAGCAGAAAGGATTAGGTAGAAGTCAAAGACAGCAAGTTTCTAATGGTGTCTAATTAGCATAACAAAAGATACTCCCTCAATCTTTCCACACTGGGCAATCCATCTCATTAAAGACAACAGAATAACAATTATTTTCTCCCACCCCCCCCCCATCTCACCCACAATACTAGGAGTCTAGATGGAAATAGAGAGATTGTGGAGGGAGGGAGGGAGAGAGAGGGAGAGGAAAAGAGTGGGGAGAGGGGAAGAGAGGAAGACAGGGAGATGGAGAGACAGGGAGAGAGCTGAGCCAGAGAGCCTGCTTTATTCACCAGGCACTCAGCTTCAGGGTAAATAGCCACTTCTATTCCTGTGCACCTGCATTTGAATGCTTCATTTTGATTTTGTCTCCTGCTGTGAAAATGTAGCTTCTTCAGGCGCATACAAGTTCTGCCATGCAGTATCTATGAATATAGTATTCAGAAATGTCAGTTGGTGACCTAAAAACAACTACTATTCCTCAAAGTAGCATGTTGTTCTAAAATAAAATCTGTTTACGATTTGTTTCTCTTTTCCTCTCTACGAGGTTTTCTTCCCCCTCCTTTTCTTTTCCCTTTAACATGACTTCATCGAGAAAGATCTAATGAAGCCTAACTGAAATTTTTCTAAATGTTGCTGTAGCCACTGATTAGTCACACTGGAAAAGAATAGAATTCCCATATCCCTGAACTCCTACAAGCTTTACAAATGAAATTTCTAATTTTTAAGGTTAGCTTATTTCAGACTCATCTTTTCCCCACAATTTTTTACTGATCACAGAAAATCAAGAAAATAGAACTACAATGCTGGAAAATTAAGGATTCAGGGCAATCAGGAGGCTGTTTATATAAGCAAAACTGGTGAAGGGGAAAAAAAAAACTTTCATGAGGGACAATTTGATTCTTTGGGGCTGATATGCAAGGGAGATGAAAGCTTTGAATGAGTCTTCATAGAATGCCAGTGGTTTCCTTTTTCAACCCAAGTCGGAGACAAGAGAGAAATAGAAGCAGATTTAACTTTAGAAAGCTCTAAATTCTTGATTCTGAGCTACTATTTTTCAAAAGGAACCTTAACTTAGATGTGATATTGTGTAAATTTTGAAATCAGGAATAAGTGTTTAAGACTATGTGACAATAATATCACATATGTGATAACTTTAGAATTAAACTTGAGATGATAACCATAGAATACTGACTCAAATATTTTAAACTGGACACACTCAAGCATTAAGGAAGCTGTGAAGAATGAAGTCTGATCAGACTGAGCTTGTTCTAGACAAAATTACTGGAACTGTTTCAGCATTTTGGGATTTCTCCTCTTGTGCCTTAAGCTCCACTGGAATGCCACTCCCAGCTACTCCTAGTGCTTTCCTGCAGTACAGGAAGATTTCTAGCTCAGTGCTCTATCTACTGGACCACCAAGCTGCCCCAGGCACTTAGTAGGTACTATATAAAGGTTTATTTTCTCTTAATCCTTTTTGTGTTAGTTTTTCTAGGAATAAAAGAGGCATCTTGAAAGAGTGGTTAAAAAAGTGATGGAATGGGAGCCCGAAAACTGGTTCTTTTCCCAGATTTGCCGGTTTAAGACTATGTGACCTGTAGTAATAGCCTGGATGAGCCTGGTTTCTCCTCTATAAAATAGGAATAACCTTTATGTGTCAGGAACAAATAAAATAAAGGATATCAAAGTGTGATGAACTATTAAGAAAGAATGCATAGTGGAGACAGAGAACCGAAGTTTGAATCTCAGCCCTGATACTTAATTTCATGTTTAATCTTGTACAAAATCACTTCAGTTTTTTAGGACAGAGTTCCTCATCTACAAAGAAAGGGTTGGATTAAATATCTACGAGTTCTTTTAGTTTTAGATCCTTTTATTAAATATACATTTTATTGCTATTTTTTAAAGAAGTCATGGGAACAATTAGCACAAAATAATGAAAGAAATGAATGGGGGAATCTCAGGCCCTAGAGGAAATGTTTAGGCATCTAGGGTGACTCCACAAGGCTAAAAACAAAAACTTCCACATTACATCCTTCATTCTCTTCTTTTTTTTACCCTATCTGATACTTGCCTTTTTTTTGGGGGGGGGAGCACTTGGGGTTAATTGCCCACAATCACAGTGTTAAATATTTAAGGCTAGATTTGAACTGGTTTTCTATTTAGTGCACCACCTAGCTGCCCCATCCAATTGTTTCTTATACATATTACCTTACTGCTTTTCCATTTCTGTAGACTGTTTTCTTTCTGTCAATCTGTCTCTTTCTCTCTCTCTCTGTCCATCTCTCTCTCTCTGTCCATCTCTCTCTCTCTCTCTCTCTCTCTCTCTCTCTCTCTCTCTCTCTCTCTCTCTCTCTCTCTCCCCCTCCCTCCCTTCCTCCCTCCCTCCTCTGTGCACGTGCGCACACGCACACACACAAACACAACTTGTAATATTTAGAGAATCTTGGGGTTAGAGTTTAAAAAAACCTCTGAAATAATCGAATCCAATCTTCACATTTTATAAATAAGACAACTGAAGTCCAGAGAGGCTAAGTGACTTTTAAACTCATTTTTTCAGACTAAGGTTAGTGTTCTTTAAATTGTAATAATTAGTCAAGAAAGTTTTGTGTCTTTGATGTACCACATATCATAGGAAACATAAAAGAAAAAACCTTGCTTTTCAGATATTTATTGTCTATTTGAAGATCAATGGATTAGTATCTTCATATGTCAGCCCTTTAGGGTGCACAATTCAGTTTGCCTTATTTACATACTAGCAACCATCCTAGGAAGTGAAGACACAAGGAAAAAGTAAAGTCAAAAGATAATTCCAAGAGTTTTATTCTGGGAGATTAAAGGGAGAGAAGTGAAATTGCTAGGAAGAGAAGCTGGTTTAGGGTTGAGTGATGGGAAAGAAGATAAAAGTAAATTTTGAGAATGCTGAGTTTGGGGAAGTAGCAAATCAATTGAGGTGAAAAGTTGATATAAGTAGCTAGAAGCACAAGATAGGAAACTAGCTCTTGTTAAAAACCTTAATTTCTACTTGAACAAGTTCTTCTATGGGTGTGGAAAACTGGATTTTGCTACCTCATCAATGGATTTTAAAATGCAATTTGCTTTTCAGCCACTACATGCTCTTTGACTTCTAAGCTGAGAAACTGGAATTTGACTCAGTCAGTGATAAGGAACTACTGACTATTTTTTAGCAAAAGCATGACATGATTGGATCTATTTGTCAGGAGAATTAAGTTGATGGTGATTTGAAAGATGGATTGAGGAAGAAAGAGAGTGGAGGTAGGAAGACTGGTTATAAGGCAATCATGATAGGGCTGCTTTGAAGAGATAACCTAAATCTAATAACTGTAGTGAACCCCCAATGGGAAAAGATTGACTGACAGTAGGGGGGACTCATTCATTTATTCAGTCATAAAACATCTAGTAGATACTCCCTGTGCAAAACACTATATAAGGCAATGGGGGAGACATAAGGGTTAGACAATAGTTTAAAGTCTTAGGGGGAATCAAACACAAACATAAATAATATTACTTGGGAAGTCTACTAGCAACGACTCAAGACAAAATGCTACATAAAGTCTGAGGAGGGAAAACTTTTTCTAACAGGAAAAAGTAAAAGAAGGCTTCATGGAGAGGTGGCAATTGACTTGTGTTTTAATAAATAAGTACAAATTTGACAGACATTGATGAGGGAAGAAATTCTAGCCACAAAGAATAGCATGATTTTATAAGTGTGAGAGCATAGAACACATTCAGAAGATAAAGAGTAGTCTAATGTAGTAGGTCACATTTGAAATTATGTCTTCCTGACTCTAGCTCTATCCGTAGGGAGTCATAGGACATTTTTAAATAGAGAAGTTCTGTAATTAGATCATTTTTTCAAAACCAATAACCCAGCCTCTAGCTTACCTAATATTGGTAATACTGACTCCAAGAAATATTGAATCCAGAGCTCCTGTTACCACTCTCTCTCTATTTAATTTTTTATTTTTCAGTTCATTTTAACTGTAATTCTAATGTCCTTATCTTCCACTTATTGTTACAACTAGAGAAGATAACTCCAAACTCCAAACTCAAACTCACATATCATAAAATAGCTATTGCATATATTCAAGGAGCCTAGAAATATTTTGATTTTAAATAGGAAACTGTCTTAGAGATCATACTAACTTGCTGCCTCAGGCCAACAATTCATTAAGAAGACAGTAAAAACTCCATGTGTCGTGGAATTAATCGATAATATACTAACCCAAATTCAGGATATTTCTTATGTAATACTTTCTAGAAATACTTTACTGACTCTCACTACTTAAATCACTGAGTAATTTGCTTCTTGCAAGTAAGTTTCACCCCCTTGTTGATTGATTAGACAAATAGGCATTTCTAAATACTTAAAGCTCAGATATACCAAACCTGATCAAAATTTAAAAGTGGTTAGAATAATTAGACTATAAAACATCAAATGGCAACTAAAGGCTTCCCCCTAGACAAGATGAAATTCTTCTTTTAGGAGGAAAAAAAGGATATTCCTAAAAGGGGTGTGGTTGGGGGAGGTTGTGGCATCTATTCTTGGGCTTTTCTGTCAAAAATATAGGAGAGTAGAATAAGAAAATTACTGAAGAGCATTATAGAAGTTAACAATCTTAAAACCAATAAATGTATAATTTACTTTTTTTACATCTCTTAGAAAAGAAAAAATGCTCTCCCAAATTTATCTGCAGTATAATGCTTTTAAGTCCTCTCATTTTAAAAACATGACTGCATAGCATCCTGAAAGAGTTAAAGCTATATAAATATTTATCATCCTTTTTTTTCAAAAGGAAAAGTAAAACTCCTTTTGCATACATGAATTTCAGATTGCTAACACAAACATGAGAACATGGTCAGGGGGCCCATCATCTTAATGAGAATATGGTAATGATAATGATTTTTAAGGCAGCTTATATATAATCAAAACCCAGAGATTTCAGTGTTGTTCTAAGACATGCTAAGACCTAGGAACAGCTAATGCTTTTAGAAGCATATGGTTGAATGACAGGAATACCATCAAGGGCTTATGGTGGTACCAAAGTGAAAGATTCATTAAAAGTGATAAATGGGATGTGCCTTTCTTAATGTTTTGCAATTGCATGTTCTATACCCAGGCCAGTGGCTATGCATTTTAACTGCCTTTTTTAAAAAGGAGAGCTGCCAGACCTTAATTATAGATTAAATAGTTATTTGCAAATTAGAACTTCTTCATTAACATACCAGAAAAATAATTATGAACAATTCTCTAGTACTAAACAAAACATACTAATGGAGGACAATAAGAAGTTTGAGAACGTTATGAAAGTATGAAGTGAAGGCAATGAAAAATCATTTAGGTCACAGTGAACAAGTTAATTGGCTTCCTTATACATTTTAAAGGGTACAAGAAATAATTAGTTCGCCATAATGCATATGCACAGTTACAGAAACTTCTACTATGTTGTCATGTGTATTATATAGCTTAGTGGTTTTTTGAGAAACTAAAATATAGCAAATTGGATTTTTCTTAAAGAATCTTTAATTTTGTAACTTCATTTTACCATCTCCAAATGAACCAAAATTTCTTGTTACAGCCTCTAACAGAGACACTTCATCAATAGTCAAATAAAATAACCATACCACTATTTTGAAAAAATATGAGAATTTTATACGTATATGTAGAGTAGTTTTATAGCTCTACTGAGTAAGTGATTCAATCATTCACCCAACAAACTTCTGTTAAGCACCTAATATGTATTAAGGGTTATATTAAATTGGGGATACAAAGAGACAATTTAAAAACAAACAAAACCACTACTATAACATGATATACTTTTACAATGATTCCTCAAGGTACAGCAAGTATTATAATTAATTTTGCAGAAAGGAAAATTTAAACAAAAGCAAGTTAAATGATTAATTCATGAAAAAAACTAGCAGTAGACCCATTAGAGGGTCTTCAGCTTTTTAACCTATTTTTTTACAGCCTATTATATAATGTTGTTCCATTGCTGATTCTCAGAAAACTTTGTTGTTCAGTTGTTTCAACTCTTTGTGACCCATTTGGGATAATCTTGGCAATGATACTGGAGTTGTTTATCATTGGCTTCTCTAGCTCATCTGATAGATGAGGAAACTGAGGTAAATAGGTTAAGTGGCTTATCTAGGATCACCCAGTTGATAAGTGTCTGAGGCTGAATTTGAACTCATAAAGATGAATCTTCCAGACTCTAGGCTGGGCTACTACTCCATGCCCTAACCAGGAACATAGGAGCATAAATTTTAAATTGGAAATGACCTTTGAGGTTGCTGAGTTCAACTGTCTCATTTTATAGATGAGGTAACAGGCTAAGACCAAGATTATGAACCTGGGAGACTGGAAGGATGGTGATATCTTAGATAGAAATAGGGAAATTTGGAGAAGGGAAATAGTGAAGCAAAGTGGAATAGGGGGGCACAAAGAAAGATAATGAATTCTGTTTTGTATGTGTTGAACTTGGAGAGACTGGCCTGTTGGACAGACAGTTGAAAATGTCTGATAGTAGTTGATAATATGGACTGGAAGTCAAGAGATTCATCATAAATCTTTTAGTGTTGTCTTGGATCATTATATTGCTGAGAATAGCTACGTCATTCATAGCTGATATTCTTATGATATTAATGTTACTATGTACACAGTGCATTTAAGTTTAAATCAGTTTATATATATAAAATCTGGCTTGGGCTATCTTTCAAATTTTACACATTATTCCTTTTCATGTATCCTACAATGCAGCTGCTCCCCATATATTTCCAGGTTTTTCTGAGAGCATCCTGTTCATTTTTTCTAACAATACAATAACAGGATTTTGTTTTTCACTCTTTCAATGCAAAATGCAGCTCACTATTGGTTAAAACCACAATTTGGACGAAGAAATATCAGCTTTTAATATTTTCTTTTTTATAATCATCTAAAAGTAAACAGGAAGAATTGGGGATTATAACTCATTTAATATTAATAAGAGCTGAAATTTGTATACACATTAAAGTTTAGAAAGTGCTTTAGATACATTTTTTCATTTGATCCTCATAAAAATTTCTGAGTCAATTAGCCAAGAGACATTTTTATTTTCCCTCTTTTATGAATGAAGAAAATGAGGTTGTGATAAGAATGACTTTGCCCATGATCAGAGCTAAAGGAACCAAGTCTCCTGATTCCATGTCTCCCTCTATCTGTTATATTAAAGTGTCTCTTATTTTGACTTCTGAAGGATGAACTATGTACTTGGGCTTTTCTACTCCAGAAATTACAATAGGAGAAACCACACAATCAGTAGTGATCTGCACTACTGGAAAGCCCATCTCCAGTGATGGGATCAGAGTCATGAAAGTATGGAGGTTTTGTACAGTATATTTTTAGTACAACACATTGCCTGAATAATCAGATGATAAGCTGCTCTATAATGAAGACAGTCACAATCTCTTAATAAAATGGATAATAAAAAGCATATGTGTTTTTTTTTCTTCAAATTAAAAACAGTAATAATGTAAAAGCATTTGCTATTTGCTTTCCCATTGCCTTTTCTCAGTCCACATCCTCTTGACTTTACTGCAGGACTAATTACTGGATGTTCTCCTCCTCTGTCTGAATTTTTGTGTTTTTGCTTTCTTTGTTTTCTTCCTATCTAACCGCTTCTTCTAAGTCACCTTTCCAGTATTATCATCAAAGTTTATGCTCTCACAGTGAGTGTACCTCAAGGATTTGCCCTCTTCTGTTATTTCTTTACACTACACTCTCTCAGTGAATCACTTAGTTTCCATTGAGTTCAGCTGGTCAGCAAACATTTGTTGAGTGTATATTACGTACCAGACACTATGCTAAGAACATGGGATATGGGAGAAAGAAAAAAACAAGGTTCATGGTAATGAATTCTTTTTTGGACACGGTAAGTTTGAGATGTTCACTATATATCTAGTACCTAGTTTCTCTTCTAAGTTTCATTATTACATCTCCAGACTCAAACTCAAAATGTTCAAAATAAATGTCATTATCTTTCCATCTAAACTCATCCTGCCTCTTAAGTTATTCATCCCTTTCATAAAATGCCACTTCTAGTTCAGCAGATTTATGACTTTGAAATCATTCTGAACTCTTCACCCAAACTTCATCCTACCTGATCGTCACTGATATTTTATCCCATTTCCTACACTAATTTTGCCACCATTGTAGTTAGAACCTCATTACTTTCTTGGATTACTACCAAAACATTGTAGTTGATCTTCCTGCCTCAAATCTCTCCTTTTGCTGATCTATCCTCCATATCTGCCAAAGTGATGTTCCTAAATCACAGGTCAGGTCAGATCAGATCACATCAGTGCTCAAAAAACTCCAGAGACCTCCCTTTTGCCTCTAGGAAAAAAATACAATCTCCTCTATTTGGCAATTAAAATCCTTATAATCTGGCTTGGGCTATCTTTCAAATTTTACACATTATTCCTTTTCATGTATCCTACAATGCAGCTGCTCCCCATATATGAAAATTCGTTTCACATTTGTGCTTCTGTCCAAGGTCTAATCTAGTTTTGGAATGTAGTCCCTTTTTAACTATGTGTCTTAAAATAACAGAACTGCTCTTAAATCTCATATCAAATTCT
Source organism: Sminthopsis crassicaudata (assembly GCF_048593235.1). Classification (NCBI taxonomy): domain Eukaryota; kingdom Metazoa; phylum Chordata; class Mammalia; order Dasyuromorphia; family Dasyuridae; genus Sminthopsis; species Sminthopsis crassicaudata. The sequence goes on along the minus strand of NC_133617.1, from coordinate 184,294,490 downwards.
ACCTTCTATGTGAGGCCTTTCCTGAACTCCCTAGTTGCTAAGTTTCCTAACCTGCAACCCAGAAATGTCTTGTCATTCCCTATGTGGGAGTTGTACTTACTGATGTGTATGTGTTCTTTCTTTCCAGTAGAATATAATTCCTGTGAGGATAATGCTGGCTCCATATCCTCAGAAACCATGTGGTCCCTAGCATGTTAAAGGTGATGAAAGATAAGTTAACACGTCGCTTCTTTCAAAAAGCTTATACTGTCCTGGAAGAGTTGCTGTTGCTCTACCAGAAAATAACACGTTGACAGAAAAGCAAATACAGAACTTGCAAATATATACAAAGTAAATACATAGAGAACAACTGAAATGGAGTAGGAAGAAGTAGAGCTTATCTCTTCCCTTACTCTATTAACATTTAGAAAATGCATCAGACTGTCTTGATCAGGAAATTCAAGACAAAAAAAAATTTAAGTGTCATTTTTCAAAGCTAGATCTGCATAGGGAGACAGAGATAGAGAGCTCTGTAAACAATGGCTAAGAGGTATAAGCAGGAACAGCCATGCAGAGCATTGCAGTGAAGAAACTGAAGGAGGAACCTCTTCATAGTTATTTGAACAAGGAAACTGGAGAAAATAGCATTTTCCTTGTAATGATCAAGTTGGTTGTTGTACTTTGAATAAGATGACACTGGCAATGGCAAAGCATGTATAGTCTCATCAAATTAATCTTATAGTAATTCTAGAGGAGAAACTCTGTTGCTTCATGATAAGGTTTAAAACATAGGGTTAGTGTAAACAAATAAGATGTTTGAGGCTTTGGCAAACTACAAATATTAGAAAACTTAAATGATAATAGTAGTGGATAAATGGTTGCCAAGAAACTTTTTCTGTTCTACTGAATTTCATTGCTTTGGCAATGATCTATAAAGGATTTCACAATTCAGTGATTAATCTTTTTTTTTTTTTTTTTTTTAATTAAAAATATATGGGTTAGGGCAGCTAGGTGGCACAGTGGATAGAGCACCAGCCCTGAATTCAGGAGGACCCGAGTTCAAATCTGATCTCAGACACTTAATACTTCCTAGCTGTGTGACCCTGGGCAAGTCACTTAACCCCAGCCCCGGGGGTGGGTGGATGGGGAAGTATATGGGTTAGTTGTAGGAAATTTATATTTTTATATTTAAAAACAAGTAAAAATTACTACTTCCACAATTTGAAGTAAATATTTATTCCTGGATTTGATTTGGGAGTTAAACAGAACATAAAATATTAGTAATATACTTAAAATTTGTTTTCATATCAGTGAAATGACACCACAAGCTATACTGTATTTACTAGGGAACTGTAATGTTCAGGCTTTGTGCAAATATTATACAATCCAGAGATATATTTCAGAATAATTTCAAACCTGTCATGCAATTTACAATACTGATGAAAAATGTAATTTTACTATTTCCTCCTTCCCCCCAATCTCATTTTTTAACATTCATACTACATTTTCCCTAACATACTGTGTAATTTCCCTTTAAGTGTCATCTGCTTTTGCCTATCCATGCAACACTGATTAGCATTTTCTTTTCAGTCACATTTCTTTGTCCTGTTGTTAGAACAGACAGGAAGAATGGTTCAATGGACTAAGCAATGGATTATAAAATGACAAAATTCCAGTGAGGCCCTGATTCTTGCTTGGCCAAGTTGTTTAATTTATATTTAAGTTTTGTCACCTGTAAAATGGGGTTAATGTGTATCTTTCCAGTTTTAAATGAAAAGAAATGAAATGTATAATACTGACCTATTAGAAAATTAATGTTTAATAAGATATTATTGTTCTGATACAAACTTATGCAAAACAGTACATATAGTATAACTTATCAAAAATATGCTACTACTTTATGTGTTTATTTTTTTTAATCTATGGTTTTTTTAAAGCCTTTAAAAAAAGGCAAATGTGTTAATAAAAGATGATCTTGTTTACTGATTATATAACTTGTTCTAGTAGTTGTTATTTAGACATTGTATCTTCAGCATAACACAGATGGGAGAAGGGATCAAATGGATACCTTAATGAATATTTACCACAGCTTACTCCAAATTCAGCTGTGTTGAATATCACAACATGTTCTTTAAATCAGGTCCTCTGGTTTTGTTCAAAACAGCTATTTTCTCATGTATTCATTTGCAATAGTTATAGAGAAGAGAGAATAAACTTTAACTTTTGTTTTCAAATAACACCAGGCTATGTAAAACAATACTCAATTTTTAGAAAACCATAACTTCTCCTTTTTTGTGCCTAATAACAAACATTCTTAAAGGCAATAAATGGTTTAAAAATTATAATGTCTTAAACATATTTATTGGATTTTATAATAATAGGACAAAAACATTCAATTTCCTAAATGAATAAGCACAATGCTCCATGACATATAAAAGATCATATTAACAAATAAAATAATACAGCATGGACATTATCAAAACTCACGGGAGAATTAAGAAATGCCATCTTTAAAAGCAGTATGGTATTTTAGAGATTTTAATTCTGTTTTAGTGTCACTAAACAATTTAAGCATGGAAAAAGACTATACAACATTTAAATAATATAAGACTTAAGGAAAAAGATATTTCATTATATTCATATAACATCTGTAATACAACATAACTTATCTAATAATAATTGAACTGTAATAGTCTGGGACTATGTTTTATAGGACACAGAGGAAGGTTTCAGGGATGTGCCCTTTCACCCAGTTGTTACATCAGATATACAATAGTAAAGTGAACTTTAGTTATAGGAATAGTAATATGATACTTCCTGAATTTTCATGTTAAAATATGGATGTATCCATGGCTATCCATATTCAATTTTCTGAGAGAGAATATGGTTCATAATCTGATTAGCAAATCCATTTGACATATTTGTATAACTTTTAAAATTATAATCTATTTACTCAGTCATTTTATTTTTAATTTAGGTCACTGTAAGGCCCTGCAATGGTAAAACTAAAATTAATCAGAAACCTACTTACCTTTTCAAAAGCCCTCATAAAATCTATCATATAAAATGAATTTATAATAAGAGAAAAGCTCTTGCATTTTAAGAATATACTTGCAACAATATAAATTCAAATCATATCTTTAAACCTATAATCTCTCCTCTGTAATACAGTCCTGAATGGAATATTTTAATGACAATTATTTTGTTTAAATTGACAGTAAAGAATTACATTAAAAAAATAATCTTACAAAAGCTAAATTCACCTTTTGGGTCCATTATTACTTTGAATGTTAAGTAGAATTAGAATTCCTTCTAGTAACAGGAAATATATTTTCAAAGCAGTGATATATGTTACCATCTCTAAAAAAATTAAACTAAAGAAATCCTTTGAAAATCATAAGGCATGAAGAAACAATGTGGTATACATAGGAACTGCCATAAGTTAGACACAATTCTAGTAATAGCCTGTACTTTATATGAGAAATGTAGTTCAATACATTTGTGAGCTTATTGACCTGGGTATTTACCTTCAACAGCAAATTCATGATTGTAAACAGCAACCTATCCATACCCTATCTTACATGAACATTATTCATGCCAGCTCATAAATTCTCTATAGAAGGGAATATCCAATATGTTGGAGGCCTCCCTCTAGTTAGGTCTTTTAACTTTATGTTAAACAGAACAGCACCTGGCTTATTATTTGTCCTGTCCATCTAACTGGTCAGATGAACAACCTGGCAGCAAATAGAAAAAAATCTGAATATTAATAGTTTGAGTTTTAAATTTTATGCCATTTTGAGCCATTTTCTTAAATTTGGTCTTTCACATTGGTATGACATAAAATTTATCAAGTCACACAATAATCAACAATTAAGTAAGTCAAGGATAGTCTATATTTAGAATTTTGCGAATGGAAGAGTATATAGCTAAATAGATTGTTATATTGTCTGTGGATTTTAACAATATTATTCTGACTATCAACTTTTAGCAATGAAATTCAATTTCAATTCACTTCCCCAATGAAGAGCAATTGGGCTGGCATTCATCACCATCAAGTGAACCAAGTAGTATTCTGTGCAAAAAGTCTACAGCAGCAGAATTTGGACTATTGGGATTATTCTTTTTACTTGCAGCATGATAATGGATTTTTAAGCTCCACCAGTCTTAGAAAGAAAGACCTTAAAGAATGGAAAAGCAGAAGATGCAAAGAAAACTGACTCTATTAGCTACTTATTCTTAAAGTTCACAAATGGAAAATGTATCTAGAATAACTAAGAATATCTCATAATAACTGTTAAGGAGTGTTTGAAAGTGTTTATTAACTTTCTTTTTAAAGAAAATTTAATTGATTTTAAAAATTTTCATTTTAAACATCACTATAACTAATAAATTAACTGGTTCTGATGAAATGAACAATTAATGAAATCCACAATTTACCTTACTTTATTAAATGAACTAACGATGACTTCATAACTCACCTTTAACCATTAATTAATGAACTTATTCATAATTAATTAATTATGAATTGTCATAACTAATGATTTGTTCTCTTTGGAAAAGCTTTCTATTTATTTACTGAGTTCTTACAGAAAGCCAGCATTGCACTAGGTTCTGTTTATACAAGGATGAAATAAGACAAAGTCTCTGCTTACAAATAATTTGGATTCTAGTGAAAAAGAAGAGTGAGAATATATATACAAATAACTATAATCCTTTAAATGCTTTAATAAGTTAATGATTATATTTCCTCCAACTATAAAGATTTTAATTTCTACAAACCTCACTTTGTACAAATATGCACACACATATATTCTAATCTACCCACATCCTCTATGAATCTTTTCTTGGGAAGCCTTCAAATTTAATTCTTTGGTGTCTATGACATAATGATTCACATATGATGTTACTGGAAACATACTGATGAGATTTGTTATAAGAAAATGCTTGGGTTCATTTAAATAATTAAGAAAGGTTTCTCAAAGCAATAGAAACTTCTCTGCTTTTATCTTTTTCAAATTTGGGTTCAATTCAGTGTCTAAACATCATCTATCTTTTATATATACATACATATGAAATATGGGCTGTCTATTCAATTGTACATTGTGTATTTTCAACTGTACATTGGACAATAGGCGTTCTTCATCCACTTTTTTATTATTGTTGTGTGTGTATGTAGACTGCTAGACTGAACTCTTATAAATTTCTATAGATCTTGTTTAGGAGACTTTTTAATGTACTAGGCCTTGATGAAATCTGAACAATGTCATTCAAAAACAAGAACAATGGAGGACATCAAATCTATAGGGTATTCTTCTACTATCTGGACTCAGAACAGGACATTCTCCATACTGATAAAAACCTTAAGCAAGAACCTATCTCCCTGTTTTATACTTTGATATTAGTAATCAGAGTGTTATTGAACAAAGTTATCTTTGTTATATCTTTTGAGAGATCTTGTATGATTTTTATATACAAATGCTCTGCCTTGTTGGAGTAGAATTTTAAAGACTTGTTCTCTCAAATCTCAAATTAAAGTGCTTTTTTTTTTTTTTTTAATAGTTAACAATCACAGTGGGATCGTTTCTTTACTTCCAGTCATCTGTATATGTATGGCAGAATTCCTGAACAGGGGTATGGGGTAGAATTCTATCGGGAGCTGAAGATAATATATGCAATTCCTTAAAACCATGGTCTTTCCTCTTGATTTCTCCATAGTGGATCATTTTTGTATTACTGCTGTTAGCCATCAGTTGTTAGGGTGAATTGCTCCTCTCCTCTAGTTTGGGGAAATCGCCTAGAATATACTACATACAAAGAAGTAATATACTGTTTGGAGGCAAATTTTGTCTCATGCCACTTTTTAGTACCAGTTTTAATTTAATATCTTATGTATATTAGAACATTCTCTCTACTGTTTCCTAAATAAGCAAGTGGTTCTGCCTAGTTTCTTGTATCTATTTTTATATAGGTTATCTCCTCTCTTAGAATATAAGTTCCCTGAGGCAGGTATCCCACATCTATTGTGCCTGCTATTTATTGAAGGAGGCTGAAGCTGACTGATCACTTGAGTTTAGCTCCAGTGAGGAAGGGAAATGTTGAAGAAAGATCCAGGAGATTATTAAATCAAAGATGATTGTTAAATTTTCAATGTAATATTTACACCGTGGAAATTTGCAAATACTACAAACCAGGGCTCAATTTATTGTTCTGTTAATTATCTAGACCTATAAGAGTGATGGAGAAAATGTTAATGATGTAGATTAAACTTGTGTTTGATCACATTCTTTTTTTTTTGGGGGGGGGGAAAGCCATTGAATATCAGCATTAAGTCTTTCACTAATATGGGAAGTTCCTGGGAGATAAGGATCATCATGCTCCCCAAAGATAGGAAAACTAGCTCAGGTCAGAAAAATGAAGCAGGTTTATACTTATGTAGTGAGCAGCTGCTACATTTCCATCCCAAGTTTTAAAATAAAAAAAATCCAATCTCAAAAAAACAAAACAAAAAACTCCAATCTCAAAAAGCAAAATAAAACAAAAAACAAAAAAGGGAATATAAACTTGTAAAGAAGAATTGCTTTTACTTTTTCTTTGTATGATTAGCATAGTGCTTGGAATATGATAAGTATGAATTAAGTCCTTATTGGATAACTCCTTGAACACAACATTGTACTTTCTCTATGTCTTAGCTCTTGCCATCCCCCACATCTATAATTCACTTCTTCTTCCTCCACTTCTCAAAGTTCCTCTTATTTTAAGATTCAGTTCATTTACCATCTTCTGGCTGAACATCTGTTGGTATCTTATCCAAACTACCTTGTGTTTTACTACTTTGTATTTATTTTATCCTGTGTGTGTGTATATGTATGTGTGTGTGCGTGCCGTTTCCCTCATTAGAATATAACTTGAGGTGGATTTTAGTATTAAATAAAGGCTGAAAGAAAGATATGGATTCTGATTAAGCAAAGATATAATCAGAAGATAATGGACTTAGAATTAAATGAGACCTTAGAGGTCATGAAGTTAACATGAGAAATTGGAGGTATTATCTATGCTAAGATTACATAAACTGTAAGTGACAGAACTGAGATTCAAACTCCAATTACTATGCTCTCCCCTTCCCTTATTTTTAGCATATCAAATTGTTGCAATGTTTTACAATGGCATACCTTCTTAAGTATAGCTTGAATTCTATGTGAATATACCATGAAGTTCTGTTAATACCCATAATAGCCAGACTGTTCTTCACAATTCATTAAGAAACTCTACTTGTTTTTGTTAGAATGAGACAAGTCCAAAGCATAACTGGTAGGATTTAAAGTTATCTAGTAAATTAGACTAATTTAAAATATGTATTTAGAGTATGAAACTACTCCCTTCCAACATCCAATTCTCTGCCTTCTGCAATTAACACTATTTCAAGAAAACATCATCATGAATTAATTCATGCATGCAACACTTGTGTGACTTATTAAAAGCCTCATGCTAGGCACAATAGACACTTGCATTCAAGTGCTCAATTAATGAAAATGGCATTTTGTTCTTTCCATTCAAAGATTTCTTTTCTTTGCACCGTAGTTTAGTTTCTCTCTAAATGTGGCTTTTAATATAAAATGACAATAATTATGAGCCCTTTGAGATTTCAAATCTGAATCTTAAATTATCAAGCCTTAATAAAAGCCTAATAAATTCCTTTATGTGCCATATTATGTCTGCTTAATTACTGCAGACACATAAAGAAAGCAATGCAAGACCACAGCTTTTATATTAAGCTTTATACACAGCTTTGTACAAGACTGGTTTTAAAGATTTTTTCTTCCAAATAGAAATTTTGGGTATGTAATATAAAATAAGATATTCAAAATTTTTCTTTTGAATCAGTAATTTGTGTCACTATATAAATATTCCAAATACAGAAGTTGAGAAGCATGATAGAGAGCTAGCTTCCAAGACAGATAGGTGTGGGTTCAAGTCTGGCTTTTGACACAACGCTGCTTTGACTCTGAGCATTTTGCATTAGAGCTCTAAATATTTTCAGCATTTCATTCAGCAAATCAAAAGACAAAATAGAGAATTTTGTAAAAACATTTATGTGCTATATGGCCCTATGGAGAGAGTGCTGGGCTGGGCCTGGAGTTTAGGCTTCAGGTAGCTGTGTGATCTTGGGCAAGTCACTAAATACCTCTGGCTTCCTCAGTTTCTTGAAATGGAAAATGGGAATTATAAGGGCACCTATTTGCAGAGTTGTTTTGAGGATCAAATGAGAAATCCATCAAGTGGTTAACACAGTGCCTGGCACATGGTAAACACTCAGTACAGACTTGTCTCCTCTTCTCTTCCTCAAAAAAGAAAAGCGGCAGAGAATGTGCAACAAACCTGCACTAATCACAAACTATGTATAGTTGTTATCCCAATATGATATTTTGCTTATATCTTTACCTAGGGAATTAAATAATTTGGGAATTCATTTAAATGTTGAATTATTGCCTGGTTTCTCTTAGAAACAAGAAATGCTACACTCAAGTTTTTGAATTAGCCTGAGATTATGAGCATGGACACAAGAACTTTAGAGGTGCACTGTTATTGGTCCTTACCCTCAAAATTTCCCTGACTCACAGATGTAAGCATGAAGTACAACATTAATAGTAGACACTAAATAACTGGAAAAATAATAATAATAATAACAGCCAACATTTATATGGTCCTTTAAGGTTTGCAAGTTATTGTTTGTATTATTATATGTTATTTCACTTGAGCCTTATAACAATCCTGTGAGTTGGTGCTATAATTATCTTTATTTTATAGATGAGAAAGCTGAAGCTGAGAAAAATTAAAAGACTTATTCAGTCACATTGCAGGTAGTTGGCTGAAGTAGAGTTAGGTAGTTGCTTGAAGTAGAGTTCAAATTCAGGATTTTGTGGCTCTAAATCCAGTGTTTGAGCCACCATGATACCCAGGTATTAATACATATTTCAAGACTTAATTCTAAATGTTTCTAGCTCCACACACATATAGACCCACGGAGGAATTTTATTTTCTTAAGGCAGTCCATAAACTTTTAAAATACATATCTTTGCATAAATGTATTTCAATATAAATGATTTTCCTTATAATCCTGTTGTCAGACAAAAAAAAAAAAACATTTATTTTAAAAATACTAAGAGAAGCAAAAGATAACTTCTGCCCTCAAGTTCCTTAGGACTTAATGGGAAACACAACAAATACTCTATATATAGAATAAATGGGTAATAATTAAAAGAGGAAATTTATAGGGATTAAGAAAGGTTTTCTTTGGAAGATGGGATTTTAATTGGGATGTGAAATCCAGGGAAGCCAATAGGTACAGATGTGGAGACACAGTATTCTAACTAAGCCTGGAGAACAAGAGGAACTGCCCAGAGCTAGGATGAGTGTGTGTCTTACTTTTAGAGTAACAAGGAGTCCACTGTCTCTTGACCAAAAAGGAGTTGACTCATCAAGTCACAAAAGACTGGAAAGGGGGAGGTAGGGCTTAAGGTGTGTCTTGAAAATCTCTCATTGCCAAAGAGAATATTTTATATATGATTCTAAAAGCAATAGGGAAAAGTTTACTGAACAGGGAGGAGGGTGACATGGTGGGATTTACACTTCAAGAAATTCACTTTGGTATCTGAATGGAGGATGGACTGCTGAGGGGAAAGACTTGAGGCAGGCAGACCCACTTGTAGGCTCTTGCAATGGTACTGGAGTGAAGGGATGAGGGCCTGTATCAGAGTAGTTTCAAGTGTCAGAGGAGAGAATGAGGCATAACAGAAATACTGGTTAGGGGAAATCAGCAGGTGATGGCAACAGATTGGATATGGAATGGGGACAGGTAGTGAGGAATTAAGGGTGTGAGCCTGAAAGACTGGGACTCACTAAAGAAAACTGAGAAGTTGGATAAGAGGAGAACCAGGAGGGAATGATGTCTCCAAAAACAAGGCAGAAGAGAGTTTCAGGAGGTAGAGGATAATCAGCAGTGTCAAAAGCTTGTAGGGAGATCTAGAAGAATGAGGATGAGGATCTAGCAAATTGAGGGTGGATACTGGTAATTCTGGTGGAATGAACAAGTTAATTAATAGGGGGTTAATGAGAGGGAGAGGAGAGGAAGTTGAAGGAACATAATAGAAATGCCCTTTTCAAAGAGTTTAGCCATAAACAGCATGAAAGATATAGAATAAAAGTTTTTAGGTTTTTTGAGGATGGGAGAGAAAAAAGTCTGTTTTTTTGGCAGTAGTGAAGGAGCTAGTAGACAGGGAGAGATTCAAGATAAGTGACAGTGGGAATAACAGAGAAGGCAATCTGTTGGAGATGGGATAGAATGGATTGTTTGTTTGGGAAATATGACTTGGCTAGGAGTAAGGTCACTTCTTTGTGTTAGTTATCATTCTCAATAAAGAGTCTCTATAATATCAAGAAAACAACATAGAGTAGGTGGACTTTAAAACAAGATTTATAGTCGATGTGATCAACTATCAACCTTTTAGATAATCCACAGTTCTAAGTATTTTCTAGCTATAATCAGTATGATTGCAAAAATAGATTTTCACATTTTATCCTTAGTTTATGTGTATGAAGGAAGTTATAATTTACCTCCAAATTTAATTTACTACATTGTCTATTTTTTTTATGATGCCATAGAAACTGCTTTTAAGTGACATCATTAGAGAATTTACGAATTTACACAAATCACATAAAAGAAATATTTTGATACCAACAACTGATAACTAATTAATGATTGAACATCGAAAAATCAAGAAATAGAATAAAGATAGTAATGAGTCCATTTTTGGGGGAAGTGATTTTTTTCCCTACCATATAATTTCAAATCTATGAATCCTATAAACACTGATAAAATGTCAACTTAAATATTTTCTCTGACTAAAATATGTAGGAATCAAATAATGAACAAAAAACCCTGAAATTTAAAACTGGGTGTAAAAATATTTTTAGGTATTTTGGATAAGTTTTAATGATAGTTAATATTCCAAATTCATTGTGAATAATATTTCTGTTCTTTCTTAGTTAAGTCAATGTTGAATATAACTTGTATTCAATGATGAATCTCACATTCAAACTTCAACTTACATTTCAGTACTTCTAGGAAAACTATCACTTCTACTTTTGCTCAGTCATTTTATTTTGAATGTCACAGGCAAAAAGAAGCAGACAGTCACAGGCAAAATCAGGCTTAAGAAATCAAAAGATAGCTTGGTAAGGTGAGAAATACTATTTCCAGGATAAGAAATTTCTAATAGTAGTAAGGTAGAAGTTACTAGTGCTTGCAGTTGTCTGGCTTGTAGCCTTCATCATGACTGTTTGACGTTTTTCCCCTGTGTAAAACAGGAGTAGCATATCAGATCCCTGCAGATGCTAAAGCTGAAGGCAATGGAGAGAAAAGCTTTGACATTCTGTCATGGAGATGACAGGACAGAATGGACTGCAATAAACAACAGCCTGAGCAAGATAATTTGATGCATTGGGTCCTTAAGCTTCTCCAGATGCTGAACTCAGCTTGGGATAGGAGATAAGAGGACAGCATTGACTGTGCTGAATAGAGTCTACTTGTGTGAAATCAGGAAAAAGAAACCCCTTTATGTAAATAAAAAATAGTTCACCGACATGCTAATTTTTTTTTCCCTGTTGTCCTAAAAGCCAATAATGAAGACTGAAAGGCAATACAAGTGTTAGATATCCTTAATATGGAAAACAACAATTCAACATTATAGCAATATTTCCATTCAGTTTAAAATCACTTAATACTATATTGCTCCACAACTATTAAACATAAATAAAATGATTTTGAATAACATTTCTTTTCTAAATAAATAAACACATGCAACTCACAGATTTTGACTGTGAAGATTTAATTCTCAACAGAAGGATGTTGCTTATGGAGTGAGAAGTGAAATCGCAGCCCCTCTGGGAACATCTAGGTGCTTTGCCAGCTTTCTATCAGAAGGCTGAATGATTTGCTTACATTTCTGGAAATCTGTTTTCTTTCAGAGGCCAGTTTAGGTGACTAGAAAATGTCATAATTAAACTGAACTACTACTAAATCTACTTATTTCAGTAAGATGTGACAGAAAAAAAAACTAAATTAATTCCCATTGTGACCCACTTAACTATGTTCTCTCCATTACTTAGGCTTTTTAAAGTATTATTAACACAAATAAATTCATTAAAAGAAAATAACAAAATGTAATATGCTTATGCAACTGAAAAATATGAAATAAAAAGTTTTATAATATCACCGAATTAACAAAGATCAAAATAGGGGAAAGGGTAGAGAAGGCAAAGAAATTCAGGTATAAATACAAAAGAAACTTAAAGATATTCATAAACCCTAAAATGAAAAAAAACGGTCCAGGTTTATTACGTATATTTTTGGGCAGATTCCCAGAAAGACAGACAAGGATTAATCATAGACTTGCTTTTATCCTTTTGCTTTGGCTAGTCTACTGGTCTAGAATGCTGTGTCCCTCCTTTCTACCTTTTCTGATTGTTGTTTGTTTTTCATTCTGGAAGAGGACCCGGACATTAAGGAGATGATGCCATGACATGAAAGTGAATTGGATTTATGTGAGGGAGGGCTACGCAAGGTCACCTGTTTTGCTTTCCACTCTAGTGCCACCTGGGACTAGTGGCAAGATATAGATTAAGATAACTAGAAATAGCCCTGGATGAAATGGAAGACCTTAGCTTTTTTAAGCTATCTTCAATAGGTCTCAGTTTGACTGAGGCCTCATCTATTTATTCATTGGTTAAGGGTAGGTAGCAATTGAGGCAAAGAATCTCCTCTTTTACCTAATCCAAAAAAAAAAAAAAAATCTAAACAAATAAAAAATATCTGGGAGAAGATTTGGGTTTCTAGTCAAAGCAGAAATAACTGCTATTTACATTCAATCTGAGTTGATCAAAGTCCAATGACCAAACAGGTCTTGGCCTAGGACCTATTGGTAGCCAATGAGAATCAGATTGGTTTTGGTTGAAGGCATGATCCTTAAGAAAGAAATCTATCCAGAAAATCCCAAGATATCTTGGGAGGGGTTCATAGGTGCAAAAGAAAAACAAAACAAAACAAAACAAAAAAACAAAACAAAAGATGTTTTTAGGACCATCTGTAGGTAAGGGCATGATACCCTATATGGACAGAAGGAGGGAAGCAGGGAAGGCCATCCACTGGACCCAAAAGACTAGAGGTAAAGTGAGGCAATGATCTTGCACAGCCCTCCCTCACTGAAATCCAATTCACTTGCATATCATGGCATCACCTCCCTGATGTCATGGTCCTCTTTCAGAATGAAGGACAAACAATAGCCTTTCCTGATGTTTTGGGGCTCAAGTTTGGGTTTCTAAGGAACTTCAGCCAGCACTGCTCTTTTCTCTAGTCCTCTCCATACACTCTGATCCAGTTATACTGCTTATTGTTTCTTAGAGGTCATTACATTTTCTATCTCTGTTCTTTTGCACTGGCTTACTCTCAGATTTGGAATGCTCACTCTATTTTTTCTTCTTAATTTTCCTGATTTTCTATAAAATATCCTGATATTTTCTATATCACTTTCTTCAGGAAGTTTTTCCTAGTTCCCCTAGCTACCCATATATAAGCACATAGTAAGTATTTAATAAATGTTTGTAGTCTACCTGCCTGATGCTGTTCTGTTTAAGTCTTGTACGTACTTAGTTATTCACATTCTGTTTTTTCTATTAGAATGTGAACTACTTGAGAATAGGATCTGTTTTTATTTCCTTTTATTGGAACTTGAGCACAATGCCTGGCATAAAGTATGTGCTTAATAGTTGCTTTTTGTTTTGATTGAATAGATTTACAAAGAACTTAGTATGCGCCAGACACTTAGAATAGCATTGGAGATACAAAAATAAGCAATCACTACAGTCCCTACCCTCAAGGAACTTATATTCTCATAAGGGAAGACAATATATATAGAGAGATTGAAGTGGAGAAGATAGATGTCTATGAATCCATGAAGTAGAGATAGCCAGAAGTACTACAGAATCATGTTAAGAACTAGATGGTATTTTGGAAACTTTATTGTTCAATCCTCTCATATTCTCAGATCTATTTGCCCAGCGCTACCTTCTCTCCAGACCCCCACAATCTTGTATCTTCAACTGGATGTCCTATAGACATCTTCAACCCAATATATCTAAAACTACACTCATTACCTATTCCCCTCAAACTTCTTCTTGTTCTAACTTCCCATTCCTGTTTAGGGTACCATGATTCTCTATGTCATTATAGTTTGAAACCTAGGTGCCAGTCCTTAACTTTTCCCTCCCGGTCCACAATAGCTTCTATTATCCAATTGTTTTCACATATTTTAACTTCTATTTTGGAAAGATTTCTTGCCCAGGCCCTCACCTCTTCTGACACTGCCACCATCTTGGTGCAAGCACATCACCTCATATCTGGACCACTGTAATCATCTGCTGGTTCTTCTCTTTACCATGTTTCTCCTCCATCTTCTACTTAAGTGCCAAAATTATTTTCCAAAATGCAGATTTAACAATGTCACCTTTCCTATTCAATAACTTTACTTTCAAACTCTTACTCAAACACTTCTGGAATCAAATATAAAATTTCTGTTTGGCTTTTAAAGGCCCTCATAATTTAAAATTTGGCTCCTTATAGCTTATTCCCCTTATTCACTGATTCTTCCTACAAGACAATTAGTCTCCTGAATCCAAGCCTTTCATTGGCTGTCCCTCATGATGCAAACTCTCTCCCTTCTCATTCCACCTCCTTTCAGCTTTCTTCAAGCTTCATATAAATTCTAGCCTTCTATAAGAACCCTTTTCTTGTCCTTAATCTAAGAGCCTTCTCTCAGAAACCACTCCCAACTTAACCTGTTTGAATCTTGTTTGTACATAGTTGTTTGTGTGTTGTCTACTGCATTACACCATAAATTCCTTGAAATCAGGGGCTATTTTTTTTGCTGCTGTTTTCTCAGAATTTAAGCCAGTGCCTGGCATAGAGCAGGCATTTAATAAATGCTTATTGACTGTCTCATTTTAGAAAGAATAAAACTGAACCCTAAGATCTTTTGGGGCCTATATTACTCTTTCCTCCTTTCTTTTTTTCTCTTTCTCTCTTGCTTTCTTTTCCCCCTTTCTTATCATTTTGTTTCCTTTCTCTTTTTCTTCCTTCCTTGTTCTTTCTTTCCTTTCTCCTCTTGTTCCTTCCTTCTTGTAGTTAGCATAGTAACTGGCACTTATTAAGTACTTAACAAATGGTTGCTGATTGACTGAAAACATGAGAGATTAAGCAATTTGAGGAAAGTCACACTGCTAGAAAGAAGCACTACCACACAAATTAGTTTTCTCACTTTAAGAGCAGTGTTCTTTCCATGACATAATTTTAACTGTCTAGAGTAAACATTTTGATGTTTATTATATTCAATTCAGCAAATTATAATATAGTTGTTTTTTTTTTTTTCTTGGTTATTTAAAAGAGACTGTAAGGTTCTTGAGGAGAAGAACTATAATATTACATATTTTCTTTTTCATTATTTATAGTACCTAGTACAACACTTAGGGCATAGTTGGTACTCAAATGTTTGTTAAATGCAATTAATCTCAAATTACCTAGAAATAAATATTCCCTTACCATGCTTCGAAAATAAGAAATAGTTTAACATCCTTGAATTATGAAGGAAGGAATCTATGAAGGAAGCATAGATAATACAGACAAGACAAATCAAGTAACATTCCAGATCATATTACTTTAATGGCCTAGACATGAAATCCTGCCTTCATGTACCCTTTGCTAGTTATACTTCCTCTAGTATTCTCAGCTTTTTAATAGAAATGCTGAAATAGAACAGAGTAGAAATAGAAATAGAAGGTTCAAAACTGCATGATAATAGATCTGATCTTGTTGCTTGTGAGAAGGCATTTATTTCTGAAAGCACTAATTTTTTTAGACAGTTTTCATCTGTTTTATAGATATTCTATTACCTAAATTTACTGAAAAAAAAAATATTATCTCTTTAAATGAATTGATTATTCTGCACTGACTCATGTGACATGAACTACTGCTAAGGGCCTGGGGCTACTTAGATTAAAGGAGCTACATAAGATCAAAGTCTTATTGTTTTCATGCCCTTGGAATAGATAAAAGTCTTATGTAAAATCTAAGCTTGGAAGAATAACTTTTTTTCCCTCTTATTGAAGGAATTGTCCCTAAAGATAGCTTCTTCTAAGCATAGGTGAGGAAAAAATGCCAATGAAAAATATACTTTAGATTACTTCTCCTAGAAAGAGAAATAAATGTAACAAAATAACTAGGAAAATTATTTTTTCCACTGAAAGACTGTTTTTACACTCACATTTTTAAAAAGCCTTCTGTATTGTTGTATCGAGATCTGAAATATAAACAACCACACTCCTTTATTACTTAAAAGACCACCAAGACTGGTCATCTGAAAAAATTAATATACAAATCATAATACACAATGACTAAACAACATTTTATATTCCAAAAATTGTTTTGGTTTTTGAAATATGAAGTTTTATATGGTTTAGTGCTTATCATCTGAATACTAATGACAGTTTTATATAAACCATTCTATAATTTCCTTTCTCTACAGAGATAGATCAAAGACACCAAAGTTTGGTTTTAACACAATGACCAGTTTTAATTTTAACATTAATTTTGAAATGTCACAAACCACTTACTTTATCTTAAAACTGCAAGAGGTAATCCATATAAAAATTCTTTTACATTTAAGTTTATTCTTAAACGGAAATCTGATCTTATCATTTGATTTGAAATATTAAGTCTAAGAGAATAAATTGCTTCCCCATCACATGTAGAATTTCACATATAGTAAAGGCATAGTAAATGGAGGACTATATTCAGAGTCAGGAAGCCAGACCTGCCTCTGACACTCAATCACTATATAACTTGTAGATTGTCAAGCACTTGACACAGTGCCTGGCACATAGCAGGCCCTTTCCCCTTTGGGAAAATAATTTTACTTTTTAGTCTTAAGAAACTCTAAGACAGGTACTAAAGAGACAAGATGGATTTGGCTGGTGGAAAGTGTCCTACATTTTAAAATTTAATTTAATTTAAAAATTAAGTGTTTAGTTTGAATGCATTTCATATCACATAAATTTTACGCAATCACTTAAGAATAGTAATATATGAAAATAATTCACATAGTCAGTAAACTGATCAAATTAGATAATATTTATAAATCACTTAGCAGAGTGTCTGACACATGGGTATTATACAAATACTTATTATCGATGTTATCATTAATGTTGTAATTATTATTATTATTATTATTTTTATTTATAATTTTTTTCCACAGTATATATGCATGAGCAATTTTTTAAATAACATTATCCCTTGTATTCATTTTTTCCAAATTATCCCCCCCCCTCCCTCTACTCCCTCCCCCCATGACAGGCAATCCCATACATTTTACATGTGTTACAATATAACCTAGATACAATATATGTGTGCAAATACCATTTTCTTGTTGCACAATAAGTATTAGCTTCCGAAGGTATAAGTAATCTGGGTAGATAGACAGTAGTGCTAAATGTTGTAATTATTAATAATATTATTAGATATTTACTAAGTGCCAAGCACTGTGCTAGATAGGTAAAAGAGATATAAATACAAAGAATAAAACATTTTCTTTTCACAAGGAGAGACAAAAGGAGACAATAACATAAATATAAAATGAATAAATATAAATAAATGGAGTCATTTAATACAAGATAGTTTGAGATGGAGGGTACCAGCAGTTGGAGATGATCAGAAAAAGCTTCATGCAAAAGATGATTCTAGAATTGTAGCTTAAGGAAGAAAGGGATCCCTGAGAAAGACAAATAGGGAATTTTCCAGGCAGCCAGAAAGATAGACAGTGCAAACACATAGAGATGCTGTTTCATGTGAAGAACAGAAAGAAGGTCAGTCTTCTTCGATTTCAGAGTGTGGGAGGAAAAAGGCTGGAAAGACAGTTAAACTAGGTTGCACAGAACTTTAAAAGCTAAACAGGAGAGTTTTTATTTTGGCATGACTTGAGCAAAGTAGCTGAGATAAGGAAAACTTGAGTCCAAAGTTGGCTGTCACTGCTGTGTGATTATGGACAAGTCAGTTAACTGTTATCTGCTTCAGTTTCTTCAATTGTAAAGTGAGGACAATAGCAACAACCTTCCATTGGTGTAAAAGTACAATAGATGATATTTGTAAAGATGTTTTCAAACCTTAAAGCAAAATATAAATGCTAGTTATTGTTGTTACTATTGATGAATTAATTTATTGCTAGAGGCAAAAGTACTTTATATTTAATCCTGAAGAAACCACTGGAATGGTCAGCATGCTATGGCCCTACCTTTGGAAAAAGCCCTTTGGCAGTTAATTGGAGGAAGAATTGGAATAGAAAGAAACTGTAGTCACCTAGACCAATATTAGAAAGCTACTGAAATAGCCCAAAGGAGAAATAAACTTGGAGTAGTAGCTGTCTTGTAGAGGGAAAGGACATATTGTGAGATACTATGAAGGAAGAAATGCTAAAACTTGCCAAATGACTTAGTATTCTCTCAGTGAGATGGTAAGCAGTTATTAAGTGCTTATTAGATTTCAAGAACTGTGTTAAAGTCTGTTTTTGATCCTGAAAGTGATAAGGAGTCACTTCAGTTAGGGAGTAATAATGTCAAAGCTCTGCATTAGGAAAAATCCTCTGGTTGGTGAATGGATAGATGGACTGGAGTTGGGAGGGAATTGCAACAGGCTGACCAATCAGCAGGCTATTATTGAAATAGGTCAGGCTTGAGGTGATGTGGGTTCTGTACCAGAGTGGCAGCAGTGTGGGGTGCATTGAAAAGATGTTATGAAGGTAAAATTGAGAGACTTTGGAAAAATATTGAACATTGATGATAAGGAACAATGAAGAGTTGAAGGTGACATCTAGATCACAAATCAGAATTGGGAGAATGAAGGGTGTACTTGACAAAAACTGAAATTTGGAAGGCAGAGAGATTTAAGGATGATGAGTTCAGTTTTAGACAAATCCAATTTAAGATGTCTACTGAACATCCAGTTCTAAATATCTTAAAGATAAGATAAATAAAAGATTGGAAATCAGCAGACAGGTCAAGGAGGATAGTTAGACTTGAGGGCCACCAGCAAAGAGATGATAATGAAATCCATGGGAGTTAATGAGATCACCAAGTGAAGTAGCACAGAAAGAAAACAAAAGACGACTCAGGACAGAACTCTGTGGGACACCTAGAAGATACAACCTGAATGAGGAATTAGGAAAAACTGAGGAGTTGTTAAAGACAGGAATAGAATCAGAAGAAAGTATTGCAAAAACCTAGAGAGAAGCCAGTATCATGGAAAATAGAATGAGCCATACTGTCAAAGGTTATAGGGAAAGTAAGAAGAAAGACGATTGAGAAAAGACCATTAGATTTGATAGTTACTGTAATTTTGGAGAGGGCAGCTTTGATGGAGTGATGAGGTCAAAAGTTGGCTTATGAGTGGTTATTAAGAGAGGAAAGAGGAAGGCAATCTGCTAGAGAAGGCAGGATAAAACGGGATTGCTTGTTGAGGTCAAAAGATTTGCCTTGGTAAGGAATAGGGCAATCTTTGATGAGAAAGGAGTGAAAGAAATGGTAGTAAAGGCATCTGAGTGATATGAGATGAGGAAGATGAGAGAAGATGAGAAAGAGATGGAGAATAGCCTCAATTTTTCCTGCAAGGATCTCAGAGGAGAGAGTAAAAGGAGAGGGAACCATAGGAAGCTTAAGGAAGGGTGAACAAGAAGAACTGCTGTAGAGAGTGGGATTGCAAATTAGAGAGAGGAGTACAGAACATATGCCTAGTGGCAGTGAAGGTCCTGTAGAAGCTGTGTAAAATAGATCTGTAGGGCCTCCAGTCAGAACAGTCTGATTTTCTCCACTTTGGGTCAGCAGCATGAGAGCAGGAAGATAGGCACAGGGTAGTGGGAATGATCCAAGGCTTCACAGGGTGCATTCAGAGATATGATAAAGGTGCAAAGTGCTCAAAAATAGGGGAGAGTGAACCAATTCATCAAGAGGCCAAGAAGGGGCAAAGAGGACAAAATGGCTCCAGTGGGTATAAAGGGCTGAAACTCTTAAAAGGTGTGCTTGAATAGAACAACCAAGCACTTACCTATTTGATATGAGACAATGACTCTATTAGCATTTGTTTGGAAAATTGGTCCTTCTCACAGTTCAGTGCTTACTCAATGTTTGGGGTAAACAGATAATAGGCAAGGATTAGAGGGTGGGGTAAAACAAGTCAAACTTCACCTTGCAGCAGGACCAGGAGAAGGGAGGTTGGTGGCAAGTTTGTGGCAGTTTGTCTGTCTCCTTCATTTCTCCCCCTGAAGACCAAGGACTTTTGCTTATCCTGACTCCTGCTGTTCCTGAGGCCTCCAGGGAGTTAGTTTGGACTTAATATGTAGGGGTGATGGTCTGGGAGAAAATTGAAAGGGTTCTGAGAAAGTCATAGTATGAAAGAAGTGGAGGGTTTGGTAAGAGGAGGCAGAGGGAGAGTTGAAAAGGAAGTTAAATTATAGCATGATAAAAGAATTATGTGAAATAGAAGTGAGTGATTAGTCAAAAATGACACTGAATTTAGACGACTGAGAGGACAACTGTGCTGCTCACAATAAAAGGAAAATTCAGAAAAAAAGGACAGATAATGAACAAAGATGTTTTATTCTGAGTTGAAGGTGCCTATGGTATAGACAGTTTAAAATATCCAATAGGCAACTGGTGATGTAGGTTTAAAGCTCAGAAGAAAGAGTATGGATCAATGCCTTTGTGGAAATCATTTGGATACAGATAAAAATTGAAAGCATGGTGGCTGATAAAATCACCAAGTGACAGAGTATGAAGAGAAAAGAGAAGAGGACCTGAGGCAAGACTTTGGGGTATACCCATGATTAGTAGGTGTGACACTGATAAAGATCCAACAAAAGAAACTGAGAAAGAATGGTCAGACAACCAAAAGACAACAGTGATATGAAAACCTTAAAGAATAAAGCATACTGAAGGAAGTGATTATCAATCTCAAATTCTAGAGAGGTCAAGTAAGATAAAGATGAAGATTGAGAAGAATCTATTACACAGTGAAATTAGATTACTGTCAACTTTGGAGAGATTGTTTTCAGTGAAATAATCAGAAATCAGAGTCACTGTTCTTAGGTAGGTGGAATGAATTTTTATTTTTGCACAACCATCTTCAATATAAATATAGGCATAGGTAAAAGTCATTACCAGGGTCTGCCCTCATGTTGGAATAGGGTTGGAGGGAGTTAAATTCAAAATCAAGTTACTATTCCTATAATTTTCTGGAGCTAGGCAGTTGACAGCATGGATTTTTATTGAAGAAATGCTATGACATTTGTTCTAAATGTCACATTTCTTCCCCACTGTCTAAAAATAGCACACCATCATGCCCCTACCCCTAATAAAATTGTTGGCTTAGAAATGACACCGATAAGCAAAATGAAGCATATAACCTTTTCTATTCCTTTTCTATAAATGTTTTATTTATCCCTGAGTCACATATGGTGTCTTTTGTAGATGTAGATCAAAGGGACAAATCAGTAAATTTTACTATAACAGTATGGGATGTGTCATTTCTAAAGCATGTTTCAGTCAGGCAAAGTTACCTGTCATTTGAGCAGTGATCTGGTGATGGACAGGAAATATGTAGAAACACTGGGAGCCCTCACAGTAATGTGACATTTTATGAGCAGTTTGACTGTTTTCATTACTTTGATTTTGGGTTTGTGAAGAACAAGTGAAAAAATCAGCGATGGAATACAAAAGCAGACTGACAGGATGAACATGATAGGACAGCCTTGAAATTGGGCTGTTGTATGTAATAAGATTTTATGACAATTACCTGAGAGCATTTTAAATATAAATTCTATTTGAATGTTCAATTTTATCAAGTCCAAGGTTTTATTGACAATGGTGTCTGGGCTCATTCAAAAGACAGAACAAAGTCTTCTATCAATGTTACAAATGTTTTGTTGATAAAGTAGGCTTGCAACTTATTTTTCTAAAATTTTATTTCTA
The DNA here is from genome assembly GCF_048593235.1 of Sminthopsis crassicaudata. Taxonomy (NCBI): domain Eukaryota; kingdom Metazoa; phylum Chordata; class Mammalia; order Dasyuromorphia; family Dasyuridae; genus Sminthopsis; species Sminthopsis crassicaudata. Next base: position 184,272,389 of record NC_133617.1, on the reverse strand, counting down.
TAAATACTTTCATGATAATAATCCCTATATCCAAACACTGTTGTATTAGAGATATTGAATATAGACTTCAGTCTGTATTCAAACAGTATCAGTTTTGGAGGTGGATAGGCTTCATCATTAGAGCTTTAGGATCGTCTTCAATCATTGTAGTATTGAGAATAGCTAAGTAGGGTGAAGTCAAGATGGCAGAGTAAAGGCAGAGATTTGCCACTCCCCTCAATTCCTCCAGATTCATTAAATAACGACTCTAAATAAATTTTAGAGTATCAGAAGCCACACAGAGTAGAATAATTTTCTAGCTAAAGACAACTTAGAAAATCAGTAGGAAGGGTCTGTTGCCCCTTGGTGGGAGGTCAACACAGCTTTGGCCCAGTCCAGGTGCCAGGAAAGTAGGAGTGGACCTTGTGGTCTCTGACCCAGCAGCAGTAAGGGTGAGACCTTTTAGCCCAGAGACACCAAAAGAGGACTTGGGAGGTCGGCACTGTCACTGTTTGAGAGGGTCTTGGGAAACCAGCAGCCCAGCAGTGGGCACTGCTGAGGGGACAGCAGCAGCTGCTGGAGGCTTCGGCCCACAAGAGGTCTCGTTGCTAACACTGAGGAAGGACTTATTGCTTTATGACACTAAGATTCACAGCCACACTGGAGTGGGGACCCTCCTCACAGTTCTAGGGCAGAAAAGAGTGCTTGTGGTCAGATCCCTAGATGGATCTTTGAAAACAGTTGCACAAAACCCCTGAAGCTTGGGACATTATACCCTCCATCCTGGAAACAGGGACCTAATTTAACAAAGAAATAAAAGTCAATTAATAGACTGGGAAAATGAGCAAACAACTGAAAAAGATTCAGACCACAGAAAGTTACTATGGAGACAAGGAAAATCAAAACACACCCAGAAGAATATAGCAAAGTCAAATCTCCTGCACCTGAAGCTTTCAAGGAAAATAAGAATTAGTTTCAGGTCATGGAAAAGCTCAAAAGGGATTTTGAAAATTAAATAAGAGAGGTAGAGGAAAAATTGGGAAGAAAAATAAAAGTGAAAAGAAAGGGGGAAAAAACTAATGAGAAGACTGCATTAGAAAGCAAAATCGGACAAATAGGAAAGGAGGTACAAAAAAAAGTTCACTGAGGAAAATAATTCCTTAAAAATTAGAACTGAGTGGGGCAGAGCCAAGATGACAGAGAAGACACACCCTTCTTTCTGAGCTCTCCTGCTATCTTCACACTAATCATGAAATTCAGCCTTTGAATTAGTGCTAGACTGTCAGAATCCATGAATATATTGGGAGTGCAGCAAATTACCAGCAGAAGATAATTCTGAAGATGGCCATAAAAGATCTGTTTTGATTAGGCATGGAGGAAGGTGGGCCAAGTACAAGCAGATTAGGCACAGATGCCATTGCAGACAGCATAGACCAGGGTGGCGAGGGCTCCGCACTGTGGAGAATCTATGGGGAGGACTCTACCACAATGTTGGCTACTCTGCTCTGGTTGCAAGCCAGTAGATCAGCAGAGAAGTTATAAAACATCCAACACAAACACAGAGGGTAAAGAGTGAACCCCAAAGTGGCAGAATCTCACAGGACCTGGTCACACCCACCCAGCATCTGGAGTGACTCAGTGTAATCCCAGCATAGCCATTGACGCTTCTGAAAGTCTGTAGAGGAAGCTTGGAACCTCCTTGCCCAAAAAGCAGATCCCAATTTTTTTTTTTTTTTAAAGAGTAAAAGGGCAAAGCAAGCTCTTTAACAGCTTCTATAGTGAAAGAGAACAGATTTTAAATCCTGAGGAGACTAAAAGCAGATTGTCTCCAGATGAAGCCCCAAAATGTCATATAACCTGGTCCCCATCACACAAAGGTCTTCTAGATGAAATTAAAAAAAGATCTTAATAAAAGAGAGCTACAAGAAGAATGGGGAAAGGAAAGGAAAACTAGGCAAGAAAGTTTGGAAAAAGCATATAACTCATTAAAAGAAAGATTTGATAAAGTGGAAAATGAAAACAACTTCCTGAAATGTGAAATGGAAAAGGTAAACAACTCCCAGGAAAACAGAATTTGTGAACTGGAAAAAGAAAATAACTCCACAAAAAAACTGTAAATGGGAAAAAATTCCATAGAACAAAACAACTCTTTTAAAAACTCAATTGGACAAATATAAAAAGAAATAAAACAGTGAATGAAGAAATAATTCATTATAAATCAGATCTGAATAAACAGAAGTGAATGACTTGATGAGACATCAAGAATCAGTTAAGCAAAACCCAAAAAATGAAAATAATAGGGAAAAAATGTTAAATACCTACTTGGGAAAACAACTGACCTGGAAAATGGACCTAGAAGAGACAATCTAAGGATTATTGGACTCCTTGAAAACCATGATGGAAAAAAGAGTCTTTTTTTTTTTTTTTCCAGGAAATCATTAAAGAGAACTGACCAGATGTTATAGAAACAGAAGTTAAAAAAGCCATTGAAAGAATTTATCCAACACCTCCTAAAAGAAACCTCAAAATTAAAACTCCAGGGAATATTATAGCTAAATTTTAGAACTATCGGACCAATGAAAAAATATTACAAGCAGCCAGAAAAAAACAATTCAAATACCAAGGAGGCACAATAAGCATTACTCACAATCTAGCAGCTTCCACATTAAAAGGCCTGGAATCTGACATTTTGAAAGGTGAAGGAACTTGGAATGCAGGCAAGAATAAACTATCCAGCTAAACTGAGTATTTTCTTCCAGGGAGGAAGATGGACATTCAATGAAACAAGTGAATTCCATTAATTTCTGATGAAAAAACCAGAGCTAAACAAAAAATTTGACTGCCAAATATAGAACTCAAGAGAAGCATAAAAAGGTAAAAAGAACTCTTAAGAACTGTATTTCTGTTAGGGGTATATGTAGAATGTGCATGTATAATTTGATTTTACTGTTATAATATAAAAAAGAAACTAGAAGTGAAAAGGGGATTGTACCAGAAAAAAGGGAAAAGTGGAGGCAACAAGAGGGAAATTACACTTCACAAAGAGGCAAAAGAAACCTATTATATCTGAGGGAAAAAAGACAAAGGGATGAACATTGTGTGAATCTTACTCTCATCAAATTTGGCTCAAAGAGAAAATATTAGACATATTCGATTTACAGAGAAATTTCTCTTACTTCATTGAAAAGAAGGAGGGGAAAAGTGAAAAGGGAAGGGATAGACTAAACAGAAGGGAAAACAAGAAACAGTAGGGGAAAGTTATAAGAAAGGGGGAGGGACTCTAAGAAGGAGGGACTCCCAAGGGGGAGGGCTACTTGAGGCAAGTGGTGCCCATATATTAAATATTGGGAAAGGGGTAAGAGGGAAAAGAAAGAGAAAATAATAATCTGGGCATAATAAGATGGCCAGAAATACAGAATTAATATTTTTAATTGTAAATGTGAATGGGATAAATGCTCCCATAAAGCAGAGGCAGATAGCAGACTGGATTAAAAGCCAGAATTCTACAATTTGATGTTTGCAGGAAACACAATTAAAGCAGAGTGATACATACAGAGCAAAGGTAAAAGGCTGGAGCAGAATCTATTATGCTTCAGGTGAAGTAAAAAAAAAAAGGAGGGGTAGCAGCAAAAGAACTCTGGGAGATGACTATGAACCAATACATAGAATCCTCAATCCCTCTATTTTAGTCCACCTGCATTTTTGATTTGCTTCACAGGCTAATTGTATACTATTTCTAGTCCAATTCTTTTTGTACAGCAAAATAATTGTTTGGACATGTATACATATATTGTATTTAATTTATACTTTAACATATTTAACATGTATTGGTCAACCTGCCATCTGGGGGAGGAGATGGGGGGAAGGAGGGTAAAAATTGGAACAAAAGGTTAGGCAATTGTCAATGCTGTAAAATTACCCATGTATATATCTGGAATATAATTTAAAAAAAAAAGCAGGCGTAGCGATTCTTAGCTCAAGCAAAAGCAAAAATTGATCTGATTAAAAGAGATAAGGAAGGAAACTATTTCTTGCTAAAGAGTAACATAGATAATGAAGCAATATCAATACTAAACATATATGCGTCAAGTGGTATAGCATCTAAATTCCTAAAGAAGAAGTTAAAAGAGCTGTAAGAAGAAATAGACAGCAAAAGTATAATAGTGGGAGATCTCAGCCTTGCACTCTCAGAACTAGATAAAGCAAGCCACAAAATAAATAAGAAAGAAGATATAGAGGTAACTAGAATACTAGAAAAGTTAGGTATGATAGATGGATCGTTAGAGAAAACTGAACGGAGACAGAAAGGACTAAACTTTCTTCTCAGCAGTTCATGGAATCTATACAAAAATTGACCATATATTGGAACATAAAGACCACAAAATCAAACGCAGAAAGGCAGAAATAGTAAATTCATCCTTTTCAGATCATGATGCAATAAAAACTACATTCAATAAAAAGCCAGGAGAAAATAGATCAAAAAGTAATTGGAAACTAAACAATCTTATCCTAAAGAATGAAAGAAAAGAGGAAAATCAAATCGTTAGTCTTAAAAGCAAAAAGGGGGAACTTTCCACTAATGAAGAGGAAATTAAAACAATAATTAGGAATTACTTTGCTCAACTTTATGCCAATAAATTTGATAAACTAAGTGAAATGGATGAATAGCTATAAAAATATAGGTTGTATTAACCTATTAACACAGGAGGAATGAATTACTTAAATAGTCCCATTTTGGAAAAAGAAATAGAACAAACTATTAATCAACTCCCTAAGAAAAAATCCCCAGGACCAGATGGTTTTACATGTGAATTCTATCAAACACATAAAAAACAATTACTCAACACTATATAAACTATTTGAAAAAATAGGGAATGAAGGAGTCCTACACCAAATTCCTTTTATAACACAGACATGGTAATGATATCTAAACCAGGTAAGTTGAAAACAGAGAAAGAAAATTATAGACCAATCTTCCTAACGAATATTGATGCAAAAATCTTAAATAAAATATTAGCAAAGAGGTTACAAATAACCATCCCCCAGATAATATACACCATGACCAAATAGGATTTATACCAGAAATGCAGGGCTGGTTCAATATTAGGAAAACAATTAGCATAATTGACTACATCAATAACCAAATTAAAAAAATATATCAACTCAATAGATGCAGAAAAAGCATCTGATAAAATCTAACACCCATTCCTATTAAAAACACTAGAGAGTATAGGAATAAATGGATTTTTCCTGAAAACACTCAGTAGCATCTATTTAAAACCATCAGTAAGCATCATATGTAATGGTGATAAACTGGAACCATTCTCAATAAGATCAGGAGTCAAACGAGGTGTCCCACTATCACCATTACTATTCAATATTGTATTAGAAATGCTAGCTTTGGCAATAAGAGATGAAAAAGAGATCAAAGGAATTAGAGTAGATAATGAGGATACCAAATTATCACTCTTTGCAGATGATATGATAGTACACTTAAGAGAATCCCAAAGATTCTACTAAAAAGCTATTAGAAATAATCCACAACTTTAGCAAATTTTAGGATACAAAACAAATCCACAAAAATCATCAGCATTTTTATACATCACTAACAAAATTCAACAGCAATAGATACAAAGAGAAATTCCATTTAAAATAACTGTTATCAATCAGACTCCCAAGAAACTATTTTAATGACCTAGAAAAAAATAACAACAAAATTCATGTGGAAGAACAAAAGGTCAAGAATTTCAAGGGAACTAATGAAAAAAAAAAAATCAAATGAAGGTGGCTTAGCTGTACCAGATATAAAATTATATTATAAAGCAGCAGTCATCAAAACCATTTAGGTTAGGTTCACAAAACAAAATAGTCAATAACTATTAGCAATCTAGTGTTTGACAAGACCCCAGCTTTTGCGATAAGAATGCACTATTTGACAAAACTTGCTGGGAAAATTGAAACCTAGTATGGCAAAAATTAGGCAAATATGAATGATACTCCAAATTATTACTAAGAAAAGTGAAAGTTAAAAAAATTCTGAAATTGTATATCATGCTTACCAAAATGCCAGAGATAGTAAAATAATAATAATAATAGTAATTTAAAATAATATATCAGAAAAGCTTTGGGAACATAGGTACACTAATAACATGAATAGAGTTGGTAGAATTGCTGAATGGTCCAACTATGTAGAAAAATGACAATAACATGTCATTTGATGATTTGGAAAACCTTTTCATATGACTAGAAGTAGTTTCAATTTCATCATCTGAAAATTATCTGTTCATATCCTTTGACCATTTATCAATTGGAGAATGGCTTGATTTCTTAGAAATTTTGAGTCAATTCTCTATATATTTTGGATATGAGGCCTTGATCAGAACCTTTGATTATAAAAAATGCTTTCCCAGTTTATTGCTTCCCTTCTAATCTTATCTGCATTAGTTTTGTTTGTATAAATTTTTTAACTTAATATAACCAAAATTTTCTATTTTATGATCAATAATGATCTCTAGTTCTTCTTTGGTCACAAATTCCTTCCTCCTCCACAGGTTTGAGAGGTAAACTATCTTACGTTCTTCTAATTTATTTATAATCTCATTCTTCATGTCTACGTTATGAACACATTTTGATCTTATGTTGGTATATGCTGGTAAGTGTGGATCTATGCCTAATTTTTTAGGGTAAGAGGAATCTAATTTTTTTTTCATCACATGACTTTTCGGGAAATGTTTTGCTTACCTTCACATGTGCCTTCTCTGTGTCAGAGAGGGTTGAGGAGGAAGGGAGAGAATCTGAGATTCAGTTTTAAAACCAACTTTAAAAATGTTTTACTTGTAACTGGGGAAAATAAAAAATATTTTTCAAAAAAGGAAAAACTGAATTCTAAGTAGGGGTATCAAAATCCTTTAAACTATTAAGTGTCTACCTGTTAGCATTTTTACAAGATGCTAAGTCACTGGAATGAATAGAGACAATAATTATCTAATTCAGTATGATTGATCTGACCCTACAAGGAGATTCAGAATTAGAACTGACTATTCTCAGATGATGAAATTGAAAGAGTGTTCCAAATCACTACTGATCAGAGAAATGCAAATTAAGACAACTCTGAGATACCACTACACACCTGTCAGATTGGCTAAGATGACAGGAACAAATAATGATGAATGTTGGAGGGGATGTGGGAAAACTAGGACACTGATACATTGTTGGTGGAGTTGTGAAAGAATCCAGCCATTCTGGAGAGCAATTTGGAGCTATGCCCAAAAAGTTATCGGGCTGTGCATACCCTTTGACCCAGCAGTGTTACTACTGGGCTTATATCCCAAAGAAATACTAAAGAGCAGAAAGGGACCTGTATGTGCCAAAATGTTTGTGGCAGCTCTTTTTGTAGTATCTAGAAACTGGAAGCTGAATGGATGCCCATTAACTGGAGAATGGTTGGGTAAATTATGGTGTATGAAGGTTATGGAATATTATTGCTCTGTAAGAAATGACCAGCAGGATGAACACAGAGAGGCTTGGAGAGACTTACATCAACTGATGCTGAGTGAAATGAACAGAACCAGAAGATCACTATACACTTCAATGCTGTATGAAGAGGTATTCTGATGGAAGTGGCTATCTTCAATATAAAGAAGATCCAACTCAATTCCAGCTGATCAATGATGGACAGAAACAGCTACACCCAGAGAAGAAACACTGGGAGGGGAATGTAAATTGTTAGCACTACTGTCTATCTACCCAGGTTACTTATACCTTTGGAATCCAATACTTAACGTGCAACAAGAAAATTGGATTTACACATATATATTGTATCTAGGTTATATTGTAACACATGTAAAATGTATGGGATTGCCTGTTATCGGGGGGAGGGAGTGGAAGGAGGGGAGGGATAATTTGGAAAAATGAATACAAGGGATAATAGTATTAAAAAATTACTCATGCATATATACTGTGGGGAAAAAAAAATTCTAAATAAAAAAAAAAAAAAAGAAAGAAAAAAAAAAGAATTAGAACTGACTTCCGGAAGTTCCCACAAGCCCACTGTAACCCACAATACCACTCTCAGAGGCGGAGTCTGATTCATTCCATTTTCCGCCTTTGTGCTGGCTGGAGGCTTGGGATTCAGAGGGAGCTAGAGGCACAAGCTGGAAGAGACAAAGGACTAGCAGCAAGAGCTCTCGGGAACCAAGGAGAGAGGAAGGCCTCCAGAGAACTAGCTGAGCACCAAGTGAAGGAGATAAGATTTGGAAAGAGACTTGGACTTTAATTCCTGGCTGCATTTTGGGATTATTGAACTGACCTGAAACTAAGACTGCCTCTAGAAGCTCCCCAAGAAACCTGCCCCTAAGAGAACGATTATGACTTGGAGAACAGAACATTACATCTTCCAACAAGGAAGACAACAAAAATAATGACCTGCCTTATTACCTTTATTGAGAAGGGGGCAATAATAAGTTTTCAGAGTTGGCTCTACTCTTAATAAATAGGGGGGAGTCATGCAATATATTTTAAAATGTCGACTAATACAAGATAGAAAATTAAAAAATTAGAAATACGATAGGATTAACTCTGAGAAATATTAGTAGTAAGCTTTTCCAAGATCATAAAAAGGTACACAATAAACTCAACTACATAGGTAATTGTTCTATAACTCTTTGATTATTAATATCAAGCCAGTTGCAAACAAGAGAGTTATATATTTGTCAGTGTTAAGGACAATATTTTCCCCATGGTCCAAATGGAAGAGTTTGCCTACAGATGGTGAAGTTCTCTAAGATAATATTATTTGTGTATGATATTAGGCTTACAATATCAAACCCCCAAACATTGAATATCTTCAATGAGATTCACTATTACTTAAAAGACATTCACCTAACAATTCTTAAAGGAATAGTGAAATGGACAAAAAATGTCTATTAGTCAGATTGTGAAATATAGTTGAATTACCAGGTCACTGCAAAGGAAATAAAAAAAATAAAACAAATCTTCAGCATTAAAAATTACTAATTTATTATAATTTTCATTTAATTATTTGGGTCAAGTGTCTATCTTGACATACTGGGAATCTAGGGAAATTCCTGAAACCCTAAAGAGAGGCCTTGGAGGTGACAGCCACACCATGGTAAGCAAATCTGAAATTTCTTTACAATGTCTATTGTAGTCAAGGTTAGGCAGCCTGGTATAAAAAAATTGCAGGGATTTACATAAATATGTTTTATTGTAAACTTGTAGAAAGATTCAGGATCATCTTCTTTTTTCTTCCCTAAAACTAAATGGTAGAAAAGAATGTCTTCCATTTCCTTCTCTTTCCTCCAACTAAAAGTATTTGGAAAGGGTAGATTTGTATTAGCATTTTATTTGCATTGGAAGCCATTAAAAAAAAATAATAGGACAGGATGGTTTTGCTTATTAAGAGAAAGTTGTTGTTTTTTTATTATTAGTCTTAAAGGTAGTCATATTCATTCTCAGCAATTGTGTGTAAATGAGTAGTTGTAATCTTTCCCAAAGGGTAGTCCTTTAAAGAGAAAGAATGGCTCAGGAGTATAACAGGAAGTCTGTTGGATGGGACAGGATGGTTAGAAAGTTCATTGAAAAAACACCTCAAGCCACAGCAAATCGGGAGATTGAGTGGTCCGGAATTAATTTCTGTGGATATTAGGACTGCCCTTGGGCGGGACCCTGGCCATATTGAGATAGCTTCGTAATGGGTGACTCTCTCGCTGATTGGCTGTGTGTGTGACCCCACAGGCCCTATGTAAGCCCACTGCAGGCAGCAGGCGCTCTCTTTAACCTGGCGTTCTTCACCCTGGCTTCCCAGCCTGGGTGGCCAAGCCAAGATAGATAGCCAAAAGAGGTAAGGGTTTTGGTAGTGAACACGTGGGTCTTCTGACCAAGTGTTCACTCAGAAAGCAACAAGTCAGGGCATCAGTTAGGGCATTGTGTGAGTAGGTATAATAAAGGCATTTAAGATTAAAAAAAAAAAAACAAAACACCTCAAGGTACCCAACTAATGCAACTGTGTTTCCTTCCTTAACTCATTCATGTACTATCCTATCTCTCCCCCTTCTGCCTTCTCATTTCCCCTCCAAAACACATTTATTAACCGGTGTTTCCAACTGTGACAGAAATTACTGTCATTTTAATAGTACAGATGGTGCAAAAATGCAATCTAAAAACATGATTAGAAAACTCTGGAACTAGGTAACCCAAGTTCATATTGGGTATAGCTGGCCAGACATTTATAAAGAAGAAAACATAGATTTTTTTTTTTGTTAATTAGTGTTTTTTAAATCATCTCTCTAATTAGTACATGCTTTCTCTTCATTTAATCTTAAAGAAATCATTAGATTTAATAAACCACCTTAAATGACCATGAGAAAATGAATCACTTAAAAGTATTAAGTTAGCTTTAGTATTATGATTTTACTTACATCATCTAAAAGAAATGTGTTTGCATAAATATTAATATTTTGGATATTAAAGCAGTTCTGAGATTTTTCACTTTTTGGATTGTTAGTGAATATTTCATTGATCTGCTTTCCAAAGTTAGTTTATAAAATAATAAAAGAATCAACACTGTCAGAAGATTACAGAAGCATAGATTTAGAGCTGGAACCTTTTTTCACTTGTTTAACTATATAGAAATAGTTTGTCTAATTCTACTTTTTAAGGATTTCTTTTCTTCTATGAATTTTTTTTTTATACTATTAGGGCAGTTCTGTTTTTCAAGGTATTACTTTCTTCAAATACAGGGGCTGCACTAGGTAATTTCTTTTTTCTTGCTGAGATAATTGGGGTTAAGTGACTTGCCCAGGGTCACACAGTTAGGAAGTGTCTGAACTCAGGTCCTCCTGACGTCAAGGCTGTACCACCTAGCTGCCCTGGGTAATTTCTAAGAGCCATTCCAGTCTAAATGCTATTGTAGACCATGTAAGCTCTGAATATTTCTATCTCAAGTCCTAATTCAACCGATAAATTGGGTTCCAGAGCTAGAACAACTTTATCAACCCTTCAGGCAACAAAGTATAGCACTGACAGGTTGGAGGTAATTTGCTAATGCCAATAATGCTAGCTTCCATAGCTGTGCTTTTAAAAAATATGAGCTAACAATCATTTAGTCAGTCAGGTTTGATACATTAAAAAGGGTGGTCCAAGACAGACTTCCTAAATATATGTACATACAATGTTAAGGAAGAAGTGGGCTCAAGCCTAGAAAGCACATGGTAAAGGACTAACTCATACCTCTTGGCTGCTATAATTGTCTTTTCTTCCATTTGTAAGTGTTCTGAAAGTTCCTTTTAGGCACTATGTAGTCTGTTTAGTGAGTTACTTGTCAAGTGAAGAATTTCATTTGTCTTTTGTTCTGAATGAAGTAGACATAGCTCCCAGCTTATATGGGACACTTTTTATGATATAGATGAGAATGTGGGAAGTCTAACATTCCTTTCAGATTGGAAGACTGTCTTCTGGTCAAAGGGGAAGGGTTAGGGAAGAAGGTCCTAAAAAAGCTGAGGCTGAAGCTTCTCCTTCATCCTCAGGGATATACTGGAAAGCCATATGCTTCAATTTCTGGAAAAGCTTCCACTTACAACTCAATACGCTGTATTCAGGACCCAGATGATAGAACAAAATCTCACAGCCAATTGGAACTGGCCTCTTGTTAGGTGTCAGTTCATTACAACAAATGGTTTCAAAGACTTTTCACATTTGGTTTAAGCCTTTTGAATGGGTTTGAAACAAATGTGTTTTCACCTATTTAAGGTATCAAAGCTAAAATGGGGTAAGCTGTTTTTAATCCCATCCTTACACTTTCTCACTAATTTTAATATTTTCTATCTTCAGGGTATCTACTAAAATGTGTTTGGCAAAGATCAAATTGTGGATTCAGCTATAAAAGATTCTGCATTGTCTATTTTAAATGTCTTCTCCAGTATCTTCTACTAGAAAGTCTGAGAAAAAAAAACTACTATTAGAGAGTTGAAGAAAAACACTATTATGGAATAGATCATTAAAGAGAAGGTTGGTGGACACCCAGAAAGAGATTACAATAAGTAAGGATGGCTTCCTCAAGAACAGTATTCTAAACTGATCTCAATTTTTTTCTCATAGGATTCCCAAATTGCTAAATGAAGGAATATTGTAGATATAATTACCTAGCTGCTAACAAAACTTTTAATAAGATGTCTTGTACTATTTTTATGAGGAAATGAAAGAAGTGAACTAGATAATAATGCAATTAGAACTGGTTAGATGGATATATTTAAAATGCAGTTAAGAATTCCATATAAGCATGGCAGGAAATCTATAAGTGAGGACTACAGGTAACTGCTCTTTCTTTCATTGTTTAGGATTTTTTTTTTTTTTAATGACTCAAATAAAAGTATAAATGGCATTCCCATCAAATCTGTAGGTGACAAAGTTAGGGAGGATATTTAACACAATGGATGAGTCAGGATCCAAAAAGATTTTAATGGCTTAGACTAGAGCATTGGGCTGAATCTAGTACGATGAAATTTAATAAGGATAAAAGTAACAATCAATTTCATCAGCACAAATCAGAATAGGTATGGTTGGATAGCAGTTGTTTTGAAAAGAAAAATTTAGGAATTTCAGGGTACTGAAAATTCAATATAGGTGATCAAAATAACTACTAAAATTCAATCTTTGCCTGCATTGAGAAAGAGACAGTTATCAAGGATATGGAAATGATAGTCCAAAAATACTCTACCATCATCAAATCTCACCTAGAATTTACTGCAATCAGTTTTAGTACAGACATGGACAGTAAGGATGTTTTAGGTTTTGATTTAATATATTTAATATCATATTAGAATTGAATATTTGACCAAGAGAAGACTTAGAGTGATAATCTAGAATAGCTCTCATGTGGAGGAATTTAATTAGGTTTGTTTGGCCCACGAGAGAACTTGGAGCAGGTGGCGCAGTGGATAGAGCACCAGCCCTAAAATCAGGAAGACCTGAGTTCAAATCTGGTCTCAGACACTGAACACTATATAGCTGTGTGACCCTGGGCAAGTCAGTTAATAACCTCAAATGCCTCAGCAAAAAAAAAAAAAGAAAAAAAAAAAAACCCTTAGTGGATTATCTGGAGACATGGTCCTTTCCTCTTTCTTGGAAGTCTTCAAGCAGAGGCTAGAAAATTCGACGTCTTCTGTGCTGTAGAGGGGAGACCTCATTTGTATGAGTTGGCTACCAAATTTATTTCCAATTTTGAAAGGCTATGATTCTATGATCTCTATTTCATCTGTAAGCATATTTGAAATTGTGATGTTAAAAAATCAAGACAGGCTACATTATAGTTGATGGTTAAAAAAAAATTGTTATAAAAACTTTTTCAGTTCTTTTTATTTTTTCTTCTGTTTGTTGATCTTCTACTTTCATCACTAAATACCCAAAGGATAAATTTGCATAGTTGGGTCTCTTGACAAAAAGTAAATTTATCTTCCATTATTTCTCTTGTTTTATGAACTGGTGTTGCTTATAATTTTCCATTTTAATTTTCAGTAAAAATTCCTGATTACATGTGTTTTGATATACTTCATGCCATCTACTCATCTTTTTCTATATTTGCAAGGAAGTCACCAAATATCAAAGAATATACTTTTTTAGAAAATATTTATAAAAGTTATTAGTGAATAAACTGAAGTTATCTTCATGCTAGTATTTTTCAAGGATTTAAAATGACTATTACAATATGAAGTGATCAAATGTTCCACAAAATAATGCTTCTTGTCTTTGTAGGCAGGAATATAAAAAAATAAATTTTGTTAATTCCTTATTTGCCTAAGGATAATTTTTGAAATAATCTTCTATTAGGAGGAAGGAATTGTGTCCAAAAGAGAACTAGAGACCATTATTGATCACAAAATAGAAAATTTTGATTACACCAAATTAAAAAGTTTCTGCACAAACAAAACTAATCAAACAAGATTAGAAGGGAAGTAACAAATTGGGAAAACATTTTTACAGTTAAAGGTTCTGATAAAGGCCTCATCTCCAAAATATACAGAGAATTGACTTTAATTTATATAAGAAATCAAGCCATTCTCCAATTGATAAATGGTCAAAAGATATGAACAGACAATTTTCAGATGATGAAATTAAAACTATTTCCACTCATATGAAAGAGTGTTCCAAATCACTATTGATCAGAGAAATGCAAATTAAGACAACTCTGGGATATCATTACACACCTGTCAGATTGGCTAAGATGACAGAGACAAATAATGATGAATGTTGGAGGGGCTGTGGGAAAACTGGGACACTGATGCATTGTTGGTGGAGTTGTGAAAGAATCCAACCATTCTGGAGAGCAATCTGGAATTATGCTCAAAAAGTTATCAAAATGTGCATGCCCTCTGACCCAGCAGTGCTACTACTGGGCTTATATGTCCCAAGGAAATACTAAAGAAGGGAAAGGCACCTGTATGTGCCAAAATGTTTGTGGCAGATCTTTTTGTAGTGGCTAGAAACTGGAAAATGAATGGATGTCCATCAATTGGAGAATGGTTGGGTAAATTATGGTATATGAAGGTTATGGAATATTATTGCTCTGTAAGAAATGACCAACAGAGGTTTGGAGAGACTTATATCAACTGATGCTGAGTGAACCGAGCAGAACTAGGAGATCATTATACACTTCAACAAGGATACTGTATGAGGATGTATTCTGATGGAAGTGGATATCTTCAACATAGAGAAGAGCTAATCCAATTCCAATTGATCAATGATGGACAGAATCAGCTACATCCAGAAAAGGAATACTGGGAAATGACTGTAAATTGTGAGCATTTTTGTTTGTTTGTTTTTCTTCCCAGATTCTTTTTACCTTCCGAATAGAATTCTTCCTTTGCAACAACAACAACAACAAAATTTGGTTCTGCACATATATATATTGTACCTAGATACTATAAGATATTTAATATGTATGGGAATGCCTGCCATCTAGGGGAGGGGGTGGAGGGAAGGAGGGGAAAAATTCGGAACAGAAGGGAGTACAAGGGATAATGTTGTAAAAAAAAAAAATACCTATGTATATGTACTGTCAAAAAAAAGTTATAATTATAAAAATTAATTAAAAAAAAGAAATATCCTTCCATTTACAAATCTTTTTTTTTTCCTTTCCTTTATTCTGGGATATATATATATATATATTCCTTCAGATAATCAACAATTTACTCAGCTCCCATTATCTATTCTTCCACTCCAGTTCAGCTACATATTATACCTATAAGTATTGCACTTTTATCTTTAAGAATTCCAGTTTTCCTATTTTTGACTATAATCTTATCTTTACAATCTTTATGTCTCACTATTTTCATCCTCACCATGATCAACAATCTTTTCGTCCCTCAATATCATTCCAAGTCTTTATATTTGTTTTGACTAAATGCTCTTCCCTTCCTACTCTTGACTCCTTTGTGGAACTATCTACAATATTATGATATTACGATAGATAGTCCTTAGTGTAATATCTACGATATCTGCTTATTCTTGAGTCCCTTGTTTTTTTTGTCTTTTGGCTGAGCAAGTTTTGAAAAATCACAAATATGAATTACTCCCATTAGTTCTTTTGCTCCTAGTCATTTTCTCTTGAACAAAACTGGTGAAAATCACAGAGCAAAAATGACTGGATCCACTACACATTTATGCTATCTAATCTCAACTGGGTCCTATTATCATCTATATTACCCTTCAATTCCCATTCAATAAACTTCAGGGACATCTTATAACTACCAGGATCAAGCAATAATAAGTCTTTTGTCATTTAAAGATATGGCCCTTTCCTAGTTCCAAGTCTCCTTATACTTTTTACCCTCTTCTGATCCTCTATGACCTACTTGCTATTTCTCATACATAACAGAGATCTCCTATCTCTGTGTCATTACACTGGCTGTTACCAATGTCTAGAATAGCTTCCCTTTCAAAATGGATCTATTAGAATCCTTAATTTCCTTCAAAACTTAGTATTAGTGACAGTTATTCTAAGAGGACTTTCCTGACATTCCAAATTGCTAGGGCCATTCCATCACTCTGAATTTGTTTTGCATGTTCTGCTATATAATTATACATACACACACACACACTATATATATATATATATATATGTCATTAGAATGTATGGATCTTTTAAGGGAATAATTATTTTTATTTTTCCTTTGTATCCTCAACATTTAACAGCAGTGACTAAATCATAATAAGAGATCAATAAATAAGGTTTATTGGTTGATTCTAATTTTATTTATAGAATATAAAAATTCATACAGTTTAGTTACTCTGTAGTATGCCTACTTATTGGTCCCTGGACAAGTACTCATATTTAGAATAAACAAAAAAGTTAAAATTTATAAATGGTCTAATAATTCTATGATTCTGAGTATCTTCTATATGCTTTCCTAGTTACCTTACCTAACTGTAAAAATGGAATGAGGGAGTTTAAGCCCAAGATCAAGTATTTGTCTTTTTTGTGAGTTTCATGGGCTGCAATGATCAGAGAATTCATTAGCAATTGACCATTCTAATAGTCATGTGATTTTCTATATTTTGCTAGGCCAGTCCTTGGAAAGGATTTGTTAATAAGGCTTTATTTATATAAGCCTTTCCAACATAGTAAAAGCCTATCAGAGTTTGTACCTCACTGGCATAATTTTCAAGAATCTCTAAATCTCTATTCATGTAAATATAAGGTTGACTTTTGGTAAGGACTTTGTGGAGGATGATAAGATGATATGTTACAAAATAATGTAATCATTCTATGATACTATTAACTTTATGCTTAAAAGGCAAAAAAAAATGTAACAAATAAGGTTCTAAAACTTTTATTTTATCATTAATATATTTACAAACTTTCCTTTTTCTCTTTATAAATTTTTCTCTTTATAAATTTACAAACTTTCCTTTTTCTCTTTATAAAGAATATTCAATATGTGTCTAGCAGGCCTAAGAAAATATTCATGCTTTCCACTGTATATGAGAAAGTATGGAAATTTTTGTTGAGTTGTTTTTCAGTGGCATCTGACTCTGTGACTTCAATTTGGGGGTTTTCTTGCAAAGATAATGGGGTGTT
Organism: Sminthopsis crassicaudata; assembly: GCF_048593235.1. Classification (NCBI taxonomy): domain Eukaryota; kingdom Metazoa; phylum Chordata; class Mammalia; order Dasyuromorphia; family Dasyuridae; genus Sminthopsis; species Sminthopsis crassicaudata. The sequence continues at coordinate 184,255,315 of NC_133617.1, read as the reverse complement.
TTGTCATCTTCTCCAGCTCCTTTTATAGATGAGGAAACTGAGGCAAAAATGGTCAAGTGACTTTCACGGGATCACACAGCTAATAAGTGTGTGAGAAGAAAGAAATTTACAAAAATAAGTCTTCCTGACTTCAGGCCTAGCACTCTCTCCACATTACCCCTAGCTTCCATGGCATGGAAACAGAGGCTGGGAATCAGGTATGTGATAATCAGTACCATGCAATGTGAAATGCTCCTAGCCCCCAAATAACTTTGGAAACATGACCGTCACCTAATGTTCTAGTCTACTAAACTGTAGAATACAAGAGCAAGTTTGAACATCTTTGAAGTAAAAAATATTAGCAAATCTCCATTTCTCCCACTTATACACAAACAAAAAAATGCAAAAAATACTAAAAATAATAATATTTTATTCCTAGATAGAAGTCTCATCTTCTTAATCTTTGGAAATTTAATTCTTTTGTCTTTTAATAATTCTTATTGTCTTTTAATTCAAATTGTGACATACAGTACTCTATATACATTGATCCTTAAAAAGTTGTCACTTTATAATTAAAACAGACAAAAAAAAAATTCACATAAAACACAATCTTTATCTTTTCTTGCACAACTATGAGCATCCCTAAGACTTGGCTTTTTGCTTTCAATCTTCCTTTTCTCTCAGTCACAAAAATGAATCGTATTCTTCATCTTTCCAAAAAAACTAGGTAAAATTTGCACCATGAAAAATAGCACTGTACCACTTTGATTAGTTTTATTTAAGCTAAAAAAGTTTTACTAAGGGAATGTAATAGAATATTATTTTATATAAGAAATGATGAATATGAGGTACATAGAGAAGGTACATTGGGAAGCTATATGAAATAATGTAAAGTAAAATACACAGAATTATAAGAATGATAATATACAATGAAAATAATGGTAGAAATTATCTAGAAAGTGCAATAACACACTGAAATTGAATGCTATAAAATTATAATGACCAAATTTGACCAACCAGAGATATGAGAAGGCATTCCCTTCTGTTCCTTTGGCAGAGTAGAGCCTCTGTGTATTAAAAGTGTATATATAATGTCATTTTTTAAGATAGTTGGTTAGTTTTATTGAACTGTTTTGTTTTTGTTTTATGCTTTTTTTTCTTTGTTATAAGGAATATGTCCCTAACAAAGGAAAAAGAGGAAGGAGAACATATTGGGAAATGTAGATGATATGAAACAAAAAGATATGATTACCAATTTATATTTTTAAAAAATATATATATATAATTATAAAAATTTAAAAAAATTAGACATTTTATTATTAGGTACTCTTAGAAATAATGAATAACATACACCTTCCTCTGAATATGTCCTCATGTAAAATATTTATTGAGTAGGTTGGTTTCAGGGATGGAACTGACAGAAATTATTTGTGTAAGGAAAATACTACTAACCAGTTATAAGATGGCAAATCAGAAATTCTGTATTTTGGTAGATAATTTGACCTTTTCAACTTTAATAGGACTTACTTTACTTTCTCTAGTATTGAATACAAATTATATTTGGTCAGATGTCAGTTCAGCAATGAACTCATTTCAGTGAAACTGAATAAATCTGAAAATTTTCAAAAGATAAATTACTTTTACTTTAAAAAGCATACTATTAATCTTACTTTTAATCTTATAAAATACTTTTGAGGAGTTACCAACTATTAATCCCTCAAGATGATGTTTACTTAAATAACTTTGGGAGTAATTTTGGAATTGTATTTATAATGCACAAACAATTTATCAAAACATTATTATAAGTTGTATAAAATGGTCAGAATTGTTTATGATACACTTTATACAAAAAGTGTTTATTTTGATCATTAATTATTTCAGTAAAACATAGGATATATTTTAAACAATTTTAAAACATAGCTTAAAAAAAAGTGGAGGCCAAGAGTGTTGCTAAGAAAATTTTGAAAGAAAGCCACATTCTAAGAAATGTAATATGCTTGCCATTTTGTCAGCCTTTCTAATTCAGTGTGCCTATATCATATTTTTCTCTTTTGGTTACAGTTGTGGGTTTAACTTGCAGCAAATAAGATATGACTGAATGAAATATGAACTTGCAGAATTCTATTTAGCTCTTTGAGATTAAGGATTAGGCAGAATCAGCAAATTAATTATGCTTTCTTCTTTTTTGAGAGTAGTGTAATGAATGTTTTTTTGAAACACAGTGCATATATCCTACATGGCAAATTGAATATTTACATCTCTCCTCCAAACAATGCAGATATAGTGTCTGGCAGGATTTTTATTTTCCACACTGGTTCTTAGCTAAGTAAAGCTTTTGAGTTACATTATGTGGCACTTCTACTTTGTTATGTATAAAGTATGTTTACTGAGGTCACAGTGCTTCTTTTAACACAGACAATAAATGTGTAATTACTATTACTGTCCCAATTGCTTCCAATGATTTGATTTTTTAAAAAAAATATTTTTCTCTATGAATTAAATGGAGTCAATATCTGCATAAATGAAGTGTTTTAAAACCTTAAAGTACTATACAAAAGTTATTAAGAACTTCTATTAAGTGCTTAAAATGTGGTAGGCTCTAGGATACAAACACAAGTGTCACAATTATTGTCTTCTGCCTTTGTAGAATCAAACTAGTTTTTCACTTGTTTTCTTTTGGGCTCAGGTTTTAAATCCTAGATAATGATGGTAGAGATTTAATTCTCAAAACAAAGAGAAAAAAAAAGAGACTAGCATAAAATATTTTAAAGTAAATGGTACATGGTACACCATGAATCAGAGTTGTGTTTTCTGGGGAAAAAGGAGAAAAAATTTATCTCAGTGGGCTCTACAATGTATTACTCAGATATAAAATTCAAATGTATAGGAAGTTTTCAGATAAACAAGCATGTAAATTTTAGCTTGTAGAACAGTAAAATACTTAAATGTGCCACACACACTAAGCTAAATGTTATGGGGGGGTGAGGGTGAGGATGGGGAGGGAGGTTAAAAAGTACAATCCGCCCTGAGTCAATTTACATAGGAAGTAGCAGAAATCAGGTATTTAAAGAAGTAAAAATAATAAATTAGATTATATACAATATATTACTTAGGTTTAAATATAGGCTAAAATATAGGTCACTCCTCAAAAAGGCAATCTCTTTGGAGAAAAATAACGTAAGCATCCAATGAAAAATAACATCAATTATAGGCCCAATGGTTTGAAAAAAAAATCATATTTAGGGGAGGATATATGGCCCATATTTGGAACAAATGAATAACATGGGCTGTTAGATTTCATTACACTTAAACAATAACATGGGCTATTAGACGCCATAATACTTAACCAGATCTCTCTCTCTCCTGCTTGTCAGCCATTATAATTGACCCAAATCACCAACTAGTAATATATAACAGAGAAAAACAAGATATATAGATCAGTGAAAAGTTGGGGCTAATGAAAATATTTGTTAGGTTATAAGCGGCTTCAAATCACAAACTGGAGAATATTTTTGAAAAACTGTCACAACTTAAAACTAGTTAATGACTTAGCTGACAAGCATAACAATTATCCTCCTATCTGCAAGAGGCCAGACAGTGATTCTGTCTTTCTTTCTTACCAGAGATTGTGGGAAAATTACTGTTTAAATGTATTCAATAAAAATGGAGAAGTTCTTGTCACCAATATACTTTGTAACAATTAGAAGTAGTGGAAATAACTTGTTTAAAAGTGTTTTAGGAAAGTCTATCTTGTGTATTTCAAAACGATGGAAGAAGCAAATATAGTACAGCAAATGCATTATAAAAATAATTAAAAAAAACAATTTTTGTCAGTAGTGAAGGCTAATTTTATGTGATATTTTATGTTTTTAGTTACAGTTTGCTGTCACTGTCTATATAAATTCCTCAAATGCATAATTGGGATTCATGATTTCACACTCTATGCTTTCATTATTCATATTTACTGCCTATGTTCAGGAGCACATATCACATTCTTAAAATAAAATCACTTAGAAATACAACCTTTCAAGCGAGGGATATTTTGGATCAAGAAACAATCTGATTTAACTTATAAAAAGAAGAAAAAATGGACATTTTGTCTCCAAAATTATATACATCAACAAGTTTTTAAAGATATTAATAAGCAGAAAAATTAAATAATATAGCAATAATTCATCATAGCAATAAAAATAAACAATTATTAACAAATGAAAATGTTAATTAGAATAGGGTGGCCCCAAATATTAATAACTTACTATTTATAGTATACATACTTGTCACAAGACATAGAGCAAGTAGATTTTTCTCACAAGGGAAATTATAATGCATCTATAGGCAACACATCACCTCTTAGCACTTCAAATAATCAGATAAATAATGATATTTATTTGAATAAGGCAAAAATGAAAATCTGATTGCCAAGAGGTTGATAGACAAGAGACAACCCAAGGGGGAAAAATGGCAGAAGATCTTATGAAACAGGCAAAAAATCTTTTTTCAAAGCTTGAAAGGACTAAATAAAAGTGTCACTATTATGATGAAAGAACTTTAAAAAAAAAATTGAATGAAACCCATTCCATAACTAGAGTGAAATCACCTAGTGCTTTGTTCCATGGAACTGAATTTAGAGCATATCAGTTCTTAGTTGCAGCTCTAAGTAAAGCCACAGAAGATTAAGAACACTTTAAACAACAACAAAAATTAATAACTGAACAGCCCTTTTCAGCTTACATTTTGCATTACATTTGTAATCTCCGTTGACCCTTACAACAATTCTGTGAAGCAGAGCAGCTACTATCATTATTTTACAATAAGAAATTGGGATTCAGAGAAATTTAAGTAACTTACAGCTAAGAAATGGGAATGAACTCCCGACCTTCTGATTTCAGATTCAGTGTTCCTTTCCTCTATCTAGAGCTAGCTATCCTATATCAGACTACCTCTTAAAACTTGGGACTCAATTTTCAAAAGAGTAAAGCTGATTTCTGAAATCACCCAAGTTATGAGTAGAAAAACTGTGGATTTGTTCAAGTCCAACAGTATTAAAATGTGAAAGAAAGAATGTATGTAGTTTTAGGAAAAGATATTCCCAATATTTTTTGGTTCCTATAACCTTTCCCTTTCAATAAACCTTCTTTTTTACTAACTTCTGGAATATTTCAATGTGATGGTATAATCATTTGCTGAATGTACTACTTACCTCCTTGACAAGTTTTTTTTTTTTTTTTTTTTTTTTTGGTACCTTCTGGGAATACATGTACTCCATGTTGGGAATTCTTACTTTAGAACAATTTAAAAAAATACTTTTACAAAGCAGGCAATATATTTAGAGATTTCATGAATCCCCTAGATATACTAGCTGAAAAAAATACAGATTTAAGAAAGTACCAGATAATTTCATGGATGATAGGTTAAGAATTTTTTAAAAAGAGATTTATGATCCTGGAGGAGATTGTTCTTCTATTATATCTGTTCCAAAAAGTTAGGCAATTAGGCCTTCCTACAAAATGATTCTGACATTGCTGTCAGAGACAAAAAAAAAAACTAGACTAGGTAGACCATTTATCCAAATCAGTAAGGCATTTTATATTTTCTTATTAGCACCAAAAATCTATTGGTATAGAAATGAGAGTGGGAGAAAGATCTGGAGCACTTAAATCCATGGAGGGAAATGAAATAATACATAATATTGTGTAAGATTTTTAAAAGCAACTGAAGTACAACTTGGAAGAAAATAGAAGCACAATGCATGAACAAAGTAATAAAGAGGAATGTCACAAAGATCACCTCTTGAATTGAAAAGTAAGGACAGAATTTATTTTATTATTTTTAAAAATTATTTTATTTTTTTTACTTATAATTTCAAATATCCTATGTATTTTCCTTATATGGATATAAAGGAAAAACATCAAATTTGAAAAAAAAAAACCAATTTGTATTCTCTTCATATATAAACCATGAAAGATTTATATATTTTTATGGTTATACATGCATATAACTAGAATCAAGATCTTAAGTTTCACAGATGATGGATTCATGTATAGAAAAAATTTATGTGAAATATATATTTTTATATATACACATACACAATGGAAATAAATATATTTAAAATAAAATAATCTAATAGCTATTATTTAACTGGGTTGTTAGTGGTTATTTTGTGAAAACAATTTGCACAGTTTTTGTAATTGATTTTTTAGCTGATTAGTTTGTTATTGAATAATTTAGATGAGAAAATACAGCATATTTCCTCTATTTAGTGCCAATGTTCTTTCTCCTCCAATCTGAATGCATTTATCACAGCTTTGAAATGGACAGGTCCTTGGGAATAAGTAGTAGCCTAAGTAGTTTGATTTTGGCTTTAAATACTCAGCTCCCCACTGGTTCTTTAACTTTCAAAAATTCAACAATACAAATTCTTTACTTTATTTCAAGATGTTTCCTTCTTTTAAAATATAAGGACTCTTGGAGACTTATCATAATAAGCCTAATCAGTTACTTGGACTTTAGTAGGTAAGCATATGAGTTAGAATCTGGAAAACTGAGTTAAGTAGTAAGCATACTACTGTAGATACAATGTTGAAAAGCTGGATTGTATACAGAGGGAAGGTTCACAAGTATGTAAGAGGTCCTCAGATTTACATTTGATATGAAAACTGATTGAATGAAGGAATTAAAGATTCCTAACTTGAAAAATTATGAGGTCTAGATATGGGGTACCTAAATGAAATTAGGGTTTAATTGAGGTCTAGTGGCAGGTTCAGGGTACAGGGAGTCAAATAGAGCTCCCCTGCAACCTCTTTGGATTCGGTGCAAAGATACAGAGTTAAATGAGGTCTAGTATCTGCGCAAGAGTCCCTAGTAAAGGAATTTACAGACTCGAAATTCCTGAGTTCAAATTAGATCTCAGACATTTACTAGCTGTTTGACAACAAGGCAAGACACTCAACTCCAGCTGCCTTGGTTTCCGGTTTCCTCACAGGTAAACATGAATTGAAGAAGGCAATGACAAATCACTTTAGGATCTTTGTCCAGAAAACCTCAAAATGGGGTCATGAAGAGTTGGAAGTAACTAAAAACAAATCAACAGGAACAATTAATCTGTCTAGAGTAAGATAAGTAAAGTATATATTATTATGTGCATTTAAAAATTGAGGCAACAAGTCAGGGAAATTATGAGAGTAATTTAAGACCATTCTGATGGAAGGACTCAAACACCAGACTTTCTGACTTCAAAACAGAATTATTTCCACATTCTTAGAACTTTCTTGTGCTGTTATTTTTACTCCAAGGTTTCATCTCCTTAATTTTCTAACTCACAATGTAAAACACCACTTGGGTTAGGAAAAAAAAAAAAGATTCATGTAGAAACATAACATTTGCACCACCACACACAGTCTTCTCTCAAACACTGAATATTTCATGATACTTCCAAATGTCTGGCATATTGTGAATACTAAATATTAATAAAGAGAATGATGACATAAACATCAAAGAACATACAAAGATGTTTTAGGAAGCTTTCATTGTACAAATATAAGGGATGAAGTAATGTTTAGTGATGGCTATGCTTTCAAAAACAAAAACAAAAACAAAAACTCTGGTTATGTGTTGAGGGTAGAGACTGTGCTGAGTTCCTGAGCTGAAACAATTAGACAGTGATTAAACAAGGACATTCATTCAATTCTACAACTGTCTATAAAAAGCCATGTACTATTTACTGAGGAAGCCATAAAGCTTTGAAAAGACACCATTTCAGACTTCATGCACCTTATAGTTCTAGTGGATAATTTAAAAAATTAAATCAATATAGCCATAAGAAAGATAATGTATAAAGGTTTAAGAGAGGTACATGCAAAATATAATGTGAGGTCTGAGGAGAAAAAAAACTATTAGCTTGCGAAGGAGAGAAGATGGATCTTATATGGTTTCTAGGAGATGACTTATAAATTGAACTTTAGGAGATAAATAGGAATTCAACAGACAAGAGTGGGAAAAGGGAAGTCGTTTCAGGCATAAGGAATATGATAAATAAAGGTATGAAGGAAGAGAAAGATAAGAGTATATAAAGCTGGAAGTTATTGATACAGTTTGGCTAGATGATATAAAGCTTAGTAGTATGAGATAAGATTGTAAAGGTAGGATATCACTAAATAGGATCCTGAATGTCAGGCTAAGGACTCTTAAGTTTTATTCAGTAGGAACTCACTGAAGGATTTTCAGAAATGTGACAATCAAAATTATGAAAAAGAAGTTTCAAAGTTACATGGAGGAAATGAAATGAGGAAAGAATAGATGAAGGAAGACAATGGCTGGTTACTGCAAAAATCCAGGAAGATAGTAATGAGGACATGTAATAAGGGGAATAGAAAAAGGAATGGACGATAACATTGCAAAGTTAATAGCAACAGGATTGGGTAATAATTTTGTGTATAAGAGAGAAACATAGAAGGAAAGGGAGAAGCCAAATAGAAAATGAATGTTTCAAACAATAAAGACAAGGCAAGTTGTCCCAAAGGAGGGAAAGAGACTAAGAAATGGCCAAAATTATAAAAAAAAACTTTGAATATGTCACGTCATCTATTTTTTCAATAAAAAGTTCAAATCAAAGGCAAAAACATTTTCTAAGAGAAGTTACTCCAACTGGTTGACAAAAGGGGAAACATCTTTTCAATAGGATGTCTGTAGGATACAGACAGACATTGATGGATCATTCCCCTACAGCCCAGGCAACTATCTCATTCAGTTCTTGGTCCTTATCTTAAGAGGGGAAAGGTCAGGGACTGTATTCTGGAGGAAGAGAAAAGTTTTTTTTTTTGGAAATCCTGATGTCTATCAGACAAAATCTTGAATTCTTTCTCCCTCTTACCATTCTCCCAAACCATTGAGAAGATAAACTATATGATGTCAATTACATATGTAAAATCATGAAAAAACATGTTTCCATATAACTTGTGATGAAAAAAAAAGTGAAAAATTATGTTTCAACTTTTAACCAAACGTTATCAGTTTTCTCTCTGACAGTGGACAGCCCTTTTCAACATAAATCTCAAGGAAAGTTTTTCAATTAATGTAGATCACTAACTTATTCTTAGAATGACATACGAAAATAAGAGTTAAGTGACTTGTCCAAGAAGAACATTTAGTTCAAATCCTAGCTACTTCATTTACAATCTGTGAGCAAGTCATTTAACTTTTCTATGCTGCAGTTTACTCAACTATAAAAAATGAAGAAGTTTAATTAGATCACTAGACTTCTCTTCCACATCTTCATCTCTGATTCTATGATTCTATGATAATGAATGGAGAATGATAATTAAAGTTATTTCTGCTATGTTAATTGTACATTTAAAAATTAAAAATTGTACATTTAGGGGCAGCTAGTTGGTGCAGTGGATAGAGCACCAGCCCTGAAGAGGATTTGAGTTTAAATCTGGCCTCATACACTTAACACTTCCTAGCTAGGTGATTCTGGGCAAGTCACTTAACCCCAATAGCCTCAGCAATAAATAAATAATTGTACATTTAAAAATCACATTTTGTGATTTTATAATAATGCTAATAAATTTATAATTTTGTTGGAATGAAATACCAGCTAAGAAAACTATTCATATTAATTGTTTTATGAAAGTATAGAGAGTGTGTGATCTTTTTTTTTTGTGTGTGTGGGAGGAAGTTGTGGAGAGGAGATTGTTCTATAAAGTTTGGAAACTATTGTCATAAGCAGTAGGTATAATATGTGCTGAAAGAGATAGACTTATAAATAGAGTTAGAAATGATGTTGGAGGTCATCATTTCTTCCAATGATTTAGAAAAATATGACAATGACTGCCTTCCCCAATTATTAGGTTCTGGTGACATATTATTATCCCTGATAATGCTTTATTTTTTCTTTTTTGTATCATTCTGAAACCTATATTCTTTCAAAAATAAAGGGTCTAAATACAAGCAAGAAAAATGCTGAAATTTTACAAAATGATTGGAGATTCTTAATGAAGAATTCCAATGGGCTCACTTCTTTTCAAAAGAAATCAATTTATATTTTTTTCACAAAAAGAATATCTAATTTCATAAAAATAGTGACTTTCTTAAGATATATACATTATATGGTTTGAGATTTATTCTAATTATTAATAGTATTTCAGGAATTTTTCATGCTTATAACTACCTTCTGAAAACCATAACAGGTTACAGAAAAGAATGACAAATTAAGAATAGCAGACTCCTTTCTTCTTAAGATAAGTCAGCCTCAAGCAATGAAGTATTAGCTCAGTCTATTCTCAACCAAAATACCTCTTAAGTAGTAATAGGTTGGTCCATCAAATGTTACAAAAGATAAATAGCTTTCCCAGCAAGAACAATATTTTAAAACATAGAACTGAATAATATACTGCTTTAACTATGACATGAATTCTGAATAGCCAAGAATGAAATTCTCTGCCTATTATATATTTCCTGTATCTTATTTTATTTTTTTTTACATAAACCTATACATTTTGTAGGATATACATTTCTGACACTGATTAAGAGACATATACACTTTTATTTAAATAATAGATTTAATAGGATGTGAAATATAAAGTAATTCTTTATTCTTTATAGTATATGTGAATGATTTTAAAAAAACTTAACAAAAATGGAAACCCTAATCAAGATTCAGACATCATTAGAACCTGTATGCTATAACTTTCAAAATTTAAGCTATATGTTAAACCTAACTAAAACTATAACAACTTTTATTGCTTTGTATATTCAAGTACTATTATAATGATATCAATAAGAATGAAGTGGGTTTGAAAACATATAATTCAAGAAACTGAATTCAATTAACATTTCTCTACCACTTATAATGTATAAATGCAAAGGTAAATGTCTATCACCATGAACATTGCAATTTGGTAGCTTAATTACTATGAAACTTCCTTATGATGTTAAATCAGGGGATAGGAAAATCAGCAGTCTTACAACAAGAAATGTCTACTGTCCATAACTATCTATGCACATAGCACACATGATTTCAACTATGATGAATTAATGCATACCCTAGTAAACCTGTGTAGTTGTGGTTAATATGGGCTGGCATACGAATCAAATTTAATCTTAGTTGAAAAACTCAATTATAAAGCATAAAGAAGTAAAGCAGTAATGTAGATGAACAAAATGGCAATAATTCAAAAATAATTTTTAGATTGGTATTTGTAATGTTGTGTTCATTTTCACACAGATATTTTTCAAGTGTTCTAGGAATTCATAATAATTCAGGCCAAATGATGAAATCAGATCAGAGATATCTTATTTAGGATAATCACAGATCACTCATTTCAATTCAATTCAGGTTAACAAACATTTATTAGGTTCCTATCATGTGCAAGACATTGTGCCAGGCACTGGAATAAAAAAAGCAAACCCTTCATAAATTTCCAAAGTTTTTGCATTCCACTGCAACATAAATGCAAGTAAATAAAGACAAAATAATTGGACAAAGAAGAGAATGCTTACCACTGGAGGAGTGGGAGATCTACTCACTGGAGGGTTATGCAGGAGATGGCAGTATAGTATAAGGAGTTAAAAAGGTCGTAGAATTAGTTTAAAAATCATTTTCTGGATGATTTATCCTGTGGCTAGGAGAAGTAAAACACTTTGCTCAAGGACCATCCTTGCCTTTTTGTCCTGTGTCAGGCTTGACTATGTTCTTCTACAAATGTTCCATAACAGTGTATCTAATATGTCAGAGGTACTTCTCTAGTTCTTTAAATATTTTATATATACTATCACACCACTTGGGCTGCTATATTTGTGCTTAGTACATATGTGGCTAATTGCCTTTTCAGTAATATGTACCCTTGATGTTGTCTTTTAAGCTACTATTTGCATTTAGTTATAACATGAAGCAAACCTACTTATATTCACTATTTCCCTTTGGGTCATCTGCAATTTTTATTTTATTTTATTATTTTATTTTATTTTTTTGCAGGGACAAAAAAGCACAATTATGAATTATGGAAGATACATGATCCTGCTGTGTTTTCCTTTATTTATTATAAACATTATAACATCTGACCAGCAGAATGTATATAAATTATATAAACCAAGGTAAACTGAATGTGGTCATACAGGAGACTGAAAGATTAAACATCAATATCTTTATATGTCAGTGAAATTTGATGGGAATAAATGGATCTAATTCAGGTGATCATTGCATATACTCCCTCGGGCAAGAACCTCTACAAGAAATAGAGTAACCCTCATATTCAATAAAAAGGTAAGAAAAGCATATTGGTATATTAATATTAAAAATGACAGAATAATATCTTTTCAAATCCAAGGCAAACCATTCAACATCACAGTAATACAAAGTCTGTGCTCCAACTACTAATACCAAAGATGCTTAAGTTGATCAGTTCTGTGTAAACATACACCTGAAAATAATACCAAAAAAAAAAAAAAAAAAAAGGAATGTGAAGTAGGAACTCAAAAGATAATTGGAATAACAGGCAAGTTTGGCCTTGGAGTACAAAGTGAAGCGGAGCAGAGGCTAATAGAATTTTGTCAGGACAACCTACTGGTCACAGCAAATACTCTTTTTCAACAACCCAAAAGACGACTTTACATCTGGATATCACCAAATGGTCAATTAATTACATGTCAGCATTATCATATATATAATTCTGCAAGTAGGGTTTCAGCAATATGTGAACTGAGAATTATCAGAAGAGCAGGATGGTTTTGAAGAAGCTGAAGAACTTACAAGTTGTCAACATTTATTGGATTAAGGTGAAAGTAAGGGTTTTTTTTTTTTTAAATCATCTATTTCTACTTCACTGATTATTACATTACAACCTTTGTGTGGATCACAAAAAATGTGGCAATTTCTCAAAGAGATAAGAGTACAAGATCATCCTGCTTGTCTTCTAAGAAACAGTCAGAACCAAACATGAAACAACTAATTGGTTTAAGATCAAAAGAGGAGTATGAGAAAGCTGTATATTGTAACCTCACAATATAACTTGTATGCGAATTACATAATGCAAGGGGCTAAGAGAAATATCAATCATCTCAGATATGTAGATGATACCACTTTGATGGCAAAAATTAAAGAATTAAAGTCTCTTGATGAGAGTAAAAGAAAAAATGTAAAAGCTGGCTTGAGCTTACCATCAAAAGACAAACAAACAAACAAAAAAATTATGATCATGGCAACTGGTCCCATCATTTCCTGGCAAACAAGGACTAAGAAATAATGTCTGTTTTTATATTCTTGGACTCAGAAATCATTCAAGATTATGACTACAAATATAAAATTAAAAGATGTTTGCTCCTTAAAAGGAAAGCTATCAGAAATTTGGAGAGCACACTAAAAATTAGAGACATCATTGTGTCTACAAAGGTCCAGATAGTTTCAACTATTGTTATTTTAGTAGCAATGTATGGCTGTAAGAATTGAACTATAAGAAAAGCTAAGCACCAAAGAATTGATATTTTCAAATTGTGATGCTGGATAAGACATCTGAGAGTCCCTTCTGCAGCAAGGGGATCATATTAGTCAATAATTAAATAAATTAATTCAGATAGTTCCCTGAAAAATCAAATACTGAAACTGAAGTGAAATATTTTGGCTACATAAAAAGAACCTAAGACTCAATGGAAAAAACCCTTATGATGAGAAAGACTGAAGGCAAAAGAAAAAGGGAATGGCAGAAAATGAAATGGATAAATAGCGTCATGGAAGTAAGAATATGAGCTTGGAGAGATTTTGAGAAATAGTGGAAGACAGAAGGACTTGGTGTTCTATGGTTCATAGGGTCATGAGGAATTGGACACAACGGAATGACACAACCACCATTATCACCACAACAATAACAACAAAAGAGTAAACTGGAATCCTCCAACAAGGTGTCTCCCTATGCTAGAGTTAAGCATACATATATATATATATATATATATATATATATATATATATATATATATATATATATATATATATATATATATATATATATATGCTTTTAGAAGATTCCTGGTAAAGTCTAAATGAAAGAGGAATTATCTAGAGATCAGTGATTCTTAATTTGGAGTCCACAAGTACCTCACTCCTCCTATACCCCCAAATCTATGGATAGATATGTAGCAGTTCATGAAACTTAAAAATTTTTTCTGGTAACTAAATTTCATTATAATTGGTTTCTACTGCAATCCTGCTTTTCTTTTATGCACTGCAAACATTATTTTGAGAAAGGGTCTCTAAACTCACTAGACTCCTCAACAGCTCTGTAGACAAAATAAAATTAAGAACCCCCTACTAAGAATGGTTTAGTTCTTCAAGTGTTCTTGTCTGTGAATTGGTTAATGTATCATTCCAAATCTCCCTTAATATCTTATGATGTTTTAGTCCACTGGAAAGGCTTCAGTCAATCTGCTCTGAAACATGACACTCAGCATTTAGAATCATTAAGAAGTCAAGATGAAAATTTCTAGGTATATAAGAACGTAGTTAGTATTATTTTTACTTAAATATCTATAAATTGTGTATTCTAAACCTATATTTAAACAGAGGAAAGTATTACCTTTAAAGCTGCCACTTTCTTTCTCTATTTCTCCTCCTTTAAAAATATCAGTAAAAGTCAAACTTTCAGATGATGGAGTTCACCAGTTCCTTCTATATGTTATGTAAATATCAGCTTAGAATCTATAAAAGCCTTTTTCACCAGTTTTTCTTCTGCATTTCATTCTTGCTTTCATTGTATTTATCTTTCTTAGTCCCCTCCCCCATTTTTCATTCTATTCCTTCTATTCTATTTCTAATTTCTCTCCCTTCATTGGAAATTAATTATATATATATATATATATTTTTTTGTTTTGTTTTGTTTTGAGGCTGGGGTTAAGTGACTTGCCCAGGGTCACACAGCTAGGAAGTGTTAAGTGTCTGAGACCGGATTTGAACTCAGGTCCTCCTGAATTCAGGGCTGGCGCTCCATCCACTGTGCTACCTAGCTGCCCCGGAAATTAATTATATTTTAAGTATTTGTTGGATACTCTTAGGTTTAAAAGCAATCTAGTTTAACATTTATGTTGCTTCAAGAAAAAACACACAAATTTTTTTTTTTTGGGGGGGGCAGTACAGTTCTTAGGTGCAGCTAGATGGTATAATAGATAAAGTACAAGACCTGAGTTTGAATGTGACCTCAGCTACTTACTAATTGTGTGATCCTGAGCAAGTCAATTAATCCTGTTTGCCTCTATTTCCTTATCAATAAAACGAGCAGGAGAAATAGTAAACCACTCTAGTATTTTCGCAAAGGAAACCACAAAGAGTTAAACATGTCTGAAATGACTGAACAACAACAATATAGTCCTTAGCTGATTTTATTCTGTGGGTAAGCAGTTTCTACTTAAAAAAAAAAAAAATCCTTTCACAAACTAGCAGAAACTTGGAAATAGAGTAACAGGAACTAAATGGTATCCTGTTCATGATTTCTCTGATTTGAACAATTTTTACTGAGGTAGATTGGCAGCTTTTATTGTCTCCAAGTTGGAATGGGTCACAGCAAATTTCTAAGTATTCAAAAAAATTTTTTTCAATGAAATATTAAAAGATCTCTATAACCCTCCAATGGTTTGTATAGTAGGTACCTAGCAGTTAGAAGGTGTCAGGGGTTTGGATTTCATATATATAAAACTTCCTTTTACAGATGAGGAAACACAGGATTTAACTCCTTCCAGAGGACTCACAGCCAGTAATAGACAAGAAATGCACAGGGAATGAGAAAGTGGTAGAGTTTTTAAAGTAATGAAGAGGGCTCCCACACTAAGGAAATCCAAATATTGAAGTCTTCAGGGAGATAAATTCTGGGTTTGGCTCTTGCCACTGATATTCCTATTTATGCTAGACTTGCTTAACTATATCATAATTAGCAATTCTAAACTTTAGGTTCATTTTTATTACCTGAAAGTAATAAGTTCTAAATGTAGGTGAAAAGTATATAGAAGGGTTTATATAATATAAAGAAAAAGAGGAGAAATCTTAACTTTCCTTTTAACAACATTTTTTTTGGTTTACTTTAATATGGTTATCTTTTTTTTTTTTACATTTGAGTATTTATTTATTTACCATTATAGCTTTTTATTTAC
Organism: Sminthopsis crassicaudata; assembly: GCF_048593235.1. Classification (NCBI taxonomy): domain Eukaryota; kingdom Metazoa; phylum Chordata; class Mammalia; order Dasyuromorphia; family Dasyuridae; genus Sminthopsis; species Sminthopsis crassicaudata. The sequence continues at coordinate 184,239,208 of NC_133617.1, read as the reverse complement.
AAAATATATGCATGAGTAATTTTTCAGTATTGACCCTTGCAAAACCTTCTGTTCCAACTTTTCCCCTTTCCCCCCCCCCTCCCCTAGATGGCAGGTAGTCCAATACATGTTAAATGTTAAAGTATATGTTAAATCCAATATACCTATACATATTTATACAGTTATCTTGCTGCACAAGAAAAATCAGATCTAGAAAGAAAGAAAAAAAACTGAGAAGGAAAACAAAAATACAAGCAAACAGTAACAGTGAAAATGCTACATTGTGGTCCACACTCATTTCCCATAGTTCTCTTTCTGGGTGTATATGGCTCTCTTCATTATTGGACAACTGGAACTGGTTTGAATCATCTCATTGCTGAAGAGAGTAATATGGTTATCTTAATATCCAATAAATGTATTCCTATTCTTACGGACTTTTGTTTGTGGCTACAGAATAAATTCTGTAACATTCCTATTACAATTGTTCAGTCTGATTATATAACTAATTAAGAATTACTATGATATTTCAAATACAAGCTGTAGTTTGTCTTACAAAAAGCTTTAAACATATGCCTTCTTTTCTATTGTTTCTCAAGCATTATTACATGATTGAACATTCTTAAAATGTACTTTGTATTTTGCATTCTGGAGCTAGCAACATTAATTTCCACTCATTTTAAAAATAATATATAAGTCATTAAAATACATATTTTAATTTAGGGCATGTACTAGAAGATTTAACTGTACAGAAATACAATGTAGTTATAGGTATAATAATTAATAAAACATAAAATTTGTTTTATGAAGCTGCAGTTTTAATTTACTAGCTCAAGAAATATGTTCTTGTAATTTTTTACCAGGTAACTTCCAAGGAGAATGTTAATTCCCCTTTCCCAGTCATCTCTCAGTACTGAATTGATTATGACTAACACATACCAAATGTCTCCAAGATGGAATGGGTCATAGCAAATTTATAATATTTACATTTAAGCTACTGTCAAAGCTTTTAGAACTAAATTGGGAACCAACTTTGTTTAGAGAGCTTTCTTTTCAAAACCTGTCTCTTTTTCTCTTGGTTATTAAAAAGTATGCATAGGATAGCATATGCTAAACAGAAGACCAGATAGTGACAGTAAGAAGAAATAGTGCAACATCTATACCTCTGATTGCAATGCAAACTGATGGCCTAATTCTGCTCTCAGCAATTCATATAAAAAAGTTAGCATATTTTACAGCTATATAGTTGAGAGCTAATTATAGAAATGTCAGACAAATAGGCAAGATAATTATTACATGCTTCTATCATTTAAAATACATATACAGAATAAATAAAAGTATATATATGTGCATACAGATGTGCTTATATTCTTCCTCCTCCCAATTCTTAGATTTTATAAACAAGACATACTGGCAAGAAGATAGTTCAAGTAAAAAAAAAGCATTAATAGGTTGCATATTAATATTTATGTACTTCTATATAAAGAATATGCATACATTACAACTCTGTTTTGCAAGCTGAATGAATAACTAATGTTACATTATGTATGGATACATATTAAACAGTCAAGTCTACACTTTCTTACTTCAGGATATGATTAATGCAGCCGATCAGAAGCCAGATGGTGCAGAACCAGAACCATCAATCAAAATGAAAAGACCATGAAGTGCTAGCCACAATGAGGTCCTCACAAATGGAGATTCTGTTCTTAGACCCTAACCTGTAATATGCAGAGAAAGCCATAAACAGAGAGAACTGCAGTCCCAAAGGAGGCAGAAGTCATGGCTCAAGCTTTGTTAGGTGAAAAATCTTGAGTTGTAATGCTCATTGCTATGGACATCAAATGGTGAATACCATGTAAACCAAATAGCTCGTATTTAAGATAAAAAAATTGGAAGTGAGCTTTTAAATTATTTTAATAATATTTTCATTGATGCCAGTATCTGTCAAACAGGATCTCTTTCCAATTTAATTTTATATAGGACAGTGCCATCCACTGCCACCTTCCACAGGATTGGCATCCTGTGACAGTGTCACATTGAGGGCATTATTTAGAGCTTCTTGAAAAACAAAGCTTAGCTTCAGTTTCTAACAATATTAGTGTTTTAAGAATAATGAAATCTCTTATTCCTATCACAGCTTATGTAAAAACAAATTTAGAAATACAACTGCATTTGTCTCTAGAAATGGATGTTTCAAAAAAAGTTAAATAATAACTATGGATAACACAAGCCTCTTAATAATAGTAATACATGGCTTTTATGAACTTAAAGAATTTATTTTGGTATAGTTAAGTCTTGTTGTGGGGAGCTTTTCTTATTCTGTAATTTAGGGAGAAATGAGGATAAAATTCCAATATATATAATATGAAATACTTTATTTTCCTAAAATAAATGACTCATAGATGGGAAGGATCTTTGAAAAGGTAAATGATGGGAACTTTTGAAATTATTTTTATTATTACTATTAGTATTATTAGTAATAGAAGTGATAGTAACAATAATTCACACTTCAAGGTCTGAAGAGTATAGCAATAATATGCATATAAATACCTCATCAATTAAGATTATTTCACTTCAGAATGTGACAGGGCATTCTTGAGACATGTGGATATGGGGGAGTGTAAGTTTAACTTGTACTATCTATGAAAAAAAGGAATGCTAAGACTCTGTGCTTTTTTCTCTTTAAGGTCTTTAGGGATCTTGTCTACTTTCTACAGTTTCATTATGAAGATGATGCAGATGTACTCCTCTCTCTCTTGAACACCAGATTTACATTTTCAACTACTTAATCTACTTGGATGTCCCATTAATATCTGAAATTCAACTTGTCCCAAAATGAACTTGGTATCTTCTCTACAAAACATGTTCCTCTTCCCAAATTTTTAATTTTAGTTGATAGCCCCATTATTTGCTCTGTTACCTAGACCTGAACCTTCTTCATTATTTTTGATTATTCTCTCTTTTTTATCTTCCATATCCAAGTGCCATATTCATATCTGCATCCATATCTTTTATCTATATCTATATCCTTATCCATATGTCTTACTTTCCATATCCAACTGCCATATCCAAACCCACTGCCAAGTCAATCAGTCAACAAGTGGGGGAGAAAAGGGAAAGAAGCCTATTATATGCCAGATACTGTGATAAGTACTGGAGATATAAAGAAATTCAAAAAATAAAAATAAAACATATATATACCTAGCATGCACACAAAAAGCCAAATTACAATAACAACAGTCAACCCTAACAGTGCCAAAATCTACAAAAAAACAAAATCAAAACCAAAACCCATTTCGTCTTCCTAAGGAACTTCCCATCTAAAGAGTGAAGACAATGTACAAACATCAATATACAAACAATACACATATATACAAGGGAATGTGTATGTGTGTGTAATAATTTAGAGATATTAATCAGAGAAAAGGCAGTAGGTTTTAAGGAGATTATAAAAATTTTCTTGTAGAAGGCAAGATTTTAGCTGTGATTTGAATGAAACTAAGGGAAGTCGGGCAACAGAGATGAGGTAGGAAAGAATTTCAGACATGAGAGGACAATCCAATAAAAATACAAAAAGACAGGAGATAGAAGTATCTTGTGAGAGAAACAGTCAGAAGGCCAGTATTACTCAATCAAAGAGTTCATTTGGGGGAATTAAAGTATAAGAAGGTTGGAAAGATATGAGATGGTTAAGTTACAAAGGACTTTGAATGCTACACAGACAGTTTTATATTAGATCCTGGAGGTCAAAGGGAGCCATTGGAGGTTAGGGTGATAACATTAACAGACCTCAACTTTAGAAAGATGAATTTGACAGATGAAAGGAGGATGGACTAGAGTGGAAAGTAAAGACAGGTGTTGCAATATTCAGGTTTGAGGAGACAAGGGCCTGAAACAGGGTGCTGGCAGTGTGAGAGGAGAAAAGAGAATACAGGAAAGATATTATGAAGGTAGAAATTTTAGGATTTGGCAACTGACAGGATATTAGGAATGAGAGACAAAAATGGGCAACTGAGGATGACATTTTAACTCTTAAGCCTTAATAACTAGGTGCTCATGACATTTATAGTAAAAAGACAATTAAGAAGGAAGCAAGTTTTGGGATAAAGACAAATGATTTCAGTTTTGGACATGCTGAATTTAAAATGTCTATAGAAGTTCCAATTTGAGATGTCCAATAGCAGTTAAAGATAAAAGACAGTATGTAAGAGCAGAGAAGTGGATTTGGGAATCATCAACAGAGAGATGAAAATGAATCTATGAGAAGTGATGAGTTCACCAAGCAAAGTAGTATATAAAGCCTTTAGTGGGTTCAGGACAGAACTTTGGGAAACATCAATATTAGTGGACATGAATGAATTAAGATCCAGCAAAGGAGACTAAGAAAGAGTGATCAGATAGGCAAGTGAAAAACCTTAAGAAGGTAATGTCATAAAAACCTAGAGAATAGAATAACAAGGGGAAAAAAAGGTGATTGACAGTTTCAAATGCTGCAGACATCAAGAAAGATGAAGACTGATAAAAAGGCAATTACATTTGGCAATTAGGAGATCAATGGTAACTTTGGGAAGAGTAGTTTCATCCAACTATGAGGTTGAAAGTCAGCCTGCAAAGAATTATGGAGAGTGAGAGAAATGTATGTGGAGTCATCAATTGCAGAATTCTTGACTATTTTCCCCTGATATTTCTCTCCTTCTAACTCCTCCTCCTATTTACAAGATGGTTCAGATTCTCATCTCCTCTAGCATGGATTACTCTTCTAAATCTGTCTCCCTTTGTTACAGTGCTTCCCTTCTTTTCAAGACCTTCAGCTAAAGGTCTATAGAGCTGTTGAGCTGACCTTATTGTAGTAAGCCTGTGAAACCTGGAGAATATACCAGCGCTATGACAGGAAACTGAATAGCTTCCATTTGAATTGTTTTAGAAATATTCTGAAGCTCACCAGATAGGACAAGGTACCAGATACTGGGTCTTTCTTCAAACTAAACTGCTAAGCATTCCAATTCTAGTGCAGAAAGCACAACTTCATTGGGCTGGCCACAATGCCAAATGTATACTTCCCCCAAAAAAATTACCATTCACCAAATGGTAAGAAAAGTGATACAAGGACAGTCTCAAGATGTCTCTTAAGAACTTTAGAATCAATTGTACAACATGGGAAACACAAGTACAGGACTTCACAGCATAACATGCCCTCATTATGTGCTCTATGAGCAAAGCAGAATTGAATTAGTCCAAAGGAAAAGCAAAATACACAAAATTAGAGAAGTCACTCTAAAAATTCATATGGACTATTTGTGTCCAAACTGTGGCAGAGCATTCTGAGTTCATACAAATCTGATCAGCCACAGCTGGACACATCGTAACTTGATTTTTTTTTAATTGTGAAAAGTTTATTTGTTTTAATACACATTGTTTTATGAATCATGTTTCTGAGAGAAAAATCAGAGCAAAAGGCAAAAACCATGGGAGAGATTAAAAAAAAAAAAAAGTGAACATAGCATGTGTTGATTTACATTTACATTTAGTTCTTTTTCTGGATACAGATGGCATTTTCTGTCCAAAGTCTATTGGGATTGCTTTGGATCACAGATTCACTGAGAAGAACCAAACCTTTCATAATTGATCATCGTACATTCTTGCTGTTATTGTGTACAATGTATTCCTGGTTCTTCTTGTTTTGCTCAAGATCAGTTCATGCAAATCTTTCCAGGCCTTTCTAAAATCAGCTTGTTCATCATTTTTTTTAATAGAACAATAATATTCCATTACCTTCACGTACCACAACTTGTTCATCCATTCCCCACTTGATAGGCATCCACTCACTTCAATTCTCTGCTACCACAAAAAGAGCCGCTATAAACATTTTTGTACATGTGGATCCTTTTTCCCTCCTTTATGATTTCCTTGAGATACAGACCCAGTAATGACACTGCTCAGGGAAAGGGAATGCAGAGTTTTATAGCCCTTTTTATTTAATCTATGACAATAAAAAGTGACAAAACTATTTTCCTTTAACAATGTTCTGTAATCAAACCTTTTCATTAGTTCAGACTAACCTTCCCAGAATGTCTTCACTGTTCATAATTATTTACTCTTAACAAATCAGTGTTGGGATGAATTCTAATCTTTGGTTATTTTCTGTCAAGTTTTTCCAGTGCTTAACTACATGTTCTCTAATTCTCTCATTTCCACCAAATGCATTTCAGGTGTATTGTTGTTGGGATTACTAGGTGAGAACTGAGGTTGTCTGGATGGTGACAAGGTGAGAATTCAGGTTTTCTGGACAATTACAAGGTGAGAACTCAGGTTGACTTGATAGAGGGGGCAAGCTCATTGGCTGAGGTGGTTCTTCCCAGAAGCCCTTGCATTATCCCACGCCCATTCTCTGGGAGAATAAAAGAGAGGACAGCACTGGGCGCAGAGCAGATCGGCCTGGAGAAGGATAAGAGCTGGAGGAGATTCAGAGCCAGGATTCAAGAAGAAGACTCAGAATTGCATCAGGCTTGACGGGGCTCTCTGTAGGAAAGGAAGTGAGTAGACACAGCAGATCTCTTCCCAGAGAGCGATCCAGCAGCTTCTAGAGACGACAGCGCATTACAATTGGCGTCCACACGTGGGGCAAGGACTTTTGCTTATCCTGACAAGAGGAGCTAGACCAGACCTTCGCATTTTGGCGCCCGAACAGGGACAGACACAGTCCTGATTCCAGTGGAAAAGCTTCCAATCTAGATCTCAGTCTCTCTGACCCAGAACCGTGAGTAACGAGGAAACTTTGTTAAAGATTAAGTGAGCGTGCTAATAGATAAACAAGGAACTTAACTTGTTAAGGGCTAAACGAGGAATCTCTTATAGCTGAAATGGGGCAGATGTTAGCTATATTCAATCCCTGGACTTCAGCCGATTCATCCCCAGCCCCAGAAGCAACCTCAGCTCCACCCCCATTCAGGAGTGGTACTATAGAGAGTATAATCAACATAATTGAGGAGCAGAGTTTACTTGTAACCTGGGTACAGATTGCTAAACTCTTGGCTGCATTAAGACGCACATCCCCTTGGTTCTTAGAGGAAGAAAAGATAGATGTAGATAAATGGAAGCTAGTGGGATATGAAATGAAAGAATTTCAAGCAAAAAATGGGCCTCGTTCAATTTCTGCAGAAGTATTTTATATCTACAACATAGTTCAATTAGCCTTAAACTATCAAGCAAGTTGTAGGAGAAGGAAAAGTTCTAAAAATGAACAGAGGAGGAAGTGTGAGGAAAAAAGGAAAGATCAAGATCTTTCCCTAGAGCAAGAGGATTTAAATGAGGAATTATGGTATGATTCTCTTGAAGAAGCTTCAACCCTGCCTAGAGAACAGATTATTGACAGGCCCACATCAACCCCACCTTCAGAGATGGAGGAAGAAAGAGGGGAAGAGGCAGAAACACAAACAGAATTGCCTGTGAAGAAGCCTAAGCCTATGACAAGATTAGAAAAAAGCATTGGTTAAAGCTAAGAGAGAAGGACAGGATATAAGTGATTTTATACATGCATATCCTGTGATTGAAAATACTGACTCTGTAGGTAAAAAAAGGAGAAGATATGCACCTTTAGATTTGAATAAAATTAAGGATTTGAAAAAAGGTTGTACCCTTTATGGGGCTACATCAGCTTATGTCAAAATGTTACTAGATGGTTTGTCTTATGAAGTCCTAACCCCGAATGATTGGAAATCCATAGCAAGGTCATGTCTGGAGCCTGGAGAAAATTTATTATGGCTTGCGGAATTTCATGAATTATGTAAAATTCAAGTCAGATGCAATTTGGAAATAGGAGTTAACACACAATTCACTTTTGAGCACTTAGCTGGTGAAGGTCAGTATGGAGAGAATTCGGAACAGATTCATTATACCATGACAATATATGAGCAAATTGCTAAGGCTGCAATAAAAGCTTGGGGTGTCCTTCCTGGACAGAAAGATCGTGGAGAGGCTTTCACTAAAATACATCAAGGTCCCAATGAACCTTTTGCAGATTTTGTGGGACGTTTGCAAACTGCTGTCAAAAGAACTATTGGAGAAAATGCAGCTACAGAAATAATGACCAGACATCTGGCTAAGGAAAATGCCAATGAGATTTGCAAAAGAATTATATGGGGATTAGATAAAGATGCTCCTTTAGAGGAGATCATAAGACGCTGTGCTACAGTGGGAACAAATGCTTTTTACACCCGGACAATGATGAATGTGGAAAGACAGGGTCCCTCCTGGCAAGGGACTTCTAGAGAAACTCGGCGATGTTTTCAATGTGGAAAAATTGGACATCTAAGAGCTCAGTGTAGGTATGGAGATACAGTGAGAAGACAGGGTGAAAGAAGACCTAAAACCCCATGTCCAAAATGCAACAGAGGATTCCATTGGGCATCAGAGTGTAGAATAATTCAGGGAAATGGGATGAGGGGCCCAGGTCCAGGGCCCCAGGCAAAAAAGACTTGGGGCATGATGGCAGCTGATGTTACACCTAAAGAGCCTTTAGAAGGTCAGGACTCTGATTTAATCAATCAGCAGAGAAGCAATCACATGGCAGAAAGGGATTACCTGATAAGTCAGTCAAAAGGCAATCAGATTGCAAAAATGGATTACACTTGGGGAGAATACAGGCCTTTTAAACCAACAGGGCTGTGCCCAGTGCAAACAACTCCAATGTAATTGTCAGATGATGAGAAGAGATTTAGAAAGCGGTTAACTGCCTGGGAGAGAGGGTTTGCTTGTATTTCTTCAGCAGGAGAAGGAATCAGATGGGTGCCAACGAGTCATATTCGCCTTGTCCATCAGAGAGAGAGAGAAAAAGAGAAAGACCTCAAAATAAAGGAGAAGATATAAGAAACATCTTACACCAAAAGAGAATGGCTAATAAGAAGACTTTTAAAGAACTTTAAAAACCAGCAGGAATCATTGGACTTCCTCACACAAGATGAGACTAATGGACAATGGACTTATGGACATTTATAAATTTTCAATTTATGATTATGTTATATACTTCTAGCATGTGTTACTATGTGCTTATGTAATTTATGTAATTATCTGTAATACTTCCCATATTGATGGATTTATGTTTCAAGGTCATTTATGTAATTATCTGTAATACTTCCCATATTGATGGATTTATGTTTCAAGGTCATGACTGTCCTATGTTCTAAATCAAAAGAAAGGGGGAGATGTTGGGATTACTAGGTGAGAACTGAGGTTGTCTGGATGGTGACAAGGTGAGAATTCAGGTTTTCTGGACAATTACAAGGTGAGAACTCAGGTTGACTTGATAGAGGGGGCAAGCTCATTGGCTGGGGTGGTTCTTCCCAGAAGCCCTTGCATTATCCCACGCCCATTCTCTGGGAGAATAAAAGAGAGGACAGCACTGGGCGCAGAGCAGATCGGCCTGGAGAAGGATAAGAGCTGGAGGAGATTCAGAGCCAGGATTCAAGAAGAAGACTCAGAATTGCATCAGGCTTGACGGGGCTCTCTGTAGGAAAGGAAGTGAGTAGACACAGCAGATCTCTTCCCAGAGAGCGATCCAGCAGCTTCTAGAGACGACAGCGCATTACATATTGTCATTACTAATGTACCAAATAGCTGCTATCACAATGGCTACTATAGAACTAAGTAACTTTTGACTTGAGGGTGACTTAAATGAACACCTACAGCATAAAAGACAGGTTAATGAACCCAAATGAACCAACAAGTACATTCAAATCAAAGTGGCACAGAAGTTATATTGAATTTTTAGAAAGATAGAGTAACTATGATTGTCAAACAATGATGAACAGAAGGTACCAACGTATGCCGAACAAACAGAAAGGCAACACAGCTGGGATAGCTGTTCTAACCATATACTTGCATAACATGAGGACTATTACAACCATATATGTGAATGGTGTACTTGATCAGAACAGCAGCTCCCAGAAGCAGTAAAGACCTTGGAGCCAGCATAGAGAGACCTGTCCTGGCTATGAGTAATTCCAGATGCACAGCTGGGGACCTGCTCTCATAAAAAAATACGTGTGGTCCTCTGACTCTTCCCTTCAAAGAATTCCCTTTATTGATACTCTGTTAAGAGTCAGCCACTACAAATCTGACCCTACAGTTGTGGGGCTGGTACAGAACAGGATCTGAAGGGATCAACCATTGGACTAGAGTGAGAATCTGAATATCTGAATTCTAGCCCCTGCTTTACTACCAATTAGCTAAATATTTTCCTTAACTCTTCTGGGACTCATAATATTGACAATTAACATTTCACATTAATACAATTTGTGGGATAGATTATGAAGTATTCTCATTTTACAAATGCAGTAATTGAAGCATAAAGAGTCCATCAATTGCTTCCAGTCACAAAAATAGTTAATAGTGCTGGGATTTGAACTCAGATCTTTTAATACCAAATCCAACACCATTTCTTTTTCCAAGCTCTAAATTTCTATGGTCCCAATACCATATGGTACCACCTCCAAACCCTGCCTCTGCAACTTCTAGATGAGCACATTGGTCTCTTAAATATTATAGGAGGTGGTTGGATTAGATGGACCTTCAGGTCATTTATAGCTTTAAATTTTATAAATTAAAGAAGTTCTTAACTACCACATACCAGACAATCAACTATATTCTTTCTAGTTAATCTTATTCTGGGGTCTTTCTAGGTTTTAAAAACTGCTTTTTTGAAAAGAATTTGAAAAGACTTCTTTATCATTTAGATTTATCAAACTAAAGGTCAGACTGTGCTTATAATATCCACTAAGAGAATACTATCTATATGTGATGTTCTGTTTTCTCTAAACTGTAATCATTGTCTGGGAGCAGGTTTCTTGGGGAGTTTCTGGAGGCAGCCTTGGCTTTAGTTCCAGTTCAGTAATCCCAAATCCAGCCAGGAGTTAAAGTCCAGATCCTATATTGTATCCTTCAAAGTCTTGAATCTTTTCCTGGGGCCCAGTTGGCTTTAGTAGAGGCCTCTCTCTCTCCTGGGTTCCCCAATGAGCTCTTGTCTGAGTGTCTCCAGCCAGCTTCAGTCTCTAGCTCCCTCTGAATCTGAAGCCTCCAGTCAGCACGAAGGTAGACTTGGCAATGAATCAGACTCTGCCTCCGAGAGTGTGGGATTGTGGGTTTCCCAAAATTCGATCCTAGTTGTGAATCTCTCAAAGTCCTCTCCTCCAAAGTCCCCTGAAGTTCTCCCAGGAAGTCTTCTCCTAGACTCAATCCAGATTCTCACCCTCCCCACTGAATCCTGACTCCTTATATCCTCCCAGAGAATGGGCTTGTGGGAGCTCCTTGTGGACCAATTAGCGAACTCCTTTAAAGTTGTAAACTCCTTTAAAGGTATGAACTCCTTTAAAGGTGTGAACTAAGTGCATAAGTACCTTGTAAGAATCCTAACATCTATATACATATAGTACATCTATATAATGTTAACCTGGATAATGCTTAATTCTTCTCTAGCCAAAAAAAAGTGAAGATATTTACTGATGATTCCCATTATAGGCAGAAATAGAACATGGAATGGGACTCTGTGAAGTTGTGAATTATGGGGTCTAACCTGAGTTCACACATGTTAGTTAGCTTTTTGACCTTTATCACCATAGGGGTTTTACTGTGTTATGATATCTTGCAGAGCTTTGGAGCTGTTCTAAAATGACTTGTTTAAAAAGATAACAAAAAAATTTCTAAAATGGGTTCACTGAGAGAACCACAACATATTTTCATTATTTCCTTTGCATTATCAGCTATAATAATCTCGTTAAAGAACTCTATTGAGAATTTTCAATAACCATTCATATTCTTATTTTTATCATAATAAAACAATTGGACTGTTATTGTAACATATTCAAAAGCCTCAAATTTGGGAATGGAAAGAAGTAATTATAGTAACAAATGCTTACTAATGGAATTACTTTTCAAAAATTCATAACTGATTTTGAAGTATTTCCAGTACAAATCAGGGTTTTACAAATTTATTGCCATACATTATTAACTTTTATAATACCAATGATATTTAATCTCTAATCATAATCTCTAATCTTTCAAACTGATGAAGTAATAAGTAACTTATTAACAAAAAATTAAATTAACATTTTAAAACATGACATTTAAAATAGGTTTAAGATATGACATTGATTCTTTATCAAGTTATTAAATTCTAACATCATTTAAAAATCAGATTATAGAGAAACATTTTTGAGATGATATATTTATTTTCCAGAAATACTTCACTCTGTAAACATATAGGACATTTCAAGAAAAACGAACAGGAATTTTTGTAAGATATTTATAAATCAAATAGAAATGATTATTTGTACTGTTGTATGACAACACCACTAATTGGCATTGGCAATGTGCTATATGATATCACTAATTTGTGCATTGACTTTTTTTTTATTTAGAATTTTTTTTCACAGTATATATGCATGAGTCATTTTTTTATAATATTATCCTTTGTATTCATTTTTCCAAATTATCCCTCCCCCCAATATCAGGCAATCCCATACATTTTACATGTGTTACAATAAAACCTAGATATGATATATGTGTGTAAATACCATTTTCTTGTTTTGTGCATTGACTTTTGAAAAATGTTTATTTTTAAATTTGCAGAATCATCTAAGAAATTAAGCAATGGAATTTAAAGTATTACTTGAGCATAGGAAATATTAATGATGCTGGTGACTTGAAATGAAAATATTAAAGCATGTAAACATTCCAAGGTTACATTGGAACATTTAAGACAGAGCTTTTTATTAATTTACTCGAAATTTGGATAGGATGACAAGAAATATAGAAACTTCTTGTCAGGTGTGTATTATTTTGCACAGGAGTTGATAAAAGATGTTGAATATTTCTTTAAATTATACTTCATAATAATCTCATGGTTTTTATCACCAATAAATACTACTTCCTGAATATATTTAACTGAAATGTCCCTGTGTATGTGACTTTCAGTTTCGCCTAAGAACTTTTCAACACAGTAGGATAAAATTATAGGGCATGTGCTGGTGTATTGGGACTATCCTTGCATTCTGAGGAGTATCCAATCATGTACAGTCATGAAAATAGAGGCCATATTAATTATGAACAGTGATTTTCCTCTCTTGATCTATGTATAGATATAGACTTTGAAATTATTCCTCAGTTTTAGTTTAATCTTTTTAACAAAATTAGAAATAATCTAATTTATCTCAGTAATAGATACATTTACATTATAAAACACAGAAACATTGTGGAGCTTTTGGCTTTCCATGTTTCTTTACATGGTGATCCTGAAATATCTCTAAAAATTTTCTGTGTGAGCAAAGAATACCAAGCAGTGACCTAAGATGGCACTGTGGGTAGTATGTTTGACTTGGAAATCATGAAGATCAGTTAGAGGCAGAATTTTGTCTCAGACATTTGTCTCATTAGGCAAGTCATTTAATTTCTCTGTGTCTCAGTTTCCTCAACTATAATACAGGGATGAGAACAGAACTTACTACAAAGAGCTGGAGTGAATATCAAATGACATAAATTGTGTAAAGTGATCTGTAAAGTTTAAATGACAACATAAATTTGGCTATAATTATTATTAATTACTTTTAGTCAAATATTCAAGTGCACCTGATAGCAAGAATAAGAAACTTAGAAAAATGTCATAGTAGCAATGCATTAAAAGTCTTCAATTTTTACTCCAAGTCCTATTGCTGGATAACTATTCTTTAAATAATTTACCTTTATATAAATACACTTTGGCACATACTATAAAATTTTTGTATCTGAACCATAAGTTAACATTTATTCTATTTTGCTTATTATATCATAAACCTATTACATGGATATTTTAGAATAAATGAACTTTGTTAAATGTTTGGTAGATTTTGAGGGAGCTTCTAAATAAATGTATTCACTTTATAGTATGAATAATGAATTTTCAGTGGAATTTTCTTTGATAAATGAACACAGATTTATTTTTTATTTAAAGTTATGCTAAAGCTACAAATAAAGTTTAACTTCCAGAAAAAATGTTAGCTATTTTCAAGAATAAATGAGAGGTTTGGCTCATTAATAAGAGGTACTATATCCACATGTGAATGCTAATAATTTTACTTCCTTCTGATGAGGCTAATTTAGGGATGATAGTCTTACAAAGCTCTGTTTGTTCTAAGTTACTCAAACAGTGGCATATTGATTTTGCCAAGTATCTCCATTTTTTTCTGGAAAGTAATTCAAGATTTATGATCTAAACTCTGCAAAAAATCAAAGTTCCAGAAGCCAATCTCTCTTACCTCTGAAGGAGGAGATGGAGACATATATAGATTCATTTATTCTTGGAACATTTACCAAATACCTATTATATGCAAGGCATTATGAATTGGGCTAAGTAATATACAAACATAAATATAAGACATACTTCTTGCCACTTAAGAAGTACACAAAGGAGTATGAAGAATAGTTTGTTCAAATGTAATTGATTAAAGACAGAATATGATTAAGAACACAAGTAAATTATAAGCCTCTAGTCTTTTATTAATTCAAAGGTAGTTCCCCTACCTTATCACAAATGAGGTTCTTTGCATAGTAAGAACAAAAGAAGTTATGTGAGGGGCAGTCACCAAGACAGTACCTTTCATTGTTACGTAGATGCTTATTTAGGGGGAAAAAAAAGTTCTTAGAGAAGTCTTGTGACCTGCTATGTGTTATTTCACAATTTTTCCCAGTGGATTCATAAACCAATGATTATTTGAGCTATTTTTAAAAAGCTGTGATGTTAAAAAAACAAAAACAAAAACAAAAAACCAAGCTAATGTAGCTATTAGTCATTAGAATTCAGATTTTAGTCATATCACATCTTTGGGCAGGACCAGTTGGGAAAAGCTGAAGTGGGTGTATACAAACCTTTGGGTACCTGTAGGAATAGTAATAAGATAATGAGATAAAAGGAACAGATTGTTGTTATAGAGGATGGGGAATAAGATAACCTTTGGAAACACTGATGCTAATGTAATTGCCTATCGCTCAGTGTGATCATGCCTCTCCTCTGGCCCAGTATTGAAGAAGCTCTGGCACCTGCCTCCAGCCACCCTTTCCACATACATGTCACACTCCTCTCCTTTGCCTGAAATAGATTTCCTTCCTTCTTCTTGGCAGCTATTCTTGTGACATTTTTTTTTTCCCCCTTGAAGGTCCAGATTTCGTACAGTAACCTTCAAGAAGCCTTTTTCATTAAAAGTGATCTCCTTTTTCTTGAATTTGTTAAAGAATCAATGAGGAGATAATGATAACTTTTAGGAAGTTGCCTATATAGGGATTTATGCTTTTATTTCACATTTAAACTTTATTTTCACTTTCCTTCTAGACTTATGTTCTCCAGTTGGCACTAATTCCCCTCCATCTCCCAGGCCCCACTTTTTTGTTGGTCTCAACCATTTATTTTCTCTAGATTTGGTGTTTTCTATTCTTTCTCTTATATTTTTAATTTGCTAATAATATTAAACCCATTGGCATATACACTTGATATAAATTTTTTTCAAATGAATTTATTGTTAATCTTTTAAAATAAAAAATGCTAGGGCATTAAGGTAGTGATAAATCAGATAGTTAAAATCCAGCCTCAAGATATTTACCCGCTCTGTGGCCCTGGGCAAGACTCTTGATCTCTGTCTGCTTTAGTTTCTTCATCTTTAAAAAGGGGATAATAATAGCACCTATTTCTTAGGGGTGTGAATATCAAATAAGATATTGTAGAAAAGGCTTAGCACTAGAGCTGGCACACAGTAGATTTTATATAAATGGTGATTCTCTTCCTTTCCCCTTCCTACTTGGATACTCAACACAGAAATTAACTCTATGAAGTTTAGAAATATTTAGATACACTTTATCTTATGTGTGGATTAAATGAATGATATATCTGAAAACCCTTTAAAAACATTTAAGTGATCTAGAAATGTAAGGAATTCTCGTTAACATGGGCACGAAATAAACAATGAGGAAAGGAGTATCATAAAATGTTATTTTTATATGATCCATAGTAAAACGAAGACTTTTTTAAAAAGTTCATATATCTTTTTGATCTTGACTAAATAAAAGTCTCACAGGAGCTCACTTTTAATAATGCCTATTTATGTTACTTTCAAGGGAAAAAAAAAAGGTCTCTTTTCTTTCCTTTTCCAATGGGAAAAAATATCATGAAACATCTGCAAAATAAGATCAGATATGAAGACAAAATTTTTTATTCCAAAAATGCAAACTGTAAACTAGAAGACTTATAAAAATCTGATATAGGGCTCTTACTGGCATTATGTGAAATATTTTGACTATTTTTTGGTTAATATCCTATACCAACAATATACTGAAGAGAATTCTGAATATGACATTTTTGGTTTCATATCTAGTTGCTTCAAGTGTTTAAATAAGTCAATTATTTAAAAAACTATGTTACATGTTTCTACTCCACAGAACTGTGATAAAGTTCAAAATTTTGAGCAAGCTGATATCAATAAACAAATAAACAAAAGTTAAATGCCCCAGTCCCCTAGGAAGATTAATTATGGTCCTACTTACTTGAGAACATTCCAAGTTTCTACACAAAGTTCTACTGAAATTCTGAGAGAGATAACAGGATAGTAACCATTCGTCTATTGTTATAAGGAGGGATGATACATGGAAGCAGTTTCAAAAACCAACAGCAAATCATTTACATATTTCTATAGACATATCCAAGTTTATTCAATATAATTGTGGGAAAGATTCCAGTATTAAATTCTGCTCTTTTAGAAGTGTCATAGTGGCAGTATGACAAATAATAGTATATCAGAAAGGAAGAGGGACATCTGAGATGCAAAGCATGACTGAATAGAAAGGGATATTAGTAGGGACTATAAGTAAAATCTATCAAGGAACATAAGAGAAAAATGAAGAATATTGACTGTCAGAATTGGAATCAAGCTTAGAGGTAAAGTATTTAGTCCAACTTTTGATTTAATGAAATCTCTTTTATCTGTTGCTCTCCTCTGGAAACTTCCTGACTTCTCAGCTTCTACTTAATGTCATTATCAATACTTAAATCTCTAAGGTTTGAAATTTGGTTTCTCTTTCCCACACCAAGATTCATTATCAAGTACTATGAATATTTTGCATGCTTTGTGTGTGTGTGTGTGTGATCATATGTGTGTGTTCACATATATCTATATCAGTATCCATATTTAATACTCCATTTGCTTTGCAGTGCCTTGATCCTACTTCAAAGCCTTCATTATGCCCTACTTTTCCCAATCCCACACACTGTTGTTCAGTAAATCCTCCAAAAACAACTCCTAAATCACCTCCCCACTTTATAATCTTCCAAAAAACCCTTTTCTTACCAAAAATTGAAATATTTTAATCTGACATTTGAAGTACTACATGATTTGATCCCAAGACATTTTTCTGACCTTATTTATAGTGTTCATCTTCACAAACCCTATACTTGAGAAAAACTATTTTCTAAATGTCTTCCAGATTTTTTCATTGCCATGCATTTCAACAATAGACATTTTAAGTGCTTATTATGTACAAAGCATTGATTTTACAAAGGTTAGGTAAGACTTCTTCAATAAACTTTCTCTATTACTTTCTCTACCTGAAATATCCCCCCTCTCTTTTCTTCTTTACTTATCTTTACTTTTCTTCTTTACTTATCTATCTTTTATGGCCTATACAGCACAAGTGACTTTTATGAAAATCTCTTTGATTTTCTTGGTCAAATATGTCATTGTAGTTATGTGTACAATTTAACTTTCCTATTGTATTATAAGTATTTTGAAAAAAAGAAAGTATATCTCTGTCTCCTACAACATTTTGCAGAGCAAGGTGCTCAATGAAAGGTACTGAATGAAGGGGAAAAAAAAGTATTCTAAGAGAACGATATAAGAAAGTAAGGATACAAAATACTAGGAAGATGAAGACATATACAGGATATATGGAGATAAAGTAGAACAGATGAACTGGAAGTATATTGGAGAAATAATAGAGCAAAGAGAAAAAAAAAGCAAAACTGAGCAGTCAGACAAAAATCCACTGCAAATAAAATGAATTTTCCCAGACTAGAACATTGGAGCTTTGAAAGGAAGAATAATTCAGAATAAAAGATTGTTCATCAGAATAAGAGTGTTCATGTTCATGAAACAAACTGAATTGAGAGAAAGAAAGTAGTAATCTTATATCATGATATAAGACATTATTTGTGTACACAGCCACTATAGGATTTTTTTTCTCGATATTTCTTATTAAGATTTTTTTTTCTCCCCAAATGGGAGAGTAGTCAGCTAGGAAGAGAGAGAAAGTGAATTTAAACTTCATTAAAAAAAAATAAACTTTAAAAAGATCCACTGTGCCTTCAATTTTCCAAATTCAAAAGGGACATTCTCATGTTTAATTTTAAAAATATATCATAAAATAGCAAAGACATGTAAGCCTCATTGATCTTTAAACCAACTGCCTAGCAAGTGAATCATTCGCCTTTGAAAATACTTTGGCTTTTCCTTTATAGTCAATATTCCTTACAAATAGATTACTGATTATTTTTTATAATTCACACTTATTAAAGATGTGTGTGTGTAAAAGAGCACAATGAGCTTTCAACTCTTGCTATGATTGGCTGTTGTAGATAAATGCCAGGCTTACAGATTTTTAAGTCATCAAGAGCAGACAGCATCATCCTACAAATCACAGCAATTTCAGCAGCAAGAGAAGTTGAGTAATGCAAATGAAGTAAAAAGACAAAGAGCAGTTGATAGCCTTTTCACCTCTCTAGTGGAAGGATATAAGCCCAATTTCTAGCAAAATGTTATGTAATATCATCTTACCATAATTTTATTAAAATAATTCTGTGAGGTGTTTAATGTCTGGCTGAGAAGCAAAGTTAAAGGTGCATGTGTGTATTCATGTTTTTTTCTTTGTAAAAAAATTATCTGAATTTTCCAAGTTTCTCTTTTATGCTTTATTTTCAAAACCTTTTCTAAATAGGCTTTCTGAGGTTAAATCCTTTCAGTAATAATTTAAGACACATCACATGAATAAATTATTCTGAATTATTATTTAATTAGAATAATTTCAAAAGTTTAAAATATTATACCAGACTCAAAGTTTTTTTCTTTGAACTATGAGCCAAAATTGCTATTGAAATAACCCAGCACAATCTGAGTATAGTTAAGGGTGGAAGATCACAGAACCACAGAATTGGAAGCGATCTGAGAGGTCATCCAGACCAACATATAACTGATAAAAGAAGTACTTCTACAATATCCCCAATAAATCTTTCCTTTTCCAGTCAAAATATCCTCAATTATTTTTCATTAATTATGCAGGAAACTTTCAATTTAATTCTCTTTTCACCTTAAACTAGTTATCTTTATCTTGTGTTTTTTTTCTCCATAGTCTATTTATAATATCAGAAATTTATGTTTGAATATGAATAATGAATAAAAAAGCACTGACTAAACAGTTAGTATGTGATGTGCATACTATTTCTTAAGTTCTGAGGATACAGATACATAAAGAAAGTTCTTCTTTATAAGGACTTTTCATTCTAAGAAGGAAAGCGAATATATAGAGAGCAGTTGTGCCCAGTGAAGGTTTTTGATATGGCAAGTCATAAGGATGGTAAAAAGAACCACAGAACACTCGACTTAGATGGCACAAAAAGAATGAAATGTACAGGAGACAGAGAGACATCTTGGTGTCAAGAAGATCTGAGTTCAAAATCTGCTTTTTAAATACATGCTACTTTCATGATCCTCTAGGGTCAATCACTTAACCTCTCAATATCTCAGGCAAATGTTTAATGAAGAGGAAACCCCCAAACTCTGAAAAATCCTTAAAGGAGAAAATCTTGGACTCTCCCTCAGGGAGGGGACTCCACCTTAAGTTATCTGGGTGGGGATGGCTCAGTCCCAAAACCCATTGAATTCAATTCAAATTCTAACCCTGGCTGAAACTCAGTCGGGAGCCAACCTGGGACTTCACCCATAAGCCCCCTTCAATTTGTAGCCAAAGCCCCCTATTATAAAAGAGCCAGACTAAAACCCTCTCTTTGGCAGCCTTATGCCTGGCACCAAGACTCTCTGTCCACTGGAACAGTGTTTCCGGTGCCCTCTTATCTCTACCTTCACCTTTTACTAACTAGACTTTAATCTTACTTCCAAACATCATAATAAACTCTTATCAATCTAGGTTTTCGTGTCTATAAATTCTTTTACATCCCCTCCTGGCAGTTACAATTACTAGTCTGTCCTAGACCCAACAGAGTACTGTTGACCGCTGACCTTTACAGTATCAACTCTACCCGGCTCGCCTCCTCTGAGGCCTTCAAAGGTCTCTGGCCACGATCTTTTGAATCTATAGTTTAATAACCGGTAGCACGCTCAAGAACAGCCACGTGTAATCTTAAAAGCCTTTATTATACCTACTCACATAATGCCCTGACTTGTCAGTTCCCTAGTGAACACCTGGTCTGAAGACCCATGTGTTTCTACCAAACTCCTTACCTCTCGGCTATCCATCAGCTTGGCTTGGCTTGGCTACCCTAGATACTGGACCTCATTTAACTCCGTATCCTTGCAGCGAATCCAAAGGGGTTTCAGGGGAGCTCTATATGACTCCCTGTACCCTGAACCTGCCACTAGACCTCAATTAAACCTAATTTCATTTAGGTACCCCTAATCTAGACCTCATCATTAATACTTAAGTTGTCTAGTAGGTAGTGATCTGTATTGCTAGAGGAAGTTTCCTTATTGGGAGTTCTTTACACCAATAATTTTTCATTTTTTAAAAAAATAATCTCATTTCCAAAGTACTTTTTGTAAGGTATCAGTACTATTGTGTTCTTCATAGATGTTCATTTTTCCTCAGACTGGTATCAAATAAGCTATTATATATTGAACAAATAATTTTTTTAAAAATGGCCACCATGACCCAATGTTTATTTAATTTAGGTCAAATAACTTTTGGACATTTGCCCACTTTCCACTATTCTCTTTGATTTTCCTTTTTATTATCCAAATCATCTCCATCTCCAGACTGTCTCCTATACCTATTATCACAATTCCGTTAATTTAAAAAAAAATCACCCAAACAGTCAAATTAATGGTGGGAAAAATCTTGGTTCTTGAGCTTTTTTTCAATCTTCTCTACTTTGCTTCTTTGAAATTTAGAAGTAAAGGTAAGCCACATTTTAAAAAGTTTATTTTGTAATAATGACATTGCAAAGGAAAAAATTAATTTTGCAGAAATCTATAGCAAACATTGAAAAGACACATACAAAAGAAGCTTATTACTATTTTCTTCTGTGAATAGTTAGAAATTGGAAGTAAGGAAGACAAGTTGCTGAGTCTAATCCTTATTTGGAACTAAAATTTCCACTCAAAAAATCAAACCCAATATATAAGATTTATGTTATTGTTTCTTACAAGCTTATTATCTCCTCTCTTAGTCTTTTCAAAAATCACACAACTGTAAAAGTACACAAAGGTCTTAAACAATCTGTTCAGAAGAACAATTCAAACATGGAAAAAAACATGCCAAATCAACATTTCATCTTACTAGCTGAACATGCCTTGAAAATCTGAATATTCAAGGAGTGCCTGGCCATTAAAAATTGAATTTGAAATCTATTTTCAAACAACAGATTACTATTACAAAGGCCAGCAGGCAATGATCCAAATTCACATCTTACTTTTATGTAAAAACAATTCAAAATCCTCTGTTGCTACATTATACTATTCAAAACATTGATGATAACAAAAGCATGTCAATAATATGGCAATATTTTGAATTAGTAGAGTATTATAGATCTTACATCCTGATACAAAACTGAGTTGTTTTTTTTTTTTCCTGAGAAAGTTAAAGAAATTAATAGTATTGGAAATGAAATGGCCTTCTTTCCTTAAGAGGTGCTCTAAGAATCATCAGAATATTAATTCATAAATACTACTTATCTTTTTGGAGGAAAAAAATTAATGAGAAACATCTGAATGTCGCACCTTAATCCAGGGTCTACCTGGTTTAGTTCTCTCCCTATTCCAAGGCATTCTCCATTCAGCCACTAAAATGATTTTTTATTAAAATTCAGATCTGATGATGCACTGCTTCCAAAACACTAATCACCTGTGTCCTCAATAGTTTTTCTCCTGCTGTTCTCCATATCTAGAACTGGTTTGCATGTTGTTTCCATTATAAACTCCTTGAGGGCAGAAAATGCCTTTCATCTCTTTTTATATTCCCGGTATTTAGCACACAGTAGGCATTTTAACATATTTACTGACCTGAATTGAAATGGTGAGACAAAAACTATTACTTCCAATTTTTCACAATGCACTACCTGGAGGTTTTCAAGGAAACAATACAGTGATATAATAGATAATTAACTCTTAAGCATGTCAACATTATAAGTAATACAGAAAGCAATGAGAGGGGACTTAAAAACAGTATAATATTTTACAAATTTTTATAACAGATATGATTTTTTAACATGAATAAAAATTTACTATTAATATAAGCTGCCTAGGATTATTTGTTTGAAAACTAACTTAAAATTGGGCAGCTAGGTGGCACAGTGGATAGAACACCACCCAAATTGAATCTGACCTCAGATATTTATCACTTGTGTTTATCCTGGGCAAGCCACTTAAACCTGTTTCCCTCAGTTTCCTCATTTGCCAAATGAGCTGGAGCAGGAAATGATAAACCACTATAGTATCTTTGTCAAGAAAATCCCAAATGGGGTCATGAAGAGTCAGCCATAACTGAAAAATGATTGAACACTTAACATTTTAATAAAAACTCCATTTATATTTGTGCTTTCTAGGATTTTTAATAGCAATGGTTGTATCTTATTGAAAAGCTTTTTCTGCATTCATTGACATAATACGATGTTTGTTTTTGTTATGAATACAGTTGATTATACTGATAGTTCTCTTAATATTGAATCAATATTTTCCTAAATATTGGGCATTAATCCCACCTGGACATAGTGAATGATCTTTGTGATATACTGCTTAATCTCTTTGATACTATTTTCTTCAAAATTTTATTCATTAGAGAAATCACCAGCCGTTTTCAGTCCCTCATTCAACAAACATTTTAAAGTACTTATTACATGCCAGGTACTTTTCCAGGTCTTTAGACTATAAAGACAAAAATGAGACACTTTTTGACTTCTATGAGCTAACATTTTAATATCTAGGAATACAAAGAACATGTACCTGCATCGGCACGCATACATGAGGCATTTAGCAGCTTGCATGGGTATGAGCTTTTCTGCTTCCTTTGAAGGCCAAGAGATAAGAGTGCACTATGTGAAGGACAGTGCCTGGGCCACAAAGGCATGAAAAGTACATATTTTATAAATCTGGAAAGGCAGGTTGGAGTCAAGGGACAAAGAGATACAAATGTCAGTGAACCCTTTCAGAATCCCAGAATAATTCCTTCTAGTCCCCAATGCAGTTTTTAGGTGATTCTGAGTGTAATAAGTAGCTGTTGGAATTTATTGGGTCGAGCTAAAAGCAATTACAACAGGACTTTAGGAAAATTACTTTGTAGTACTTATATGGAGGAATGGTGGCAAATAGAAAGAGACCAGAGGCAGGAACTACTAGGAATAGGAAACAGGTGATGGCAGTTTAAATTAGGGTGGTGGCTTTGTGAGTAGTGAGAAGGGGATAAACTTGAGAGAAAAAAAATGAGTTTTGGCAAGTGACTGGATTACAGTAAATAAAACTTTGAAAGTCGATGATAATATAGAAGTTAAGAATCTGAGTGAGTAGATAGTAGTGCTTTCAACAAAACCAGGTAGATTACATAAAGAAGTAGGTTTTGAGGTAAAGATAGGAGTTCAATTTTGGATATATTGATTAACTTAACAAACACTTTTAATCTTATGCTATCTAGCAAGCAAAGTACAAAGGCTGGAAATACTACCCTGAGTAAAAAGAGAACCTGTTCCCTTAAGGAGCTTATATTCTAGTTTTTGTTGAACTGAAAATGAATAATGGACTTTGACCTGAAGAACTGTGAGAAGTCATGTAATCAATATTATTAGAACTGTATGTAAATATACTTTAACATATTTAACATATATGGGTCTGCCTGACATCTAGGGGACGGGGTGGAGGGGAAAAGTTGAAAAACAGTGTTTTGCAAGGGTCAATGATGAAAAATTACCCATGCATATGTTTTATAAATAAAAATTTATTTAAAAAAGGAACTGTATGTAAAACAAAAATTAAAAAGTTTATAAATTTTAGGGTGGTCCTGTTTAATAAAACTGTAGTGCTTGTTTAAATGACATCAATTTTGTTTAGCTGCCTTTTGTGGGAAAACTAGTAAATTAATGCATGATTGCTTGTGTGCTGACACAATAGTTCTGGAGAACAATTTAGAACTAAAACCCAAAGAAATATAAAACTGTACATACCCTTTGATCCAGCAATAGAGATCATAAAAGAAGGAAAAGGAAATACATATACAAAAATACTTACAGTAGTTCTTTTTTGTGGTGGCAAAGAATTGTAAATTGAGGGGCTGCCCATCAGTTGGGGAATGGCTGAATAAGTGACAACTTATTCATTAAATAGGATACTATTTGATTTTTTATTTGATTTTTTAAAATTTATTTTTAAATTTTTTCATACTTTTTTTCACAGTACATATGCATGAGTAATTTTTTAAAAATAATATTATCCCTTGTATTCATTTTTCCAAATTATCCCCTCCCTCCCTCTACTCCCTTCCCTTGATGACAGGCAATCCCATACATTTTACATATGTTCCAATATAACCTAGATATCATATATGTGTGTAAATCCCATTTTCTTGTTGCACATTAAGTATTAGATTCCGAATGTATAAGTAACCTGGGTAGATAGACAGTAGTGCTAACAATTTACATTCACTTCCCAGTGTTCTTTCTCTGGGTGTAGCTGTTTCTGTCCATCATTGATCAACTGGAAGTGAGTTGGATCTTCTTTATAACATATAAGATTTCCACTTCCATCAGAATACATCTTCATACAGTATTGTTGTTGAAGTGTATAGTGATCTTCTGGTTCTGCTCATTTCACTCAGCATCAGTTGATTTAAGTCTCTCCAAGCCTCTCTCTATTCCTCCTGTTGGTCATTTCTTACAGAGCAATAATATTCCATAACCTTCATATACCATAATTTACTCAACCATTCTCCAATTGATGGACATCCATTCATTTTCCAGTTTCTAGCCACTACGAAAAGAGCTGCCACAAACATTTTGGCACATACAGGTCCCTTTCCCCTTCTCAGTATTTCTTTGGGATATAATCCCAATAGCAGCAATGCTGGGTCAAAGGGTATGCACAGTTTGACAACTTTTTGGGCATAATTCCAGATTGCTCTCCAGAATGGCCGGATTCTTTCACAACTCCACCAGCAATGTATTAGTGTCCCAGTTTTCCCACATCCCCTCCAACATTCATTGTTATTTGTTCCTGTCATCTTAGTCAATCTGACAGGTGTGTAGTGGTATCTCAGAGTTGTCTTAATTTGCATTTCTCTGATCAATAGTGATTTGGAACACTCATATGAGTGGAAATAGTTTCAATTTCATCATCTGAGAATTGTCTGTTCATATCCTTTGACCATTTATCAACTGGAGAATGGTTCGGTTTCTTATAAATTAGCGTCAGTTCTCTATATATTTTGGAAATGAGACCTTTGTCAGAATCTTTACTTTTAAAAATATTTTCCCAATTTGTTACTTCCCTTCTAATCTTGTCTGCATTAGTATTGTTTGTACAGAAACTTTTTAGTTTGATGTAATTAAAATCTTCTATTTTCTGATTGATAATGATCTCTAGTTCTCTTCTGGTCATAAATTCCTTCCTCCTCCACAGGTCTGAGAGGTAGACTATTCTCTGTTCCTCTAATCTATTTATGATCTCATTCTTTATGCCTAAGTCATGGACCCATTTTGATCTTATCCTGGTATATGGTGTTAAGTGTGGGTCCATATCTAATTTCTGCCATACTAATTTCCAGTTTTCCCAACAGTTTTTTTCAAATAATGAATTTTTATCCCTAATGTTGGTGTCTTTGGGTTTGTCAAAGACTAGATTGCTATAGATGTATCCTTTTTTGTCCTTTGTACCTAATCTGTTCCACTGATCAACTGGTCTATTTCTTAGCCAATACCAAATGGTTTTGGTGACTGCTGCTGTATAATATAGCTTTAGATCAGGTACACTTAGACCACCTTCCTCTGAGTTTTTTTTCATTAGTTCCCTTGCAATTCTTGACCTTTTATTCTTCCATATGAATTTTGTTGTTATTTTTCTAGGTCATTAAAATAGTTTCTTGGGAGTCTGATTGGTATAGCACTAAATAAATAGATTAGTTTGGGGAGTATTGTCATCTTTATTATATTCGCTCGGCCTATCCAAGAGCACTGAATGTCTTTCCAATTATTTAAATCTGACTTTATTTTTGTGGCAAGTGTTTCATAATTTTGTTCATATAATTCCTGACTATTCTTTGGTAGATGGATTCCCAAATACTTTATACTCTCAACATTTGTTTGGAATGGAATTTCTCTTTGTATCTCTTGCTGTTGCATTTTGTTGGTGATATATAAGAATGCTGAGGATTTATGTGGATTTATTTTGAGATACTATTTGATTTTAATAGAATAGTATTGGATTACAAGAAATGATAATCAGGATGTGTTCAGAAAAACCTGAAAAAAATGCTTTTCAGAAAAGTCTTATGTAAACTGATGCTAAGTGAAGTGAGCAGAATAGCAATAATAGAATGGTAAGAAGAATAGCAATATTGTATGATGATCAACTGAGAAAAACCTAGCTCATTAATATAAAAATTCAAGATAATTCTCAGTGCCATGATGATGATGAAAAATTCTATTTCCAGAGTGAGAACTGATAATTTCTTAATGCAGATCAAATAAAACAACTTTATTTATTTTTTTTTCTTTTTTTGGGGGGTGGGGGTGGGGATTGTATCTTCTTTCATAACATTACTAATATAGAAATATGTTTTGAATGACTGCACATGTATAATCTGTATCAAAAAGTTTACCTTCTCAATGGGGGGGGAATAAAGGAAAAGAGGGAGGGAGAGAATTTTAAACTAAAATAATTTGAAAAGAAATATTAAAAATTGTTTTATATGTAATTTGGAAAAAATAAATTAAAAATAAAATAAAACCAAACCTTCACTAAGAGACAGTCCAAGATCTTTTTTTTCCAATGAAAAAATTATTTTTTTGAAAATTGCTATAAATTTAAAACATTTAAAATAAATACATATTATTTAGCTATGTAAGCATTTATGCAGATAGGTAAAAAGAAATGGATCCATACATTTTTCCATCCTTCTAAAATTTCTCTATTGTCTTGGTGATATTTTTCAATGTCTCTACAACTTACTCTATTATAGTACTCTATATCATAACAAAGGGCAACTAGGGAGCACAGCAGATAGAATGTTGGGCCTGGAGTCAAGAAGATTTATCTTTGTAAGTTCAAATCTGGCCCTAGTTTCCTCATCTGTAAAATGATCTGGAGAAAGACAGAGCAAACCATTCCAGTATCTGCCATGAAAATCCCAAATGGAGTCATGGAGAATTGGGAATGACTAAAAAGTGACAACACATTGGAGCACAAGGCTACCATTCCCTTCAACTTCGCCCAAGCTGTTTAGCTCTCTTTGGATGGATAGATATGACATCCCCCTCTATCTCCTGATTGTCCAGAGATTATTCAAAGCTCTGATCCACTCTGATTTTGGGACAGAAAGAAGTGAGGGATTAGAAAAGGAACTTTGCATATAGTAATAACCTAACCTAAGGGCTCTTGGGCTTTGTCAGGTGTCCTGTCATTGGACCAGAAGGACTACTTGGTCTTTCCTTATGTTCTATAGCTAAACCCTTTCTTCTATACATATTATTATCATTCTTTCATTAGAATATTAATTTCTTATGAATAGTTGGAGAACTCTGTCCAACTATTGGGAGAGTTGGATTCCCAACACTCAGCACACAGTAATCACTTAATAAATGCTTTTCCATTTCTTTTTTTCCTCCCTACTTTTAGGATATAGGCCTAGATTCATTCACCAAATAAATATATTTTTCTCTAAGAAGTGAACAAAATTGAGTAAGCTGGGGAGGCAAATAAATCCATGTTGTCTGTCTCTATAGCACAATGAAGAATCCCTGTTGGACTTGTTTAGAATAAATACTTAAAGCAGAATAAATACAGTATAAAACTAAGTATAAAAACTCACAATTTTAATTGTGAATGAACAAATAAACATAGATGATGCACTTTGTATGTTCCAAAATCTGTGCTATTTAATTTAATATTCTGGGTTACTCATAGCACTACTCTCTTCCATTTTAACTTAGGCATTGCAGGTCACTTTGGTTAAAAACAAAAATAAACTCTTTGAGGTTTTTCATAATAATTCTTACCTTTCCTCCACAGCGTTATTAAATACACAAAGTCAGTGATGATTCTCAAAAATAATCTAAAGGAAGAATCATATGACTACATTTTTAACCACAGGCAATATGATTTTAAGAGCCTATCTAGGAAAGAATAAAGCTTACTTCTTTGCTCTTTCCTTCCCCCACCTCCAAGCCTACTGTTTCCAGAATCCACGCCTAAGAATGCTAACCAGAAGTGATTCTAGGCTGTAGCTTAGAGTAAATTACTCACAACTCGGGATTAAAATCTGATAATAATAATAAACTGCTAAAAAATAAAATTAAAATTAAAATGAGTAATCGAGGGAAAAAGAACCGGATCACAGAAGGCTACTTTGGGGTAAAAGAAGATTTGGGTTCATAATCAAAGGAAGATAGTGAGGTTAAAAAAAAATCACTTTTGTCCCAGAAAGTAATATCAAATAGTCACAAGTTTAAAAAGAGTTTTTAGAAGAACTTAAAAAGCAATTTAAAAGTCAAATAAGAGAAACTGAGGGAAAAGAGGACAAAATATAAAAACAATCCTATAAAATTATGAAAAGAATGTTAACCAACTGGAAAAAGAGATCCAAAATCTTAAGAAAATAACTCCTTGAAAAAGAACAATCAAATGATGTAAGACAACATGAAATAAAACTAGAAATATCAGAAAAGGATCTGAAATATCTCATTAGAAAAACAAGTGATCAGAAGAACATTTTGAGGAAAAACTGTTGAAGTATCTCAACACCATGATTAAAATCTGGATATAATATTACAAGAAATTATTAAGGATAATTGTCCCAAAGTCCTAGAATTACGAAAAAAAAAAAATAGAGAAAAAAATCTACTATTTACCACCTGAAAGAGATCTGAGGACAAAAACTTATAGGAATGTCACAGCCAAGTTTCAAAACCTCTACCTTAAGGAAAAAAATATTGTAAGCAACAATAAAAAAAAGAAAATATTGTGAAAATAGTCAGAATTTCATAAAATTTAGCAGCTTCTATTCTAACATTATATTTCAAAGAACAAAAAAGCTGGGGTTACATCCAAGAATAATTTACCCAGCAAAGTTGAATATACTCTGGAATGAAAAAATAAAAGAACATTTGACAAATTGAAAAACTATCAGGTATTTCTAACAAAAAGACCAGAATTCAATGGAAAATTCACTCTAAAAGATTCAGAAGAAATATGAGGAAAAAAATAAAGATTAATTATAAAGCACTCATTAAGATCAAACTACTTAATATTATATATGTGTTTATGTAAACACACACACACACATACACACATATGTGAAAATGCTATCACCATTCCTATAACTCATTATTACGGTAATTTGAAAGAAAGGTTGGGGCTGAGTTATATATTATGGGGAGATTCTAAGAAACTACAGTGGGTAGGACAAAGTAAAAGGGAGCAATTATGTTATAAAAATGAGGTGTGAAGGGAAGAACTAATACAGAGAATGCAGTTGGGGACAGAGGACTGATAATGTCAAAACCTTACTCTCATTTGAGTTGAAGAGAAAACAAATTCACAAATAGTGATTATAACTTTGAATGTAATTGGGATGTTTATAGCAGTTCTCTTTGTGGTGGCAAGAACTAGAAACTGCAGGGTCAACTGGGAATGGATAAACAAGTTGTAATGGAATGCTACAGTGCTATCAGAAATGATGAGCTCAATGATCTTAGAAAGTAATGGAAAGACTTGAAAAAAATGAAGATTGAAGTGAGCAGAACCAGCATTGTATACAGTAACAGCAATATTGTTTTAAAAATCACTTTGAGAGAACAAGTTATTTCCACTATTATAAAATCACAAATTACAAATAAAGGACATAAGTTGAAAGATCCATTCAGAGAAAAAACTGAAAAGTAGAAGTATATATAGAATAATTTTATATATGTATACCGATTTGTGTCTAATGGTAGCCATCTCTAGGGTAGGAGAAGGTGGGAGGAAGGAAAAAAAGAAAGAAATTTATATGACAATTTTATATTTAAAAGGAACAGCAAGTTGTATGCAAAAAAGATTTGCAGTTTTATATATAAACTTTATAATATTATGTTATAAAATGCTTGTTTATTCCATAAATTAAACACAAAATAAATTTTAAAAAATCAATATAGATGTTTTTTTGTTTTGTTTTCTGAGAGAAAAGAATTACATGTACAATTTAACCAGTAGAGTTTTAGGAAATTTTTGAAGGAGCACTTCTTAGGAGAAAAGAAAAATGTCAATTTCTGTCATAAATAGTGGCTTCAGAATAAGATGATAGAATTCATCTGGCCTCATTTAATCATCAACTATGTTTAATGTTATGAAGTTCCTCTGCCTGGTGACCAAATACACCTGGGAAGGAACACCGTTCTAGGAGAGAAAGAATTATAGCAAATTGGGCCTTTGAGCACAGTCAAACTGTCAAACTAAACTTTTATCATTATAAATGTTTTATTATTAGTCTTTAGCAGCTTAGTCCACTCTTGGATGGACAACCATAATTGGGGATGAAAACACCGTGGAAGTGGAATTCATGCCAGCTTCAAGAAGGAAATACATTTCAGAGTTTGCTTAACAGAATAAAGCCACTTGAAGTCCCAAGAGGCCCTATCATTATTATAAATGTATGTTGGGGAGAAATTATTAACAAAGAAAAGAATATCCTAGAGGGGAAAAGAATACCATAAACTTTTCCCACTGATAATCAGAGTTTGTTTCATTATAGATAGATAGATAAATTCAGTTGTATAATAATAATTACATTTCTTTTAAACATATGACAAAACAAGATATAAAATGTTTAAATTCATTATTTTAAATACTTTTAAAAATAGGATTAAACTATAAAAATACTGGACATCTAAAAAACCGAATCTGAACTCAACTAATTTATATAGGATTACAGGAAAAAATGAACAAAAAAGACAAATGCCTATTTCTTTTATTCATGTAAAAATGTTAGAAAAAAGACTGAGCACTTGGGATTCTGTTTCTTTGTAGAATTGCAAGTAGGAAAACAGACTGTTACAACTTACATGGTCAGACATGCCTACCATGTTTCAAGACATGAGGAGAGACAGCTACAGGGGCAAGGGAAGTGCCTATGATTAAATTTTTTTTTTCCCCTTCACCACACATACAGCATATCAAAAGAATGCCAAAAGACTACATCTTTGGAGCTTCAAAAATCACTCAGCAAGCAATCCAGCTACTTATAATAATTTATTAAAGGTCCTAAAACAAAGATCAAAAGAAAATATACCCAGCATTTATATTCAATCCCTCAGTGCCTGATGACTAATTTGTAAAGGAGTACAGAAATCTTCACAAGTGAAGCCAAAATCACTTGAGGACACTTTGATATAACGCCATAAAGGATATGAACAGGAAGGCAGCAGGAGCTGCAAATGGCTAAGTTCCATTAAATGTACTAATAAAAGAATAATGGAATTTCCTTTAACTATGAATAAAATTGCTAGGAATGGGAAAAATTTAGACAAGTGGCACAAAATCTTTCAGCTTGTCACATTTGCTCCTTATATTTTAACTTTATCAAATACTGCATTAATTAAGTGGGTCCATCTGTAAAATACAGTATTTTTCACCAGATATCCTGCCAATCACATTTACTTTTCTTCTTTTCATACTTTTCAGTCTAGACTCTACTGTTTGCACTGCTAGATACTGGGCATATCTTACAATGGGAAAAGCAGAATACTTTAAAATGACTGATTTGGTTTGAAAATGTAAATTGAAATGATATATTAAAAATATGAATCCATATTTCCATTGTTATACAAGAATAACATTAACTTGGATAAATTATTAGAATTCAAGTCAATTGGGTAACTATGGAAACATTAGAAGCTATCCAAACATTCATTTTTTATGAACGACTAAAAAATTATTCCCTGAACCAGATATTTGTGTTCCCAGTTGAATCTTAGGAGAAGAGCAGAGTACTTTTGATAGGCAGAAATTTCCGACATATCCTGCCCCACATAAATCTAGAGTTCATACCCATATTAGCATATCAAGCATCCAACATTTTTTGTTTTGCTTCTGAAAATTAAATGAACTGATCCTGTGGAACAATATAGTCTGTCATGATAGGTTTATTTTTAAAAAAGATGCACAAATCCTTTAACAGACAGAAGTTCTTAGAGTTGAAAGATACCACATTCTTTTTTCTAGCCCAACCTCTCATTTTACAAGTGAGAAAATTGTGTTATGATAATAAAATAACTTATCCAAGGTCACACAATTAATTGGTGGAAGAACAAGAATTAGAACTCACATTTATTGATTTTTAATCCAGTGCTTTTTTTTTTTTTATAATACTTGTTTAGCGAAGAATGGTACTAAAACATTCTTTCTAAAGCAATGATTACTAATAGTGATAAATATTTAGATAAAATTACTACCAAAGTACATTTCTTTTAATGTTTCTGTGTGTTGTTTCACTGAAGCCTTTTTTTCTTTTTTTTTTTTTTTAAGTAAACCCAAATTCTGTCTTTAACACTTAAGATCCAGTAGTTGACAATCAATGATTGATATTTCAAAACCATTCAGGGAAGCTAATATCACCCATTAGAGAAGTTTGAGATTTCAATAATAACCTGATTAGATTTCAGCTAAAAGACACTGATGGAACGCAACTGAGTTTCACATGCAGGGATCTAGATGTAGAGACAAATGACATGAGTTTCAGTCCTTACTCTGCCTTATCTGTCTCAGTCAAATCTCTCTGAGTTTGTTTCCCTATTTGTAAAATGAGGAGCTTAGAAAAGATGACCATTAAAGTTAATGCTGGTTCTAAATCTAGTTCTAGTTCTAAACACTAGTAGTAGCTTAAGCGCTATTACATTTTAATCTGGGGATAATGAAATTCAGCAATCATAATATTAGAATATTTTCTATTCACAATTTTACAAAGCACATTCATATATTATTTTCTTTAAACTACCTTGTGAGCCAAAATTGTTTTGCTCCCTTTTACAGATAAGGAAACTGAGTTTCAGAGAAGTCTTTGATTCCTGCCAAGGACTTCTGAGCTCAAATGCAATGATTTCACTATGACTGGCACCTTATGCCCCCTACATTACTGAACATTATACCGCAAGAGTTGCAGAAAAATTTATAACACTGAGAAGATGCTTTTCTTACCTTATGATCATATGGATTATATGAATGAAACAACTGGGAAAGGTCTTTTGTTCGTTGCTTTTTCTGTAAAATGAAAAAAAAATATTTTAGGCAGCAGGTGGTAAAAAAAAAAAGAGTAACTAGATTATAATATATATTTCATTTAGATGATGTGTGCATGTTGACATTTGAAAAGGGCTCCTGTAGAAATCCTGACATGACATCATCTAAGGGGCTTCAACCCCTAATCTGGTGAAATACTCCAAGACATTTTGTACAGTCAGTTCACAATCTTGTAGTGATACTTAACTTTTTCATCTCACTCATCGCCATATCCAATCAGACACCATCTTATTGATTCTACTTTCATGTTTATTCCTTTCTTTGAATTCACATGGCTACTATTTATCTTACTGAAAATAAAAATGAAGTCTAGAGAGATTAAATGATTCATTTATGGTTAAACAATGAGTAAATTTAAAGAAAAATTTGAATCCATGAGATTCATGACTCCAAGGCTAATGTTTCATATGACATTGACTCTCAAAATCTGAAGTTACTTCAATTTATAGTGTTGTTGAATATAAGTATATTTGAATTTTACATGTCATTAATTAGTCAAGGCATAAATTATGGAGTTCTAATGATTTAATTTTAAGTAAATATTTTTTGATGGACTGTATCATTTCAACCATTATATGTATCTATATATGTTAATACCTGTGAATTAAGAAAATAATACAAGCAATATGCAAATTCTAGTTTCATTACTTTAAAGTCACATGACTGAGTTAACAAGCATTTATTAAATGAAGAACAAAAATCCAAGTAGAGAAAAAGAATTTGTAAATTCATTAATGATAATCCTGAGCACTTTTACATTAAAATTAAGTACGTTTGAAATTCCATAAGCATATTCAAGGAAATAATTTACTCATGGTAAATCTTAGCCACTTATTTTTAGTTGCAATTTCCCTTCACATGTTCCTAAAATATTAAGGCATCAAAGTTAATTTGCATAATTATAAGACAAGGCTTGATAATGGAAATGGAAAACATCAATTCTTTATGAATTTATTGTTTTCTTCACTATTATTGATAATGTTTTCATTACCTGTACAACTCTGTTGGAAATACTCAAGACATTTCAGCATCTCAAACACAAAAGATCAGAAACCTCCATGTTTCTAAAGATGGTGTGATGAATTTCTCTGATAAAAGATATAGTCACGTGGTGGTCAAATTTAATAAGGCTTTTCACATTTAAGTAAGCTAGTCCTTATATAAAGTCTTATATAAGTATTACTGAGTCAACACTTAATGCTCATCATGTTGTTTTGCTAGGCTTGTAAGTTAATTTAATTCAACATGCATTTATATTAAATGCTTAATATGTGGTAGGTATTGTAGTTCTGAGGATACTAAGATGAAAATGAAAAGTAAAAGCTGCCTGGCCCTCAAATAGATCACCCTTTATTGGGGCAGAAAAGAGAATGAAGCCTTTAAATTGATATAATTCAAGGAGATATAAAGGGAACTCATAAAAAGGATCAGGAAAAGTGTTGTTATATTAGTTGAGTCTTAAAAGATACTGAGAATTCTTAATTGCTTTTATTCTGAAATTAAATACAGAAAAAAAGAAAAATAAGCAGAACACAATATAAATTTGATTTCATATTGTTTATTTTTAGTTTAAATATACATCCATAACAATTCCCCATGGGAGTGACAAAGGAATAAATTCCAAGCACTAAGGATCTGCTAAGGTAAACTTAAGAGAATTCAATTTCATCTCTACATCACAATGAGGTAATATAATATTATTTTAGGGATACCTGGATCAATAATATTACAAAATTAAGTATTCAAGGGAGTCAAAACCCTAAGATGAAATTCATTAATGGAATCTCAATTATAATAGTAAAAAAAAAAAAAAAAAAGTAAAATCCTATTTTCACATATTCCTGTTTTTTTTTTTTTAATATGCCAGTTTTGTTAAGTAACCAATCAAGCTTAAAACAAAACAAAACAAAACAAAAACTTAGAACCCATTAGGCACTATGATAGATATGATAAATACAAAGACAAAAAAAGAAAAAGTCTCTGTTATGAAGGTGCTTATATTTTATTGTAAGAGGAAAATATATGAACCTATAAAAATTTAGAAAATGAATACAAAGTCAATACAAAACAACTTGGGGTGAGGGGGATAGAAAAAGTAACTAAAAGATTAGGAAAGTCCTTGGGTAGAAAGTAGGGCTTGAGCTGACTATGAAGGTAAATAAAAATTCTAAGAAAATAAAACAAGAACTTCTTACTTATTCTCTTAATTGTGTAGAGGAGTTTGTGAGGGACCAACAAAAAGAACCAAAAAAGTAAAAAAAGAAATGGGCAGAGGGAAATACATAATTAATGATCATAATGGGAACATAAATGGAATGAACTTGCCCATAAAATGAAAGAGGAAAGCAAATTATATTAGAAAGCAGAATCCAACATTCTGTGGATTACAAGAAAAACACTTGAAAGATCGACACACATTTAAAATAAAAAGTTTGAGGAAAATATATTATGCTCCATCTGAATTTGAAAAAAAGTAGGATTATCAATTATCTCAGAAAAAAAGTAAATGTATACTTAGTTAAAAGGAAAAAAGTACATTTTGCTCAAACACATTATAGATAACAAATTAATATCAATTATGTCAATTATCAAATATCAGTTAATATATTTAGTTTATATGGACCATATTAGCATCAAAATAATTAAATGAAAATTTAATTTTAATTTAAAATCAATTTAAACAAATTGAAAGGAGAAATAGTAAAATTATAAGTGAAAGACTTTAGTGTACTTCTTTCAAATGTAGACATAACAAATTAAAAAAAAATAACAAAAAACAGAAAGGAATACATCTCCTAGCCATGGAAGCCAGCTTATGAAAAAATATGGAGGCCATTTACAGGAGAAAACAACTAGGTCAGTTTGGCTGCAAATAAGAGTTTGCATAGGGAGCAAAGGTATAAAAAACTTAGAAAGGAAGAAGGAAAGATCATGAAGGACTTAAGATGCTTAAAAGAAAAGGTTATATTTTATTCTAGAGGCAAGAATGAAAGACTTATTGATAAAGTGCAAATCATGAATGAGTCTGCAGTTTTTCATACATTTTATTCTCTTTTGTTCTTTGAATATGAAGGGAATAATATTTTTATCCCCTTTCATTATTTAAATACAAATTTCTTTTCCTTTATAAAAATCTTAGGCCAATTCTTCTTCTTTATTGATCTTAGACCCTCCATTGATCATTTGGAACCTGGAATTGGTTTGGATCTGGTTTTTATTTTTGGCTTATTTGCATCCTATCTCTCCTTCCTTTCTAAAGTCTGATATTGGAGTTTGGAGGCAAACTTCAGACTCATTTTCCAAAACAATTTAACTCCAGACCTTTGTCACACCTCATACCTTCCTCTAGATCAGGGGTTCTCAAACTACAGCCCGCAGGCCAGATGTGGCCACTAAGGACATTTATGCAGCCGCTGGGTTATGGCAAATGGGCTGAGGGGCAGAGACAGAGTGTGAGTTTTTGTTTTAACTATAGTACGGCCCTCCAACAGTCTGAGGGACAGTGAACTGGCCCCCTATTTAGAAAGTTTGAGGACCATTGGACTCTAAATCTCTTGTTCTTCCCTGGATGGACCTTTTTGCTTTGCTACTGCCATGCTTATCAGATTTGTCATTATGACAATCTAAATTCATCATTTCTCTGATCCTATTGAAAGACCAAAGGATATGGTCTTTAAAATAACTGGAACCCATTTTCCTGGCTAATAAAACTGTTTAAATCTGTGAGCATGGCAGCTTTGGAATGAGTTTCAAAGAAGCCACTTGCCCACAAAAGTTTTCATCAGCTAATAATTTTGCCCAACCTAGCTCTGCATGTACCACTTTGGTGCATCAGCTTCTGGCTTACACTTCAATCAGAAGGCTCATGATGAACACTAATACTCCCTTTGGTATAAGTACTAAGAAATGTTATAAGAAAAATCTTCAACATTTCCCCAAAGAAAAAACATTAGACACTAGAGAGAAAATAGACTCTCCTATGTTGATCAATATTCTTTAGGACAAAAGGTTGCAGAATCTACATTTTCTACACCCAGCAACAAATATTTGAGGTAGGCCTTGAATTGCTTAGAAAAACCTAGAATCTAGAAATGTTGTTCTTCTGGGGCTAGAGAAATGTCTTCAGGAATTATACCTAAATTATAGCATAAATATATCTGATATATCAATCTGCAGCTAACTTTGTAGTATCCATATTAAACTAATCAAAAGAAATGTTTAAAATCATAGATATACTAAAAATCTAGGTCCCAATACATGGTGGTGGTATTTTCTAAAATCTAGTATTTCTTTCCCCAAGCTGAATCAAGGCATCTTGCACAATGGCAGTCCCATAATTCCAAATCATGGAGTACCTGGTAATACAATGTTATTTGGGCTATATGCACATAATCAAAAAAACTACACCCCCACTTCTTCATATACTAGGAATAAAGAAAAAAGCAACTGGTAGCTTTTCATTGTAAATTTTAGTTAGAGATCTAGATGTATGAATTTTTATAAAATTTATTTCTTCCCACTTCATATTTTATTATTTTGTTGTAATTTTACATGTAAAGATAGGTTTCTGTATGTGCAAGAATGTTTGTGGCAGCCCTCTTTGTAGTGGCCAGAAACTGGAAACTGAGTGAATGCCCATCAACTGGAGAATGGCTGAATAAATTGTGGTATATGAGTATCATGGAATATTATTGTTCTGTAAGAAATGACCCACAGGATGATTTCAGAAAGGCCTGGAGAGACTTACATGAACTGATGCTGAGTGAAATGAACAGGACCAGGAGATCATTGTACACTTCAACAACAATACTATATGATGATCAATTCTGATGGGCGTGGCCCTCTTCAACAATGAAATGAACCAAATCAGTGCCAATAGAGCAGTAATGAACTGAACCAGCTACACCCAGCGAAAGAACTCTGGGAATTGACTATGAACCACTACATAGAATTCCCAATCCCTCTATTTTTGTCCGCCTACATTTTTGATGTCCTTCACAGGCTAATTGTACACTATTTCAAAGTCTGATTCTTTTTTGTACAGAAAAATAACTGTTTGGGAAGGTATAAATATATTGTATTTAACTTAAACTTTAACATATTTCACATGTATTGGTCAACCTGCCATCTGGGAGAAGGGGTGGGGGGAAGGAGGGGAAAAGTTGGAACAAAAGGTTTTGCAATTGTCAATGCTGATAAATTACCTATGCATAAAATTTTTGTAAAATTAATTAATCAATTAATTAAAAAGGAAAAAAAATTTAAAAGATAGGTTTCAACATTCATTTATGTAAGATTTTGAGTGCCATTTTTTTTCTCCTTCCTTTCCTTCCCATTATGATGGGATATATATGATGATATAGTTTATATATGCACAATCATTTTAAACATGTAATGAAAGAAAAATCAGAACAAAAGGAGAAAACCATGAAAAGGAAAAAAAAACAGCAAAAAAAGCGAAAATAATATGCTTCGATCTGCATTCAGTCTCCTTTGTACTTTCCTTGGATATGGATAGCATTTTCCATTTTGCATCTAGAAGTACAAAGGTCAAGAATATCAAGAGAAGTAATGAAAAAAATGCAAAGATAGGGGCCTAGGTGTACCAAATATTAAACTATATATATGGCAATTATCAAAACTGGTTGGTACTGGCAAATAAATGAGTAGTGGAGTGGTGGAATGAATTAAATACATAAGACATGCTAGTTAATGACTAAAATAATCTGTTTGATAAACCCAAAAACTAGCTTCTGGAATAAGAATTCACTATTTAACAAAAAATTTAGGAAAAGTGGAAAAGAATATGACAGAAACCTGGCATTGACTAATATCTTGCATTGTATATCAAGAAAAGGTCAACATAATTTAGACATAAATCATAATACTATAAGCAAATTAGGAGAGGAAGGAACAGTTTATTTATGGAGATTTATGGAGAAGGGAAGAATTTATGACCAAATAGGAGAACATTATAAAATGCAAGATAGATAATTTTGATTACACTAAATTAAAAAGGTTTTGTAAAAATAAAGCTAAAGCAAACAAGATTAGAAAGGAAGCAGAAAGCTGAGAAATGTTTTTTACAGCTAGTATTTCTGATAAAGGTCTCATATAAAATATGTAGAGAATACAAGTCATTCCCCAATGGCCAAATGATATGAAGAGGCAAATTTCAAAGAAATTAAATATACAATTATATGAAAAAAAATGCTCTAAATCACAATTAGAGACATGCAAATTGAAACAACCCTGAGGCACCACCTCACATCTATCAGATTGATTAATATGACAGAAAAGGAAAATGATAAATGTTGGAAAGCATGTGGTGGATCACTAATGCATTATTGGTGGAGTTGTGAAGCAATCTAATCCTTTTGGAGGGCAATTTGGAACTATGTTCAAAGAAAAAAATTGTGCATACT
Source organism: Sminthopsis crassicaudata (assembly GCF_048593235.1). Classification (NCBI taxonomy): domain Eukaryota; kingdom Metazoa; phylum Chordata; class Mammalia; order Dasyuromorphia; family Dasyuridae; genus Sminthopsis; species Sminthopsis crassicaudata. The sequence continues at coordinate 184,199,040 of NC_133617.1, read as the reverse complement.
CTTTGATCTACCAAAACTACTATTAGCTTTGTATCCCAAAGAGATCAGAAAAAATGGAAAAGGACCCACATGTACAAAAATGATCACAGCAGCTCCATTTCTGATGCCCAAGAATTTGAAATTAAGGGGAAGCCCATCAATTGGGGAATGGTTGAAAGAAAATCATGATGGTATCTACATTCAGAGAAAGAATTGTGCAATCTGAATACAGAGCGAAGCATACTAATTTTCACTTTTTGGGTGCTTTTTCTTTCTTATGATTTCCCCCTTTTATTCACAATATGAATAATATGGAAATATGTTTAATGTGATTATACATGTATAACTTATATCAAACTGATTGTTAAAATGAGGTAATAGGAGGGAAGAGGAGAAAAAGGGAGAAAATAATGGAAATCAAAATGTTATAAAATTAAATACAGAGCAGCTAGGTAGAGCACTGGATAGAGCACCAGCCCTGAAGTGAGGAGGACCTGAGTTCAAATCTGTTCTTGGACACTTAACACTTCCTAGCTGTGAGACCTTGGGCAAGTCACTTAACCCCAATTGACTCAGAAAAAATTTTTTTTTAAAACAAATAAATTTTTAAAAAGAAGCAAGCATTAAAAAATAAAACAAGTCTTTTGGAATTGGCTTGGGTCATTGTATTGCTGAGCAGAACTAAGTCTATCAAAACTGATCCATCATACAATCTTGTTACTGTGTACAATATTCTCCTGGTTTTGCCCATTTCACTCAGAGTCAGTTCATGTAAGTTTCTCCAGGCTTTTCTGAAATCACCCTGCTCATCATTTCTTATAGAACTATAGTACTTCATTACATTCATTCATGTATCACAACTTATTCAGACATTCCCCAATTATGGGTATTCCTTCCCCCCCCCCCCAATTTCCAATTCCTCGCCACCACAAAAAAAAGCTGCTACAAACATTTTTGCATATGTGGATTCTTTTCCTTTTTTAATGATATCTTTGGAATACAGACCTAGTACTGGATCTGCAGGATCAAGGGATATGCATTGTGAATGATTTTACTGACAATGCAGTAGAACTAGTAACTCCTGATAAGGAGAGTAAGCTTTTAAGGTTTGCAGAAACTTCTTGATTTGGAGCTCTCAAAGTTTATAAAGATGTTTATTGCTGTTGATTAGAACCATGTAGTACTGAGGGGAGATTCAGTCTGAATACTCATGACAAGTAGATGGCATCAATTTCATACATATAGGTAAGATTAAAAACAATGTGTAAAACTTGTTGAGCCCTGCTATTAGCAATTTTAACTGAAACTAAAAGAAGAGCCAAAAAAAGGAATAATTAGGTATTTTCCTATTGCATCATAATGTAACTATAAATTACCTCCCACTTTTTAGCCTGTTAAAACAAACATCTCAGTCATACAATCACCTGTTAATTCTCTAAGTGTTTGAAATGTAAACATGTTAAACAAGTTATATGATGAACTTGTCTTGTTACTACAATGGCTAAAATACCTTCTGCAGAGAAAATACCTTTCACAGAGTGGTATAAGGTACCCTCAAGCCACTGTCTTCCATAATATAAAAGTTTGGTATATAGAGAAAAGAGGCTCTTTGAAATAAAGTACATGTTGAGTCCTGCTGTCTCTAGGCTATATTTCTGTATTAAAAAAGGAGAGAGCTACATTATGTAAGACTGAAGCAATCTTTAGATTCATGAGGCCTTAGAAAGCCTTCATATTCTCATCTTATTAGCACTCCTACAAGTGGCTTAGTGTTCTGCAATTGAGGGGCACAAAAAAAAAAAAAAGTAGTGAGTAAAGTTTCTTATATTCAAATATTTAATCTAGCCTAGGAACAAGAATATAAAATAAACCTAAGGTCCCACTCATAATAAGTCCTTATGTTTTTAAGAATATGCATTTTAAAGTAAAAATGGATTTTTGCAATCCCTCTCAAGTTTCTTTTTCCAAAATTTTATTTCACTCAGTAGTCACTATCAGTTCACACAGATTAATAAAAAAAATGGCTCAATTATGGTTTTGGCCAAGAAAAACATTTTATTTTAAAACCTTTTTTTTCCTGAGGCAACATTTGAATATAATAAACATTTATTAAGTGCCTACTTAGCACAAAACACTATGGTAGGGACTAGGGAAGCAATCATATTTAATTATCTTCAAGAAGCCTACAATTTGGTAGAAGCATAAGAGATAAACACAGATAATTTTCTTGGGAGCAAGCTAAAAATAGATTTTAAAATAATTGAGAAATGTATTCTTTGAGAAATTCAACTACTTTCAAGGTACAAATTTATTTCTTTCCTCTGGTGGATAATGGTATTAATTTTCTTTCAGGGCAGTGATTCCCATTTAGTGAGTTTAGTGAGACAATGGTCCAGAAGATTCCCACTAAAAAAAATTCTTCAATGGCACTTTAGGTAGTTAACAATCACCCACTTGTGTATAAATATATCAAGTCTCTGTGACAATAAGCAAGTAAATGTTTGAACCTTTACAGGTTTGTTTCTGCAACAAATTGAAACTATCATAATCCTGAGCATGATAACTTGAGTGTGTGTGTATTTATTGTGTGTACAGATTATATAAAATTCTAAATGTTTCTCACTTAGCAATTTCTCAATCTGTCATCAAATTGTTTCTAAACCACCACAAGGCTTTGACATTTGAGACTAAATTGATTTCAAAGGATGGTCAGACACATATGTATAGCCTCATTGTATTCTGTATACTGTACCAGAGTAGCTCCTTCATTCATCTCTATTACTGTCTTAATTGTGTGAATAAGGTATCATGAACATCTGTATTCTTGTAATATCCAGCCACTTGAAAACCATGATCTTATTACATGCATGTTACATGCCATCTTGAAACTATCATGGAATATCACAAATGTTCTGCAGAAACAAAATCTATTTGCTCTCATTGCAGTATTAAAGTTGTCTTTCAATTTAAACTTATCCATTTACATTACCATTTTTCTATATGATGGATTTCTAAATATACTGGTTGGCAACACTGATCAGTCATACAGTAGTTTCTGGAACAATGTAGCTGGTATCAGTGGAAAAAGAAAAAAATCATTTCTGAAGGAATTTTTTTCATATATTGAATAGTTTTCATATAAATATTATGAAAAATGAAGCAATACTAGCAGTCAGACTGTAAGTAGATTTGTCATTTAACAACACTTATCATTAGCATAAACAAGTCATTTTTGTCAATTGGTTAGGGGGATAAAAGTAATAATAAAAAAATTCCATTTCTTCTGAAAAGTTGTAAAATTGTTCTATCATTTCATATCACATATTTGTGTGAGCAAGCATTTTTACTTTAATCATGTTTGGAGCCAGAATTCTGGAATAAACTTGATGTAAGATCAATTTACAACTGTTTGGCACTGAGTCAAACATCGCCAACTTTCATTAAAGTTTAAAATTCCAATACTGAAATTAATACGATGTTATATTATGATAAAATAAGGATTTATAACATTAAGAAATTTAACAAAGTCTTACAATAACAGTAATGAATGGGACCAGGTGGAGATTTCTCAAAAAGTCTATGAGATAGAGTAGGTCAGACTAGGCCTAAGTCACATGATCCTTATTCTCACAGCCAGAAGAGATCAGGCCTTGGACCCCTAGTTGCAGGATCACATGATGTCTAAAGGTCAGATCTTAAGTCAGTGACAGGAAGTGACAGAAAGGGATGTAATCCATAGGAAGCAGACAACATTGGTGCCCATTGGTCAAGGATGTTTACTTCCTTTTAATCTATCCAATGAAAAGGCTTGGATCTTTTGCTACTTAACAAGCTGACAAGCTTCCATCTTGTCAGGTCACCAGCACATAGTGGGAGTTGAGATGGCTCCCAGGTGTGCTTGGGCCTCTCCCTGCAGGGACTAAATAAATGCTTTCTCTTTGTACCTGAAGATGTCTCTGATTGGTTAATTTGGGAAAAGTGGTCCAGCACCTATCCCACACAGCTAAGTTATAAAAGTAAGATAATAGTAGCATATAGTATTGCTTCATTACTTATTATTACATAATAGCCATAATTATTTTAAAATTTTATATTTAGAGATTTTATAATTATAAGCACAATAAAATTTTATATTTGATAATTCTAATTACATAAATTTTTAATTTGGAACTTTGAGGGCAAAGCTAGCATTATATTATAAGCACTTAATAAATCTTAAGGAATATTATGAGTAGTCTATTAAATTATTTTATAGGTTTCAAAACACAAATTTTTGTTGTTGCTAAATGCAGAACAAAATCATTTCTAAGGGACTTAGTATAGATTTCTTAGAAAAGTAAATGTATTTTTGACAAAATGCTTAAGGAATGGGTAAGTCAAAAAGCTTAGCCATCCCTGAAATTAATTTTAGGCCTCTTCATTGTTGCTGTGATAAGAACAGACAGTGATACCACTGGATGGCTACCTAGCTAATAAAAATGATTTTTTTTTGGTAGTATGTTTTGAATTAGGTGTTGAAAGTTATGAAGTTATGAAAGGAATTATGAAACCTATATTGTCAGTTTTGCCCTTCCAGGTAAGAGCCACAAAATTATAATAACGACTACTCACAGGCTTATGTAGAAACTCAATAATATCAAGCTCGTAACAATTTTGCAGCTTCTCTTCAAATCAGGTAACAATAGAAGTTAGCCAAGGTCAAGAAGGAGAGGTGTTGGGTTTGATCAAATTTTAGGTCTCTATGGTAACTTATTTGTGGATTACAGAGGTGGCTCAGCTTTTTGACTTATCTATTTCTTTAAGCAGTATGTCAAAAACACATTTACTTTTGTATTTTATACACACACACACACATTACACATATATATGTAATTATACATATATAAGTATAAGCATATGTAAATAGTCATAGATATAAGTAAAATCTATATATTACATATATGTATACAAACATATGTAATATGTATACATGTGTGTATACATATATATGCATATATGTATACACACATATATATTAAATCACACAAACATTAGTGTTTATTTTCAGTCTTTATGATAATAGATCCTTTATTTGATGGATAGGAAAATCATATAAAGTTCAATCTTCATTCTATATTTTCACTTCTAAAATCAGTTAAAGCCTTCCTCATGACCTATTTGCAAGCTTAATACAGTAATGGCCAGTGGTTGAAGATTTGAAATTGGTTGCTAGTCAGACCAAAAAAGTTTGAAAGAAGAGCCATCTCCTTTCACCTTTCCTTTCTAGGTATTCTTTCAACATTTGGAAGCTGGTTTAGGCTACATACACTGTACTGCCCTATCTGATGAATGGGTCCTATGGCACCAAATAAGGGCCTAGGCTAGTAGAGGTCATCCATGCCTCTGAAATTAATCCATGATGATCACTGCTGTTGTTCTGCTGTTTCCAGAATATCTGACTCTTCAAGACCCCATTTGAGGTCTATTTGTTTTTGTTTTTGTTTTTAAATGAGGAAACTCAGGCAAACCTTATTAAGTAACTTTCCTAGGGGCAGAAAACTGATCTTCTATTTGACACCAGATTTAAATTTAGGAAACTGAGTCTTCCTGACTCTAGGCCCAGCCACTCTAGCTATTGCACCATGGCAAATTGTACACAATTTGGAGAATAGGAATTCAAGAAGTTTTTATTTGAATTATCACCTAGATTCTTCTATTTTATAAGTTACAAGTGGAGCAGGCTAACATACAACCAACCTTTCTGCTTCAAATTAATTCCACAATGTCCAGAATCAACTTGCCGGACCTTTTTTTTACCCATCACTTGAGAAGTGAAGCAATTGTGGAAACATGAGAAAGTCATATTTTTATGTACTCTCCCCTAGAAGGCCATATTTCTATTCATGGCACGATACTACATTTTCACCCCTTTAATTATAGAATAAAGAAGCAACAGGACTATGCCATGTAGTGGACAAAACAACCTAGTTGTCAAAGTGAGATGTGTTATAACAGCTGGTAATGTTCATGGTAAATTTCAGGTTCTAGAAAAAGGAAGACTGGTTGGGAAAAGGACTAATTGTGTCATTTTGCCTTCTTCCTATTCTATATCCACCAATTCTGTTTTTTCTTGGCTTAAAAATAAACCTAACAAAATCTTAATCTGCTGAAAAACAGAGGAAAAAATATAGTCTTAACAATTAAGTGATCCACCTGATTGTAAAGACTTTGAAGGAAGCTTATGTAGAGAGCTCTTCATATAAAAGTAATTGTTGATGTCATTCAAAGACCAGGGGAGACCATATTGCTATACAATCTATTCTGCCAAGATGCTTTTGATTCTAGGGATATAAGTCACCCATTATTTTCATTTTTAAAAGCAGTGAAAGAAATTAGCAAATGCTAATGAGATATGAGTATACGGAGAACTGGTTGTTGAAATGGAAATGATGAAAAATCTAGTAGAAATTAAGCATTCCTTACTAGAATATGTGATAAAGAAAAATAAAATTCAAGCATAGTCTGATAGTCACCGTAGATATTGGAAAAGTAAATTTCACAGGGTTCAGAGGAAAGATAAGTAGAATCTCACAGACTACAAGGGAAATTAATGCAGGAAGGATGGGAGATGATCAAGAATGAAAACCTGAACACACAGAAAAAAAAAATTCCAATGAGGAGGAAAATTAGAATTTGTCTGAAAATAATGGGCTAGGTTGACAGAAATCTCAGTAACAAATGCAGATTTAAAAGATAAATGTACAGAATACAGAAGAATGGTCAGGTAACAGTCAATGAATATATAAATATTTCAGGTCTTGGAAAAATCGTGTCAGGAAAGCTAAAGTTTTATAGGATAGAAAACTGGGCTGAATCAAGGTGAAATTAAATAGAGATAAATTTCCCAACCTTGGAAATTTTCAAGCAGAAGCCAGATGAGTATTTGTTAGGTATGCTATAGTGGGTATTCTTTTTTGTTGATGTACTGAGCTCCAGATGTCTCCTAAGGTCTCTTCCACTGCTTAATCTGTTAGAAGGCAGAATGGTTTCCACATCCATTGTCTGGTTCTCTACAGATGACATAACCTATCTGAACTCATTCATTAATAATTAACCTAACATTTACACAGACATACCCTCACTCTCCCAGATAATTTGAATCTCTAACTATCACAGAACAAACTCCATTATAGTCTCCTACTGCCAACTCCTTTGTTCCCCTAAAATCAACTCCCCAAAGTGCCATCCAAGAACTACCCATCTCTTCCACTCTGCCCTATAGAATGTTCCATATGTAAGAAACTTCTTTTCATCTTAAACTTCTCTTTCCTCAATTGTCTCATAACTCTTTCTCTCATAACAACACAGACTCTCTGTACACTCTTTCTAGCACTGTTTGCACATACACTCATTACTAATTGATCATGGTGGAGTTAGAATCCCTGCTGCCTCCCACTGTCACTAACTCTCTTATCATTATCACCTTTTCTCAATTGAAGTTTACTGATACTGTATTTAGCATGCAATCAAGATTTTATTTACTAATCTCCAGAGTAATCCTAAATTCAGTACTTCACTCACAGTCTTTCTTCCTACTTAGTTGCTTTCACAGCAGGAGAATCCCTCAAAGAAACTTCCCAGTTTAACTTACTCATCCCATATCATACATACAGAGATGGTTCAATCTTGACACCAACGAACCCATGCATGTACTACATCATGTTCATGACCTTTGAAGTTCCTTTACTTGATCATAATGTTTTCATTTTACCTTTCACTCTTCCTTATAACATCTAACCCTACTTTTTTGTCCTCACTATGACCTCTAATTCCCCCCTAATCATTATTTTTTTCCCCAAGTTACCACCCCTGTACTGGCTATATTCTCTCTTCCCCATTGATGAATTAGGTCAATTTTACATTATCTTTCTGATAAAGTTCTTTGTTTTCCTATTAATATTATTGCCAGTCTTGCTGTGTTAAACTAAAGATAATTCTTACCATCTGTTGCTTTTATTCCTATGTGTTAGTGAATGAAGCCTGAGGAAACCAGTGTTGACTGGGTCCACTACAATACGTTATATAATTTCAACTGGGTTCTCTCTCACTGAAGCAAAACAAAACTTTTACACTTTGGAAACTATGTTGGAAATTCTTTTTTTCCCCTAAAGAAATTTAGCCCAAGAAAGGTGTGCCTTGACTAAGATCATAAAGCAGAGAAGTGGCAGATCCAACCTGGGAATCCAGGTCTTCTGACTATAAGTTTGATATTCTTTCTATTTTACTAGATACACCAGAGTATAAGTACTTTGAAGGATTAGATTGGAATGGGAATGCATTCATTTAGGACATTTTCTCTTGGGAAATACAGTGTGAGTTCCAAACAACTTATTTACAAGAAGTTAGAACCATAACCCATTGAGATACCTGGAGTTACCTGTGTTAACTTTCATGATGGGTACTACTGTTTTTCACAAGTTTTGATTTGTCTTCTTCCATTTCCTCCATCAAAAAAAACAACAACTCAAAAACATAATAATCATCACTTATCTTCCAAATTTCCTTATTTCTGTCAAGAGCACCACCATCCTTTCAGTTGGTCAGGTTCCAGAACAGAGTGTCATTCTACACTCTTCTCTTTAAGTCATTGTATATATCCAACCACTTGGCAAATCTTGTTGTCTTTACTTCCTTAGCATCTCTTCAGACTATTCCTTTCTTTCTAATCATACAACTAGCCCTTAGTTCAGGACCCAATCACCTTTCACCTAGATTACTGCAGTGGCATTGTCTAAGATTTTTCCCCCACATCAGGGTAGCATAGAAAGGAGAGTGATTTTCTTCAAACATAAATAAGATTCGTAAGTACTTAAGAAATTCCAGTGATTGAAGTATGGGAGGCAATATAAATTCCCATTTAAATGGTATATCTTTGTCCCCAGTCTCTTCCCAGACCCATTGAATATTATTTCCTTTCTTTAATATTGCCACACTTGTTCCTCTCAGACATTAAGCCAGCTCCTATTCCACTTGCTATCTCTAGAATCCTCATTTCTGTCTCAAGAGTATTCTTCTTTTTCCTTAAAGTTAATGGCCAAGTACCACTTTGCACATGAAGGCTTTCTTGTTGCCCCCAACTACTAATGTCCTTTTTTAAAAAATTATCTTATATTTTATCTCTTTATTGAACATGTAGCTAGCTGAGTAGACAGAGAGAGTACTGGACAAAATCAGACTCATCTTTCTAAAATTCAAATCTGGTCTCAAACACTAAGTGACCCTGGAAATGTCACATAATCCTGCTTCCTTATTTGTAAGATGAGCTAAAGAAGGAAATGGCAAACATCTCCATTATCTTGACTAAGAAAAGGTCAAATAGGATCACGAACTCAGATATAACTGAAACAACTGAAGAACAAACATTATCTTTATATTTATATATATATATCTTTTATATATATCTACATACATTCATCTTGTTTCCTGATTACAATACAAGGTCTTTGTGTATGGGGACTGTTTGTTTGGCTCTGTATTTGTATTCTCAACATTTGGTACAATGTCTGGCATATAAGAAGTAGGTATTTTCTAAATGCTTATTTACTGATTTATTGATTGAAACATACACTACCAAAGAGTCTTTCTTCCACACATATTGAATTGAAAATGTCTCTAGGGTATCTAGTTTAAAAATGTCCAACACGCAATATGTGGCTGAAGCTCAAAGGAGATCCTGGAGTTAGATGATAATTAAACTCATGGAAACTGAAAAGGACACTGAGAAAGAGTGTAGAGAAAGAGAAAAAAAATGAGGAACAGAGCCTTGGCGAACACCCCCAGTTAGAGGGTGTGAAAAGAATAATGAGGCAGCAGAGGAAATGGAGAAATGGCCAGACAAGTAGACAAGTGGAAGAGGGCCTTGGGAGAGAAGTATCTTAAAGCTCCTGAAAGGAGAATGTGTATCAATACTACAAAGAGATCATCCTATTTGATACCATTAGTTTGGAAATTAAGGGGTCATCGGTAACTTTGGAATTTAAGCAGAAATAAGATTGCAAAAGTTTGAGGTATAGCAGAGATGATGTGGAGGTAATAAGTACAGACAATTGAGAGGAGAAGTAAAGGATGAGAGTGGAGATTAGAGTGTATAATTTTTAAGAGTGGAGGAAACTTGGGCCTGTTTGATGGCAGTAAAGAAGGAACTAATAACAAGGGAGAGGTTGAAGATTTGAGAGAGGATGGTTGAGACTATAAGTTGCTGAATAAGGGAGGAAATGAGATCAATCACACATGTAGAAAGATTGGCCAAGGCAAGGGGAAGAACCACCTTATATTTAGATATTAGGATAAAGGAGGAGAGAGTAAAGAATGATGTCAAAATACTATAAGAGGAGAAATTGTAGCTCAATTTTAGCCTCAATTTTCTCAGTGACATTCCTTTTTGGTTTTTTCCCTGAGGCAGCTGGGATTAAGTGACTTGCCCAGGATCACACAGCTAGGAAGTGTGAAGTGTCTGAGACCAGATTTAAACTCAGGTCCTCCTGACTCAGGGCTGCTGCTCTATCCATTGCACCACCTAGCTGCTAATTTTCTCAATAACTTAAGAGGCAAGGCTCTCAGCTGAGGTCAGGAGGAATGAAGAAACTATGGGAAGCTTAGGGAGAGATGTTTTAAAACAGTATAAGGGGAAAGAGATAGGGAACCAATTATGGAGGAATTTTTTTAAAGGCTGCTTTGCTGAAGTGAAGGACTGGTTTAATTTGGATAACAAATTTATTATGCTGTCAGTTAGTATGATTGTGAGATATTTTCTTGCTCTTGCCAACAGTTTGAAAGTAGGAATGCAGGAGACAGATGGTAGGAGGAATTTGAAATTGAGCCTTGAGAAAGGAATAAGCAGCAACAAGACAAATAGGCACAGGTTCCTGGTGTCTTGGTTGACAAGTGTGCTTTTCTATCATTTAGTAGGAAGGTTGGGGTGCAGGGTGGTGTGTGCAGCTAGTTCCCTCTGGTAGAGGGTACTATTTGGGCTCTGAGTCAAGGTTACTATTGAAGGAGGAAAGAATGGAAGTATGCATGTTTAACTTAATTCAGTTCATCATACCTTTATTAAATATCTATTAAATATGTAAGATACTGAGAGTGGAATAGACTGTAGGGAGACACCAGGACAGAATGAAAGGTTGTCCTTTCCTTCAAAGAGTTTACAAGCTAATATAGAAGGTGTTTGTAACAGTCAAAACAGGTGGCAATGAGAAGTGATACTATGATTTATAATACTACATAGAGTCAGAGAAACAAAGGAAAATGCATTACTTAGTGTTCAACACATGAAAAATGTGACAAAAAGTAGTACCCATCATGAAAGTTAACACAGGTAATTCCCAGGTATCTGACTGAATCCCAGGTAAGCTTCTTTGTAAATAAGTTGTTTGGAACTCACACTATTTCACAAGAGAAAATGTCCTGAATGAGTGCATTCCCATTCCAATCTAATCCTACAGAGTACTTATACTCCACTGTTTCTAGTATAACAGAAAAATATTAGACTGATAGTCAGAAGACCTGGATTCCCAAGATGGATCTACCACTTATCTTCTTTATAATCTTAGTCAAGGCACACCTTTCTTGGGCTAAGTTTCTTTAGGGAAAAAAAGAAATTTCGAAGACAGTTTCCAAGAGCCTTCCCCACCTGAAAAATTCTAATTGGAGGTTTGGGTTGGTTAATATAATTATACATGTTCTTATTATATTTATTGATTTCTACCTACACAATGATTTTTTTCCTTTTCTCTACTGTGTATCACTAATTTATCCTTTGGGATCCCTGATTTTTCTCTTTACTGTTTCATATAGAGTTATAATTCAGGAAAGCCAAATGAGCTTTGCAATAGGGTGTAGAAAAGAGAGGATATTAACAGGAATATCACAAAGCATGTTTCTTCTTCTTTCTTGACCTGGGTAATGACGAGTTTATTCTATATATAACATTCTTATTTTTCCTTCCAAAAGTTCAGTAAGTGTTTTTTCCTGGAGACAAATGGGAGATAGTAAAACAAAGGCTAAATGACCCCTTGGTCAGATGTGGTATCAGAGTTTCTTTGTGGTTAGTGGTTGGACTAGATGTCCACTGAGGTCCTTGTAAGTAAGAAATTCTTTGATTTATCTTTGTAGAAACTTCCTAGTGTTTCAAAGTATAACTTCCGCTCTAGCAACCTTTATGTGACTCCAAATTGCTTGACCTGGGCATTGCTAGCTGTAAATTTAATAATGTCATTTGCTTCGGTCATGATTCTCATTAAATGTATTTTAATCCTGTCCTACCATTTTTCTAAGTCCCCTTTTCTATAACCTTTGAAGCCATCATTATCATCTAAACAAACTGTTAAATGTTTTAAATTTTCTCAACTCTATCATTTTAGTTCCTCTGACTGAAATGCAGTTTCTCCTAAGTATATCACATCCCCAGTAACATTCCATGATGGAAGCTATTTATCACTTTCTCCAAGATTCAGAGTCAGGAGGATGAAGTGTGTATATTTCATTGTCATTTTTGGAACAAAGCTATTTTCCCATCACCTGATTTTTTTTTCCCTCTGAGGTTTATATTATGATTATACCAGTCTCTCCCTATCCTTACTGTTACATACACATAACACTCCTCTTTTACTTTTTTTTTAATCTTTTTACCTTTAGCACCTACCTTAGTCTTTTTTCCCCCCTAAATCATTCCTAGCAATTCCAATATACAGAATGATGATCTTGATCTCTCACCTTCTCTTTACTTGAGTGACTTTACTTCAGGCCTACTCGGATCATTTCTCACTTCTATCCTCTGTAACTGAATCATTTTTAAGATTCCAAGTTCCTAGACTTCACTTCACTTATATAAGCTCCTGGACTTTTTACTTCTCTTATTCTAACTGATCCTCCTCAATATTTCTAGACTTTTGAATTTTTTCTATTCTTTCAGATTTAAGAAAGCCATATTAATGCATAGAACTGAGAAAGGAATGTATTGTTTTTGAAATGGCCAGAGGATTAGTATCACAGGATTGAGGAGTACATAGTGGGGCAACAGGGCCAAAGATGCTGGAAAGGTGGTAGAGGAATAGTTATGAAGTGGTTTGCATGACAGAAGAGTTCTGGAGGTAATGGGGAATCATTAGAGTTTATTGAGTGGGGAAAGGGGGTAACGTGGTCAGACCTATTGGGCTTTAGGATAATCATTTTGGTGGCAGAGTAGGGGAATGGATTGAGTGGGAAGAAATCTGTAAGTAGAGCCACCAGAAGGCTACTGTAGTAATCAAAGTGTGAATTGATGAAGGCATGCACTAGAGTAGTGTCAATGTCAGAGGAGAGACAGGGGTACATTTGAAAGATGTTGCAATGGTGAAATCAGAAAGCTTTGGAAACAGATTAGCTCTGGGAGGCAGTGATAGATAGTGAGGAATCCATAATGACTCCTCAGTTGTAAGTCTGAGGGATTGGGAGGATTGTGTTGTCCACTACAGCAATAGAGAAAGTAGGAGGGAACAGAGAATTTGGGGAGAAGATGAGTTCTGCTTTGGACAAAGTGAGTTTAAGACATCTATTAGATATCCAGTTTTAAGATGTTTGGAAGGCAGTTGGAGATGCAAGACTGGAAGTCAACAGAGAAGTTAGGGCTGCATAAACAGATTTGCGAATTATTAGCAAGGAGATGATAATCAAATCCATGGGAACGGATGGGATTATCTAAGGAAAATAGTATAGAGAAAGAAGAGAAGAAGGTCCAGGATAGAACCTTTAGGCATATCCACAAATAGGGGGTATGATCTGTATGAGTATCCAACAAAAGAAACAACTAAGGTACAGTCAGATAGATAGGAGATATTTTTGAAACCTAGAGAGAAAAGAACAGCAGTTTCAAAAGCTGCAGAGAAGTCAAGGAAAATGAAAACTGAGGAAGGCCAGTGGATTTGGCAATTAAGAGATCATTAGTAGCTTTGGATAGAGCAATTTCAGTTGTAATGGTAAAGTGGGAAGCCAGATTGTAAAGGGTTAAGAGAGTGAGAAGAGATAAAGTAGATGTCCTTTTAAGGAGATTTACTATAAAAGGCAAAAGAGATAGAGAATGATCGTTTTTAGCACTGCAACCATTGCCACCTTTTTAATCTTGGGTAAGGATTAGGTAATGTCTCCTATTCAAGTTCTTTGATCTTGCTCCAGAATTAATGACCATTGATAAAAAGTTCCTATCACAATTATTCTGAACATGATTTATCTCTATTTAATAAACTTCAACTAGTTCCTCTGTAATGCTTTGATTATGTTTATATAGGCTCTCTAACATTTCCCTAGGCACTACACTAACCTTTTTTTTTTCCTCAAAAGTTGACCTTAACTTTATTGTGAAAATTTACAATCTTAGGGACAAACCTTGTTAGTTCTGCTTTCCAATTTCTCTGGTCTGTTCTCTTATGTCCATTCACACAGCTACCACCCTAGTTTAGACCACCACTACCTGTCACCTACACTATAGCAGCAGCTCCATATTAGTCTCAATGACTCAGTTCTCTCTTTTCTTCATGTAATCTTCTGCATAATTTATTTTCATAAATCTCATATCTGACTGTACAGTAAATTCTAGGCACTCCCTAAAGGACAAAATTAGAACAAAAATGTTATTATTTTCTCTGTTTCACCCTTTAAATATTTCCATATTTCATGCATAATTGTTAGTGTAATAATTGGGAAAGAGAAGATAATAAGTATTTAAGTGTCTTTCATGCTCCAGGCACTGTGCTAAATGCATTACAAATAATTACTTTAATCGGTTCTCATAAGAATTCTAGGAAGTATGTATTTTTATTATTTCCAATTTATACATGAGGAAACTAAAGCAGATAAAAGTTATGTGGCTTGTCCAGTGTGATATAGCTAGTAACGGTCTGAGACTAGGTTTGAACTTACTCCACTGCATCTCTTGGCATTGGTAGAGGTCTAATCTCTTTACCAGTATACCAGTATATGTCAGCATATAGTCTTAGAGAAAATATCCCAGAGCCTTTAGTATCAGAAGCAGAACTGAAGTCAAAATCTTTTGGCTCTGAATTTTCTCTAAAAGTACAAGTATCAAAGAGATGGACTTTTGTTACAGTGGGAAAGCTGTGGTCTCTAAAGGGATAGCATAATTTCTCAAATATGATCTAGACTAATCTCTTCCTTCTACTTAATCATAAGCTGAATTTATGTCCATGACACAGATGTTTAAAACTTAGTTTCACCAATTGCCTTTTCCAGCTCCTTATTCATGAAGTGTTTTTGTTCCTCCTCTTTTTCTTCCTCCTTTGTCTTCATCATCTGGAGGTTTAGTCTTATTTCTTTTAGATTGCTTTGCACTTAAATGCAGAGTCAGATAGTATTCTAGCACAGTGCACTGTGATGCTGATATATGATTATTAATTAATCTGGGGATTCCCTATGATTAGAACAACACTAATTGTGACTAGGACCATTTATAGAAACTTCTTTTATCTGGACTGTGTGCAGGATATTTCCTTGACAATGACAAGCACCTTACATGAATATTTCTTCCTTTTACATGTTTTGATTAATATTGATACAGGCTGAATTGTTAAACAAAGTTGTCTCTATTCTCATATATGTTCTAGAATCTCATGATTTTAAAGTCTGTAGAAGAGACATCTTTTCTAAGAAGTAGATTCAAGGCTGCATCTTGTTACAGAGTCAAATGCTTGTTTAAAAATCAATAAGCACAGTGGGATTTTATATTCTGCATTCCTTACATTCTATTGTGTGACCTTAAAGATGTGGTCTCCTGTAGAAAATCATTTCCGAGGGCCTGCTTGTTCCCTAGGATATCCTTGATGTAAGCATAGACTGTTACTCATAAACATTTTATAAAGATGAGAAAGCAAGCATATGGGTCAATAGCTGCTAATATCTTCTTGTTCACCTTTAAAAAAAATTGCAAGAATATTTTCTATTTTTGAATCTTCTTCTCTTAGAGACAGTTTGATAATTAAATCCTGCATTAGAACTGGTGTTAATTCTAGGAGATATTTCTTCTTTTTTATATTTTATCAAGTACATTTATCTTCTGGAATGCATTATCTTACATGCCATTGTGCCTTCCTCACACAGCAACACTGAAGTGGCATTTTCAATTCTTAAATCCTTTTAATTACTACTTTATTTTTCATCAATGATTTATCAACTATGGAATTTTCTCAATTCTTTCTTAACCTACTTGTTCTTCTGACTGCATACTTCTCTGGGGATAACAAATTCCAGTTAATCAAAGAAGTGAGGCAGCTAGATGGCTCAGAGAATAGAACCTTTGACTTGGAATTAAGAAGATCTGAGTTCAAATAAAGTCTCAAAAATTAATTACATGTATGACCTTGGAAAAGTCCTTTAATTTCTGCCTTAATTTCCTGAAGAAAAGGGTAAGCCACTCCAGTATTTTTGTCAAGAAAACCCCCTTGGCAATTTGGTTCACAGGGTTACAAAGAGTCTGTCATGACTGGAAAACAACAAATATAAAGAAGTACATTTTTAATTTTTTCTAATAAATTATTTTAAATAAAATCCCTAATAAATTGCTTCAAAGTAGGTCCCTGAAAACCAGCATTTTATAATGCTAGATACAGCACTTTCAATTCTTCTTACTCATAGCTTTCACAGCAATTATTAACAACTAACAATTCCTGGCACATAGATGATACTTAATAGATGCTTGCTAATTGATTACTGAAATATAGTGCTTTATAGTTTATCAAGTTATTTACATATATAATTCCATTTGAATTTTGCAGACTTCATAACAGTTCCCTTCTCAGAGAACACTGTTTTAAATGAGCAGACTTGGGCTACTGATTAGCTGTGTAACCCTGGCCAAATAGCTTATCAGTGACTTGATTTGAGCACCTGTAAAATGAGGGTAATAAAAATAAGGTCAGAGACTAAACCTTTTAAACTTGATTGGTATTGAGAACTCTCAGGTAAAGAAATGCCCTCTATGGCACATTATTTCTAATTTATGGTTGAACAGATTGCCTCAATCACTGGAAAGTTGTGTCTAAGGTCACACAACCAGAATGTTATCAGAGATGGTACTTAAATTCAGGTCTTCCTGACTTCTACAACAGCTCTATGCACTAGGCAGTGTTCAGTTAAAAAAAAAGTGAACATAAATAATATATATAGATAGAGATATAGATATAGATATATAGATATAGATATAGCACTTTGGGCAATGCAAAGCCATGATATCATTTGCTCTGCACAACAGTCCTGTGAAGTGGGTTTATTTTCAATCTACAGATGAAGAAACTGAGGACAAAAACAGGATCACAAGAATATTTAAATAACTGTATTAACTACTTTGAGGGTTATCATGAGAAAAGCATTTTATAAATCTTAGTCCTATGAAATTTGAGCTGGCTATCCCCTCCACTTTTCTCTGTCTTTCTATCTCTATCTCTCACTGTCTGTCTCTATCTCACTATACTAGGAATAATAAAATAGCTCAAAAACATTTTTATGGGAAAGCAGTTAGTGAAAATGTCTGTCATTGAAAATATAGTGTCTAATCAATCATCTAATAAGCATTTATTAGAAGCCTACAATGTGCCAGGTACTCTGGTAAGCATGAGGATACAAAGAAAAAAAAAATTCAAGAAGCAACAAGAAGGCCAGTATCTCTACATCACGGAAAAAGAGGGTGACACAGTCACACTTACTCTTTACCTAGGTTGAAGATATCCTGGAATAGGGGATGATTTGTGATAAGAGACCAACCAGAAGGTTACTGAAATAGTCCAGATCTGAGATGAGAATTTTAAACCGGCACTGCCAATATTATAGGGAAGGGAACATATCTGAGAAACACTGCAAAAATGAGATCAACATGTCTTGGCAATAAGTTGCATATGAGGGATGAGAGAAAGATAGTGAGTTGCTGTGGATGACACCTAATCTACAGAATTGGGATGATGACGGTGCTCTGAACAGTAGAAAAACACAAAAATAAGAGAGAATATTTATTAGAGGGAGTGATTTTGAGGGAAATACAATAAGTTTAATTTTCAGACATGTTGAGTTTATGATGTCTATAGGACATCTAATTCAGTGCTAATTAATAGCAGTTAGAAACGCAAAGCTGGTGGTGAGAGAGGTTAGGGCTGGATAAGTAGATATGAGAATCATTAGCATGGAGATGATAATTGAAACCAAGGAAGTTTATAAGATCAAGGGAAATAGTAAAGAGGAAGAAAAGAAGATAGTCCAAGGCAGAACCCTATGGAGTACCCATGGTTCAAAGGCATGACTTAGATGAGGATGCAGCAAAAGAGACTGAGAAGGAATGGACAGAAGAGAAGAATAACAGGAGATAAGTTGTGTTAGGAAAATATATAGGGACTTATTTTAAAAAGTTTTACAATTCATTATCTGTTTGAAAAATGTGGGTGTACTATAAGCAGAGAGCAATCACAGCATTGTAGGTATGTGTATAGGAGAGAGAGAGAGAGAGAGAGAGAGAGAGAGAGAGAGAGAGAGAGAGAGAGAGAGAGAGAGAGAGAGAGAGAGAGTATATGAATGAGCAGGAATGTCATCATTTAGAATTTACTTCCTCCAAAAGCAGACCCATAATTAAAGTGATAATGATGATAGTACAAGTAATGTTAAACAAACAAGTTTAATGTTATATTAATGAGAAGTATAAATGACTTATGTGTATTTGTCTTCCATTTTTCTTTGCAGTTCATCTAGACTCTACCATAAAGGAAACAAAAATTGGTAGAGAAATGATAAAAATGAGTTTTCAAAAGAGAGGATTCATGTTCTCTTTGTCTAAGATAAGTCCAAGTAAACTTATCTCATATTCTTCTACTACCTTCTTCACTGTCTGGAGGGGAAACTTGTAATCTCAATGGTTTTCCTAGTGCATCAGATAATTAAAGAAAAACCCAGCATTCAATACAAAGGAAAGAAAAAGGCAAAAAAAAAGTTCAAAAACAAGCATCAAAGTGGAGTATCTTCCCCTGAAGGTTTTCTTTATACTTTTTTCAAAAACTCAGTCCAATTTAATTTACCATTTGAGATGCCCATCACTAAATGAAAATCATTTAAAGCACATATGATGTGGAGTCAGCACAGAAAGTGTTATCTCCATGTTCACTCTTTTCACTCTGAAACTGAATGCTTTATGAAAAGGTAGTATTCAGAAACACATAAGCACCATCTGTGGGTTCTAAAGTAGTGTTAACCTCTTTCTTTGAACTTGTTCTAGGAGTAGCTTGCTATTGCCTATTTGTAGCCCAGGGATTCTTGAATTGAGAAAAATCTATGATCTACCAGTTACTCATAAAAAAGCACAAACATTCAAAAGAAATGACTCCTAACAAAGTTACAATACCTGTATTGAGACAGAGAGGAGAGTAGGCAACAATGTATTTCTGGGAGAAATTAGAACAAAATGACAGTATTTTCAGTTTTCTCTACTTTTTATTCATATAGAATAAAGGGCCATGATAGAAAGAGGTTAACACAGTTTCATCATCATCATCATATCAGTTAGCTCCTTTGTTTTGTTTTGTTTAAGGAAATAGGGACCTGGAGATATTTGCCTAGTACAGGAGATATAAGACCCAAGAAGAGATTTGTGATCCTAATAGTATCAGATGAGGGAAAGTAAAAGAAAAATGAAATCACAGTTTAGAGAATAATTAAAAGTTCTAAAAAAATGTTCTACGAAGAGTTAGAATAGATGAAATCTTATCCTGATCTCTGTGATTTTCATAGTGAGACAAGCAAAGATAACAGAACAGAAGGAAGAAGTATGACCTAGATTCTACCCATAAAATTCCAACAAAAATATTAGGGGTGAAAAAAAACCTTACAATTAGTCTTCATTCCATCCCAAGAGATAGGAATTACAGAACACAAGTAGAAAACACTTTCAGACTCAGCTCTTTTATTCAGAAAAGATTCATAGGTTGTTCACTCTGATCCCAGAACTGGATTACCGTAAGATTCTAGAAGTGGATTACCTATGGAATACCTATGGGGAAGCCTGCAGCTGTGCTGCATAAAATAATAGGGTCTTGACCCTAGAAAGTCTCAATATGCAAATATAACCTCATGGTTGTAACTAGACCACAAAGAACATGTTGGAAATGAGTAGCTCTCTAGTCTAAATCTTTTCTGTGATCCTTGAAGAACAAAGTGCTCAATCCCCCCCAAAAAATAGTGGCAAGGACCCATTTGAAAACAGGGTTATAAAAAGCCACAAATGCATAGCATCTGTCCATAATTAAAAATTTTTTATTAAAGCTTTTTTATTTACAAAACATATGCATGGATAATTTTTCAACACTGATCCTTGCAAAACTTTCTGTTCCAAATTCTCTTATCCTTCCTCCTACCCCTTCCCCTAAATGGCAGTTAGTCCAATACATTCTAAATATGTTAAATCCAATATATGTATACATATTTATACAGTTATCTTGCTGCACAAGAAAAATGGGATCAAGAAGGAGAAAAAAAAAACAGGAAGAAAACAAAATGCAAGCAAACAACAACAGAGAATGAAAATACTATGTTATGGTTCACATTCTGTTCCCATGGTTCTCTCTCTGGGTATAGATAGCTCTCTTCATCACTGAACAATTTGAACTGGTTTGAATCATCTCAATGTTGAAGAGAACCACATCCATCAGAACTGATCATTGTATAGTTTTGTTGTTGCCGTGTACAATGCATTCCTGGTCCTGCTCATTTCACTTAGCATCAGTTCATGTAAGACTCTCCAGGCTTCTCCGAAATTATCCTGCTGATCGTTTCTTACAAAACAATAATGTTCTATAACATTCATATACCATAATTTATTCAGCCATTCTCCAACTGATGGGCATCCATTCAGTTTTCAATTTCTTGCCACTACAACAAGGGCTGTCACAAACATTTTTGCACATGTGGGTCCCTTTCCCTCTTTTAAGATCTCTATGGGATATAAGCCCAGTAGAAACACTGCTAGGTCAAAGGGTATGCACAGTTTGATAACTTTTTGAGCTCAGTATAACCTAAAATTCTAAAGTGGAAAGGAAGATCAGAAGAATGGTTAAAGAAAAAAACAAAACAAAACACAAAGAGGTATTTATGTTAACAGGGATGCTCAAGTCATACCTGAAAAAGGAAGAGAACTGAAAAACAAAACTTAAAAAAAAAAAAATCTACAAAGAAAGCCTCAAAAAAAAAAAAAAAATAGTTTAACCAGAAGATCATTTGGAATTCCTAGGGGAAATCAAAGAAGTTTTGTTTTGTTTTGTTTAAATTATAAAGAAAATTAAAATGGCCAGGAGAAAAAATTGGAAAAGAGAGCTTTGGAAGAAAGATTTGAAAAGTCAAATAACAGTTCAGTAACAGACACACTGAAAATTAGAGTGGACCAAGGATAAGTAAATTACTCTATAACATAATGTGAAATAAAAGAAGTAAAAGAAAATATAAGGTATCTTATATCAAAAAAACAACTCATCTGGAAGACATCTAAAAAAAAAGACAATAAAAGAATCATTAGACTACTTTAAAACTATCACCAACAAGTGTGAATATAATCTTTCAAGAAATCATGAAAGAAAACTACCCCTAAATATTAGAAACAGAAAAATTATTCCCCTGACTTCAGAACTGAATTGTGGACTGAGATTCTGGCCTCTGTAAACTTATAACTCTGACCTAAGAAGAAAACAATAAAATAGAAAGAATTCAGTTGTCTATTCCTGGAGAGAAAACAAACAAAAACAACAACAAAAAATTCCCAGTATTATCATAGCCATAATTTAGAACATCCAGTTAAAGGAGAAAATAGGCATAGCAAAATAGCCAGGAAAAAATAACTACCTAGTACCAAGGAACTAGAGTCAGGACTATACCAGATTAACAATAACTAATATAAAACAGCAAAAAGGATAAAATTTGATATTCCAATAAACAAAAAAGAAATAGATTTAAAATGAAAAATTTTATTTTATACCAGAAATTGATTTTTAAAAATTTCAATGGGGAAAAACAGACTTTTTAAAAAAATAAAATTGAAAGACCATAAGAATTACTTTTGAAAAGACCAAAATTGAGAACTTTTGAATACAAATATAAGAATTCAGACAAACATGAACTTTAAAAGATTTTGCTTACATTTTAATTGGGGAGGGGGAAAGGATTTAAGCATACCCTCAGCCTGTATTGTCCTCAGGGTTCATTAAGTGGAGTCAATTAAGATATGGCATGGGAGTGTTTTTGTTATATTTGGATGACCTCAAAAAAGGAAGGAAAGAAAGAGGAAAGGGGCTATCATACAGAAAGGGATTACACATAATGAGGATATGCAAGCAGAAGTATATACAAATGAAGAAGGCATGGGAGGAGCAGACATTACTTGAGCCTCACTTTCATGTAACTAGAAGAAAGGGGGATAATGCTTGCTTATGTGAACAGGTGTACTTGTATAGTGGATGCACACACACACTTCAGTATACAAATACATTCAGTATATCAAGGAAATAGGAATTAGGGAGAGAAAAGAGGTGAATTTTAGAAAGGGTTATGGAATTACTGAAATTCAGTGGGGAAGGAAGATTAGTTATAAGCAAAACACACTGTTTATAGAAGGAACATATATATATATATATATATATATATATTTGAATGAGATATTCATATACATACATATATATATGAATGAGATGAGGGAGAAAGTAGCAGACTGTATTAGAAAATAGAGTTTAATAATATATTGTTTACAAAAAAACTTAGATGAAATATAAAGGTATAAAGTAAAATAAAGAGCTGGAGAAAAAAAAATTATTGTGTTTCAGCTAAATTAAACAAAAAGCCAAAATATCAATCAAATTCTCAGATAAGGTAACCAAAAAACTTGAATAAAAAAGATTAAAAACCATTTCACTAAAAGGCTCTGTAGTCAATAAATACTTAAAATAGATAAACCAAATGGCACAATATTTAAATAAAGGAAAATCTAAGAGAGACACAGTAGAAATAGAAAGTAAAACTATAATAGTGGGAGGCCTCAATGTAATTCTATCAGATCTAGAAAGGGTTGACCAAAAAGAAAAGTAAACAAAAAATAATTTGAGAGATAATTTTAGAAAAGTAAAGATATGAGAGATGCCTGGAAATTTTTTGTTTAAGGGGAATAGGAAAGACAATACATGCAATAAATAATGACTGGCACCATTACAAAATCTGACAATGAGTTAGGGCATAAACACTTCACAAAGAAAATCAGTAATCTTACACATATGATTAACTGACCACAATGCAATAAAATTATTTAAAGATCTATGGAAGAAAGTATAAAAAGCAACTGAGAACTAAATAATCTATTCCAAAAGAATTTGTGGTTTAAAGAGAATGATATGGAGGGAAATGCTTAGTGATCACAACTGTGACTATGAATGCGAAGAACTATCATAGGAATATTAAATAAATCTCATTAAAGATAATGACAATTGGGAAAATGAGCAATATTTTGGAAATAAAGCTAAAGTAGTCCTTTGGGAAATATTTATATTTCTAAATACTTTGTCAGCAAAAGAAAAAAAGAAGCGATTAACACATTAGGTGTGTAATTAAAAAAGCAACAAACAAAAACCAAAAGAACAATTAAGTACAAAAACCTTGAAAATCAAAGAAAAGATCAATAATAATTCATTGAATTAATGAATAAAATTAAAAGCTTTTTTAAAAAATTATTTTAATTTTAAAAATAAAATAAAATAAACCATGAGCTAATTTAATTACAAAGGAGAAAACCAAATGACCAATAATTGCTATTATCCTTGACATAATGGTGGTGGTTTTCCTTGGTTCTCACGAGGATCAAAATGACATCACTATGTTAAGAGTCTAGTTACAGTGTGTCCAACTGTGGCTGATCAATATGAGCTTGGAATGTTCTACCACAGGCCAGTCACAAATAGTCCAACAGTCCATCCTATGAAATCTGGGGTAGCTTCTGTAATTTTGCGTATTTTTCATTTCCTTTGGGCTATTTCAATTCTATTTTGCTCGTAGAGCACAGCATTTTTTCTGATGAGGGCATGCTATGTTGAGCACTCCTATGTCTGTCTCCCATTTCATACATATTCTATTCCCTTTCTTTGCAGTAAGTATACTTGTAAAAGCTAATTGCTGTTAAGTGATTAAATGGAGTGCTAATCACAGAAGGTTAATAATAGGGAGACCATATACAGTAACTGAGCCAATGACATTAGAAAGGGGATACCCTAAATCCCTCAAGTTATCCTAGGATACTTCGGGGAAATACAACTGACTTTGCTCTGGGAAAGTAAAACCAAAGCATATTTGCTATCCATATATTTGTGAATATTAGAAGATATAGTGCTAGAAACATTCTAGTTTTAGTTTTGACAATTTCTTGGGGAAAAGGAAATAAAGCAAAACTGAAAAAAATTTCAGCATAACTAAAAATGAAAATAAAAAAAGAGAATTTCTCTACTATTCACAAGAGACTATTTCTGAAGCAATTTAGTGTCTCTATTAAGTGTAATTAATTACTGCTGATTCTATTTTTGGAACCTCTTTTCTATTGTCTACTTCTCTCCTTGGACACTCCAATAATCAAGGTACAGGTCTTTGTTCTCTTATACCTAGACTATTACAATAGCCTTCCAATTGTTTTTTCTGTCTTGAGCATTTCCTCATTCTGGTCTATCCTTCACTCAGCTACCAAAGTAATTTTCCTAAAGCTGAAATCTGATCACATCATCTCCCTAAACTTGAAAAATTCCACTAGTTTCCTTACCTCCAGGATTGAATAAAAAAAACTTTTCTTTGATTTTTAAAGTCGTTTGCAACCTGGTCCCTTTACACTTTTTCAGATTTCTTATACTTTTCTCCCCACATATCTTTCAATCCAGAAACATAGCTCCTTCTCCTTCTCAAACAAAATATTACATCTTCAGACTGTCTGCATTTTTACTGGCTATCCCCCCCATACCTGGAATGCTTTGTCTCATGGTTTCTCGGGTTTCTTTAAAATGTCAGCTAAAATGCTCCCTTTTGTAAGAGGTCTTCCCAAATCTGCCAGATGTTAGTTAGCATTCCTTCTCATATTTCCTCCAATTTACTTTACTTTTATTTTTATTTATTATATTATCTTATATACAATATATTATGTATTATCATAATATAGTATATTAATTATTAAATATTAATTATTTTATTGATTTTAAATTATACATGAATAAAATAAAAACCTCAAATTAATAAAATATTGATGATGGTTGTTAATATTAATTAATTATATTAATAGATATAATTGTAGTTATATAATATATTATATTATTTATCATATTTATTTTAATAATAAAATTATTATTTGCAAGTTGTCTTTCTCTTTAGAATGTGTGATTCTTTTTTTTTTTTTTTTTTTGAGGCTGGGGTTAAGTGACTTGCCCAGGGTCACACAGCTAGGAAGTATTAAGTGTCTGAGACCAGATTTGAACTCGGGTCCTCCTGAATTCAAGGCTGGTGCTCTATCCACTGCGCCACCTAGCTGCCCCTAGAATGTGTGATTCTTGATGGTAAGAATTATTTTTTGTATGTTTATGATTTAGTAGTGGGCCAAGTAGAGGATGGATTTTTAATAGATACTTACTGGCTTAATCAAACTAGTAAAAAAAAAAAAAAATTGGAGAAAAAAAGAATCTCTTTAGGTGTAGAGATAAATTACATAAGAAAATTGACCTAAAAGTGCTTCAGATAAAAGTTTTATTTGGAGATTCCTTGTCTCATCTTTCTTATATCTCACACAGTCCTCAGCTCCTAGGAACACAGCTTCTGATAGTGTTATTTAACTGAAACTGCATTCTGCAAGGTTACTAATGATTTCTTAGCTGTAAAATCCAATGGTCTTAGTCATCTTTCTTGAATTTTTACATCATTTGACATTGTTGAAAATATCCTATTTCTCAATATTCTCTCTTCCATTGTATTTTGTATTCTTTTTGACATCTCTTCTTAGCTATTTGTTTGTTCTCAGTCTTTTTTGAAAGATTATCATCCATATCCTGCCTGCCCCTCAGTGTGGTAAAGTTAAATGTTCTCATATGGATGCTCTCTATCCAGCTTCTTTCTTTCAGTTCCCATGGATTAAACTATCAGCTCTGTGTTAGTCACTCCCAAATGTACATATCTAACTTTCAGATAATCTTGATTCTTCTCCCCTCTCTCCACAAACCCAAATAATTATAAGATCTTGTAGACTTTATAACATCTCTCAGTTATATCCTTTTGAACTCTACTCATAACAATAGCATAGTAATTCATATCCTCCTTATTACTCACTGAAACTACTCCATTAAGTTTTTAAATGGGCTCCTTATCCCCAGTCACTCTTTTTTATCCATGTTTTTCACACATCTGTCAAACTAATATTCTTAAAGCATAGTTTTAATCAATCTCTTGCACAGAAACTTTCTGACTGCATTTAGTATAAAATACAACCATTACCATATCATACTTAAAACTCTTAATTATCTGCCTTGCTTTATTTTTCTAGACTAAGTTTATATTATTCTAGGGCAAACTAATTTATTTGCTGCTCCAATTTCATCTGTATTCACCTCTTGAAGGAGTAGGAAGAGGAAAGTTGATGGGGAATGGGCCATCATTTCCAGCTCTGCACATTTGATTTCTGTCTCTTACTGTGCAATATCTAACATAATTAAAGTCTTTGGAGGAAAAGCTTTAAGATGGGACTTTCCATCTTGTCTTGAATGCCTTCATTTTTACTCTGTGCATGTCTTCTATTTGCTCTCCAGGCTCCTTTATGAAGATGAGTGGAGCCTTCTACTCAATGATTAACATACTCATTCCTGATTATATCCTACACATTCCAGTGATTCCGAAAGCCTATAGCTCATCATTTAAATCTCCAATCCTACCAACAGATTTTTTTATGCCTATCACTCCCAATCTTCCAAACTCAAAAGTCCCAATCAAATGTTATACATGCCATTGTGTCCTCTGGAAATGTCTGTTCCATAGGCAACAAATTGATACCATCTTAAATCTTTCTTCTTTCACTCTTTCTGTCTTCTAATTATCATTAAGGCTTGCTTGGCTCCCGCTTGATGACACAGCCTCCCTGGTCATTCTTTTCATAATGTATTATTTCTTTATCTCATTCCCTGCAACTCACAGAACAAGGGAGAGAGTTGGAATACTACTTTCTTCCCACTGCCACTTGCATATTCTTCCTTCATTCTATTTCCATTACTATATAACCTCTTTTCTTTTGAGATTCATGCAACTTATATCTTTCATCCAATGAAAATCCAGTTAGCTATTGTCTACAAAAATCCAGGTCACTCTCCTTTCTTCCTCAATGAGTTTGGTACCTGGCTTACAATTTTTCTTTCCTCCCCAATTCCAGTTCTCATACTAGGGGATATATTGACTCTTCCTCAAATACTCTGATGATTCAATTACTCAATCTACTCATTTCCCATAATCTATTCCTCCAGGTCAACTCAGCAATAAACAAAGATGGTCTCTGGACTTTGTCATCATCTATAAATATCACCTCCATGTTCAAGAACTCTATGCCATAATCTATGCCTTTCTACTTCTTTCTTTGCTTTTTCTTAAAAAAATCTTCCTCTTCATTTCACATCATGATCTATAATCTCTTAACTCCTCAATTCTCTCCCAGTCCATCATCACTGCTCTAGCCATTCTCTTTCCCATCTTGATTCCCTATTCTATCCTTTTTTCTTGAGTCCCTGGTCCCTTTGTCATAACAGCATTTCCAAGCTTCAGCTTTCACCATCTGACACCTTTGCTCCTATATATAAACTACTGAACCAAGGTGGGGAAAATCAAAATACCATTTCAAATGTATCTACTACAAATTTATGTTGTATTATCTCAATTAGGTCCTCACTATTACTAAGTTATTCTTCTACAACTTTCTTATCAAATCACTACAGAACTTTTCTATAGAGGCTTTTTATACCTTTTAATTTGTCCTCAACGGCTCTCCCTTTCCCTCTCAGCTGAAAATCCTCCCTCATATTTTACAGGAAAAAAATAGGCCATTTGCCTTGATATCCCTCTTCTCCCCATTTCAAGATCTCATATCACTCAGTTTATTTTTGCCATAATCTCCTCTTTTAACTGTGTCTCACAGAAAAACATAGCCCTACTCTTCAAGGCAACAAACTCCTCTACTTACACAAGCAAGACCAACCCATACTGTCTTCTCCAAGAGAGAGCCAATTCTAATATCCCCATTTTCTCTATTGACTCCTTCACTGTTGCCAACATGCCCATGTTTTTCCCATCCTCAAATAAACAAAAACAAAACAAAACAAAACAAAAAAACTCTTGAGTAGATCCTTTCATCCCCATTAATGATTATCTTTCATCTCTTTTGTCCTTTGTGGTTAAACTCATTGAGAAGGTCAGGTGTGTTTTCATGTCTTCCTCTCTCACTTTCTTTTTAACCTCTACAATTCTGTTTCTAATCTCTTCATTCCATCAAAATTGTTCTCTCCAGATTTAATGATGATCTCTCAACTGCCAAATGCAATGGTCTTTTCTCAACTCTCATTCTTCTTGATCTCTTTGCTGCTTTTGACACTGTTGATGCACCTCTTATTTCTTCTCTCTAGGTTTTTTAAGACTGCTCTTTTTCCGTTTCTTTTGCTGGATCCTCATCCAGGTCCTGTCTGCTAATCATGAATGTCTCCCTGGGCTCTGTCCTGAGCAATCTTCTCTTCTCCCTCTACACTACATCATTTGGTGATCTCATCAGCTCCCATGGATTCCATTACTCCAGACCGATAATGATTTTCAAGTTTACCTATCTTGCCCTAACCTCTCTGCTAACCTCCAACCTTGCATCTCTAATTGCCTTTCAGACATCTGAAAATGGATGTCCAGCAGAAATCTCAAACTCATTATGTCCAAAACAAAACTCTTCTTCTTATTTCCGTATTCTGATAGAAAACAATCCCTCCTCATCTCAGGCCCTCAGGCTTGCAACCTTATCTCAACCTTAACTCCTCATTATCTTTTAAGCCCCATATGCAATCTTTGCCAAAGTCTATCCATTTCATCTTTGTAATATCTCTCAGATATGCCTCCTTTTCTTCTCTGATACAGTAATCATCCTGGTACAGGACCTCATCATCTCACACATATGTAATTTTTCTTAAAGCACAGAGCTAACCAGGTCACCCCTTTACTCAATAAATTCCAGTGGCTCCCTATCACCTCTGTTTAGCATTCACATACTTTCATAGGCCATTCTTCCTCTACATTTCCAGGCTTCTTACATGTTACACTTACATCCCCTACTCTTTAATCATACTCATCCGGCCAGTCATATAATCTCCTTGCTGTTTCATTAACAAGACAGTCAATCTCTTAGTTCTGGATATTTTCTGTGGCTGTAACCAATGTCGGATATGCTCTCCATCTTCATCTCCATCTCCTGGCTTTCCCAGTTGTGTTCAAGTCCCAACTGAAATCATACCTACTACAGAAAGTCTTTCCTAACCACTCTAAATTCTTTTCCTTCTGTTTATTTCCTAATTATCTTGTATAAATGTTTATTTATCTCATTATTATATGCCCCTGAAAACTGGTCTATATAAACCAGTACCAAGTGAATTACTTCTACTACATTGTCTTAGGAAGTTTCTGAACATCACTCAACATGATAAGATCCCAGATACTGAGGTCCTTTCTCAAGCTGAACTGCCAAGCATGCAAACTCCTTTGCAGAATGTTCAATTCTGGCAGACTAGTCATCTACATTTCCCTAAAAATGTACAGAGAATACACAAAAGACAAGTCCTCACATAGACGTCAAAAGAAGTGATACAAGGACACTCTCAAGGTCTCTCTGAAGAACTTTTTAATTGATTGTGAAACATCGGAGACATTGTCAATGGAACATCCAACATGGTATACCTGTGTCAAAGAAGGCACTGTGCTATAAGAGCAAAGCAGAATTGTGGTAGCACAAAAGAAATATGAGATACACAAACTTAGAGACATTTTCATTCCAAATGTTCATGTTGAGCATCTGTGCCCAACCTGAGACACAATTTCTGAATTTGTATTGGTCTGATCAACTACAGTCAGACTGACACTGACTTGTTGATTTATTTTGATTCTTTTTGACTGAGGAATGAGTAATCTTACATCTTATTCCTTTGTCCTTATGTAGAGACAATTGAATACTCTTCCTTCTCATTTTTCCTTTTTGTAACCTTAACTTTTTTTAAGATTGAATTCAAATACCACATATTATGTGAGCCTTCTTTTATCTCCTACTACTCTTAGTTGAATTCTCAACTCCCTCAAATTATTATATATTTAATCAATCATTAAATGATCAGTGTTATAGATTTTGAAGGGATATTAGAGGTCCCTGAGTTAAAACATCTCACTTTACATATGAAAAACTGAGGTCCAATGAAAGAAGTGAACAAATAAAAAGCCATTTATTAAATATTTACTAAATCTCTTGCCTTATGCTAAGTACTGAGAATGAAAGTACAAGTTATCAAGAA